>NC_135232.1:1107233872-1107537526 GCF_051348905.1 Ranitomeya variabilis | reverse complement strand
GAGGATTTTGTTTTGTTCCAATCTCCTCGCTGTGGATTGTTTTAGAAATGTTCTTACCTCCCTTCTGAGTATGTTTTCCTGGGTCTTCTTTGTTCGAGTCTAATGTTTTTCTTCCCGTCCCCTCTTCTTCTAGTTTAAAGCCCTCCTGATGAGTGTAGCGAGTCTTCTGGCGAATGTGTGTTTCCCAGGTTTGTTGAGGTGTAGTCCGTCTCTGGCGAGGAGTCCATCGTACCTCAAGTAACAAGAATACAGACATCGTGATTGAATAAATTTGCCCCAGAAACCTTTATTAAACATACAACATAAATAACCACATTAATATCCCAAACAATGAAAGGGGAATGGTCATTGAAGTCATATATGTCTGGTGGGCCCACTAAATACATAATGTATGCTCAGGTCACATTATGTCGGTGTTCCACTACTTATGATGACAGAATTAAGAACTACTGGGGAGTTCAGAGCCTGCAGGTCCACCCTCAACCATTCCTTATGAGCCGTGTTTCCATCTTAATGGACCCCCCACCTCCACTGCCGTGATGATTTCAGGTATAATTCCATGATGACCTAAATCACCGCATCATGGTTGAACATCAAGTAGAGACCTGTCTTACATAGGTAAAATAACTAAAATTTGAAAAAATGGAGAATGAGTGTGAGGGAGATAGTTGATTTCTTCTTGCTGATCCTGGAATGGCTGCGCTGTCCTAAGGTTCTCACTATTTTTTGACCCCTTCGTAGACCCCACTTTATTATGCGATTTGACTTACTTGAATCCTGCAAAATGAAAGCCAGTCACTCATTATTTTGCTGGACTCTTTTGAGATCAGGGTAAGGGTAAAAGAAAAGTTTAAATATTAGACTCATCTTGACTCTCACCGGTCCTTGCTCCCTGCTTTGTACTTCACTCACTCAATTTTTTAGCACTGACTACTAGGCCTGATGCATGTTCAGCGTTGTCTAGGCCTCATGCACATCATTGACATCGGTGACATGCATCGTGCTTCAGTCGCGTGAGGGGGCATGGTGTGTATAATACTTTATTATATTCTAACCCCTTCCCTCCCATTCATTCATTATTGAGAGACCTTAGAGCATAATAAATGTTTTAGAAAGGCAATCAGAGTGGCTTCAATTTGGACCAAATTTGTTTAAATAAAATCTAATTTTTGGGTCAAATCAGAAAAATCAAATCGGAATCAAATTTCAGAAAGTTTACTTATCTGTAGTGATGATCCTTCCTTTGTATTATTTCAGCGTTTTCTCAGATTCAGTATATTCTTTGAAAAAAATCACAGATTCCTTTTTGTCACTAATACAAGAGCGGCCACAAAAAACAGAGTCCTGTTGCTTTTTGGGGGTTTTAAAAGTTAATGGAAGAATGTTCTTCACAAGAGCTACTGAAAATGGTTTCCATCAATAACTATGTAAACTTTTGCTCATATTATCATTTTCAAGAACACCTTGTGCAACTTCACAAATTCAAGATAAATTTCAATTTCCTCCTTCAATTTGGGCACTGCCTGTGGAGTAGTAGAATTCAATTTCACTCAAATTCGGCAAATTGTAATTGTCACGTTACCTAGTGCCCTCCGTTTGCCTCTTGCTATCTCTACACATATCAGAGTTTCTTTCTTCCTACATTCAAGATGGATGGGGAGTATAGTGGTAAGCCTAAAGTTCTACTCAACCTTTCCTGTACCACAGCACAATAAAGTCAGAGGAGGCAGGATTTAGACTTACCACTTCACTCCATAGCATGGGAGGGTCTTCTACAGAAGCTCTCTCCTTTAGCTAATAGGTGGAGTCTAGAGTGAGAAACTCCATTTATGACATCCAGTTTTACTTGATGATTTGAGTACTCTTACATTTTCTACTACAGTGCCCCTCAAGGGTCAACAACAGATCATGTTTTCAGGATTTTTTAAAGTAATGAAAGGGTGATAATTCCATCACCTGATGATCTGTTGGTTAGTCTTAAGGACTGGAGTTGAGGAACACTGCTCTACTAGACTTCAAGTCAAGATCTGTGGCTTTGATGGTTTATTCGGTCTTCCACTGTGGGTAACAAAGTCATTTGTTCTCAATCACACTTACAATTTGGTTCCAGAATATTTTGGACAGTGACATATGTTTTGGCATTTTAGCTGTTTACCAAAAAATATTTAAGATACAGTTATATAATCAATATGGACTTATAGTGCAGACTCTTAGCTTTAATTTGAGGATATTCACATCTTAATTGGTGCAAGGGAATTATAGCTCTTTAATATGTAACTAGCTCGTTTTCAAGGGACTAATGATGATTGGACAATAATCTAAACAGCATTTTAATGAGCTGCATGGGTTTTTCCCTCAGTATTTCATCATCAAATAAGCAGGTAAAAGGTGTCGAGCTGATTCGAGGTGTTGCATTTGCAATTTGAAAGCTGTTGCTGTGAACTCACAACATGCAGTCAAAGAAGTTCTCACTGAAACAGTCCATTATTAGGCTAAAAAAATAAGAAATCAATCAGAAATCCATCAGCAGGTTAGCAGAAATGTTAGGAGTGGACAAATCAATAGTTTGGTACATTCTGCAAAAAAAAGAGCACATTGGTGAGCTTGGGAACTTAAGGCCTGGACGTCCATGGAAGACAACATTGGTGGATGATCACATAATTCTTTCCATGGTGAAGAGAAACCCCTTTCCAACATCCACCCAAGTGACGAACACTCTCCAGGAAGTAGGTGCTTCAGTATCTGAGTATCTAAGTCTACCATAAAGAGAAGACTACATGAGAGCAAATACAGAGAAAATGCAAACCATTAATCAGCCTTATAAATGCAAACCATTAATCAGCCTTATAAATAGAAAGATCAGATTACACTTTGCAAAAAAAAATCTAAAAAAGCTAGCCCAGTTCTAGAAAAGCATTCTTTGAACAGATGAAATTAAAGAGGTTGTCAACTACTTTTACATTGATGCCCTGTCCTCAGGATAGGGCATCAATGCCAGATTGGCCAGGGTCCGGCACTCGGCACCCCTGCCATTCAGCTGTTATCGGTGCCAGAGGCAGCGGCTGCCAGCCACAAGTACTTACTTGCGGAGTTTGGCCACCCTGGGGTCCTACACATCTGCCTCCTATTCAAGTTTAGTGGTTTTTTATTTATTACTCAGGACCTATTAAAAACAGTAGGAAAGAATACCACTAACAACATTTGTGAAAAGCCGTTAAGAGTGTGCAAATTTGTAGCCTGAAAACACCGAATTCTTATGTCCTTTCTTTTCATCATTACCAGGAGAGCAGAAGAGGCAAGCTGGTGGGTATGTGCTTTCATTCATAACTAGTTTGGATCAGAAAACTCTGGCTAAAAACTGTGAACCTTCCCAGATATAGGCTTATGGCTCCTTCCACTCTTTATATGTACACTATGATAAGTCAGTCACACTTTCTTTTATGAAACTTCACATGAAAATAACAAAGAATTATCAGGGATCTAAAGGGTAAGGTTTCTCCTTGTGGAAAGTGACATGCCAAATCTGGTACGCCAGTATGAGGAGACTTAAACGCCTTGCATGCTCCTCTGAGAAATTAAATATGCAAATTGACTCTTCAGAGAGGAAGAGGATTATAGTAATCTTTCCCAAGAAGCTGAATGATTGCTTACAGAATGTTTCTTGTCGTACGTACAAACACAGAAGAACGATTCATTTCCACACGTAACAGAGATGACACACAGCCGATTAGTCATAAGGTGACATGACATAACTTGTACACGGGACCTATTTGTGTATGAGGCACATTACTCACAATATTAAAAGGAAATAATTGTATTAATTAAGGAAATACTTTCATTTGTATAGTAAAATTCCCCTGAAATTTAAGAATTGCACAACGCTCAAAGGCTGCTGAATATTGGCCATTGTGAGAAAGCACCTGCTGTAAAGACACTTGGCACTAACCTGATATGCTGTATGCAAACACCTCTGGAGATTTACATTTGCATAGTGTGCACATTACTGTACCAAATTTGTATGCGTAATCAAAGGTTTTAGAGAGGCAATTTCAAGACACTTGAGGAGAGGAAAAAAGGTCATCAGGCCTGAACTGAAATGTATATATACACTAGAGTCCCTGACTTTTTTTCTCTCTGAAAAGACTATTTGCATAGTTAAATTCACAGGAGAACATTCCATGGACTATTAGTATCCCTATGCTGACTTGAAGCTCTTCACAATGGGAAACTTTATTCCTTACACCACCTGCCATGGGCCAGTCCTCTTGCTTTGCACTAATGAGGGGCAAACAACCCAAAACACGTTTCTGCAAATGGAGTGACTGTTTCGACTTCTCATCCTTAGTTATGTAGCAAGGGCTGATAAAGGGTTAATAATGAATTTTAAGATTGATAGTCTCAATAGGGGACACTAGAGTTCTTGTCCTTTTCCTCTCTGAACAGGCTATTTGCATATTTAAATTTGTAAGGAAGTATTGCGTGGACCATAGGTCTCCCATGCCGACTTGGCACTCTACACAAAGGGAAATATACCTGGCTCGAATCATGCAGCCAGGCTCTAATTCACGCTTCCCACAATTTGGACTAACAGGATCCATTTTTAAGTGCATGCACCTACAACTCTGCAGAAAAAAAGGAATTAGCCAAATCTATGGTCTCTCTTGGTGCAGAGAAACGGGAAGCGTTGGACCCACATATTGGTGTTAATGGGACCGCTGGGCTCATAATGATCTAATATTTTTTTCCTGCAGATCAATAACAAAATATTGATTTTAGGACAAAAAAAAACCTTTAATGAAAATGTGCACAAAGAACCTCTCTTTTGTCCATAAAGAATAATGCATCGTGAAAACTAATGAATTTGCCTAAAACTCATAGAGTTGCGGTATACAAGCCTGATTCGTGTTCGATCTTCGGTGAAGTAAATAGGAGTTATTCCAATTCTTTAACAAAACATTAAAGGTAAATAAAAAAAAACTATAATATATTGAACATTAGAAAAAAAAAAACCTTAAGAAGTAATTTACATACAGCTCCTCAGGCTCAGCAAGTAATTACACTCTGTAAATGATTGTGAAAAAAAATGTATGTTCAGCGCATTCCTCCTGTTCCACTACTACTGGGAAAAGACATAAACATAAAGCACTGCAGTAAAACACCAATGACTCAGTGGTGGGACAATAAGTAGAAACATATATACAGTAGATCTCAGTAGGGATAAAAGTTTTTGTTTTAAAGACAAACTCAGGGAAGTTTTCTTTTAAGGTTCTTGGAAGGTGATAGTTAAAGCCAACTACTAATCAGATAGTAAAGTCAGTAATGAGAAACGATTCCTGATGTTATAAAGTAGTACAGTGTGTTTATGGAAAGGGGCTGAGAGCAAAATTTGCAGTAAGAGTAATAGTACAGTTTTTTTCTTAACAGTTGAGAAAAATAATCTTTTTTTATTTTATGTTAGAGAGTCTTTGCTTAATTTCTTTTCTAGCTATAGAGATAGAGATGGAATGCTGGGCACCAGTGATTTGTCCCAATAAATCTTTAGCATTTTTAACTTGAGAACTTTTCACTAAATTTTTCATCTTGTACTGGACAGATGTTGCTGTCTGACAGGTCCTGGGAGTTCACAGCCAATGAACTCACTTCAACCATGCAGACTGCCATCTAGATGTAGCAGAACTAGACTCGTTGTGGGACAAATGAATTAGCAGCATCTCTGCAGAAAGGTGAGGAATATGGTTGTTTTTTTAAACTCTTTTGCAGATGGCAAGGGCATCAGGGGAATGGGAGAGGTCATACGTATGGTTCAATTAAGATTATTAAAGGAGTATGTGCCATTATTTCAATTAAAGGACTTTTTTCGGGATGTCTGTGTTTTCTTATGGGGTTAATAATGGGGGCATCTTATTGACTTTTTTCCATTTTTAACCTTGGGGCTTGATGTCACCTGACAATACAAAGGTGACATCAACCCCTCCAACTATCACCTCACTTGCCATCACTATAGGGCAAGTGCGAAGAGTGCGGCTAAGTGCCAGAATTGACGCATCTTAGAGATGCGCCTTTTCTGGGGTGGCTGAGAGCTGTCATTTTTAGCCTGGGGGGGCAGTATCCATGGCTCCTTCCTAGGTTAATAATATCAGCTCGCAGCTGTCTGCATAGCCTTTGCTGGTTATTAATATAGGGGGACCCCACATTTTTTTGGGGGGTCGCCAATTTTAATAGCCAGCAAAGGCTAATTATCCAGCTGTGAGCTGATATTAATAGCCTGTGAAGCTCAATGGGTATTACACCCTTCCCAGGCTATAAACATCTGCGCCCAGCTGTCAGCTTTCCCTCTGCTGGTTAACAAAATTGCACAGGAGCCCACGCCATTTTTTTCAGAAAAATAATCTTTTATTAATTAAATACATGTACAGTAAGCTGCATACACTGTACTAATAGCATATGTCACTGACATCTATATATCTACCTATTCTCTGTGTATTTACTATATGTAATTCCTCTCTTCTATCCTGTTGGTTCCTGCTGTGATTTTATTCCAAGCAACTGTTGAATTGCCAGCTTTTATTCTATCTAATATATATATACTAGATGGTGGCCCGATTCTAACGCATCGGGTATTCTAGAATATGTATGTAGTATATAGCACAGCCCACATAGTATATAACACAGCCCATGCAGTATATAACACAGCCCACGTGGTATATAACACACCCCACGTAGTATATAGCACAGCGACGTAGTATATAACACAGCCCACACAGTATATTACACAGCCCATGCAGTATATAACACAGCCCACGCAGTATATAACACAGCCCACGTATTATATTGCACAGCCACGCAGTATATAAAACAGCCCGCGTAGTATATATTACAGCGACATAGTATATAACACAGCCCACGCAGTATATAACACAGCCCACATAGTATATAACACAGTGTGGGTACCATATCCCTGTTAAAAAAAACAATTAAAATAAAAAATAGTTATATACTCACCTTCCGGCAGCCCCCCGATCCAACCCAGGCCTTTAGCGATGCTCCTCGCGACGCTCCGTTCCCAGTAATGCCTTGCGGCAATAACTAGTGATCATGTAGCGGTCTCGCGAGACCGCTACATCATCATCTCGCGAGACCGCTACGTGATCACGAGTCATTGTCACAATGCATTTTTGGGACCGGAGCATCGTGAGGATCGGGAAAGGGTGCCGCGGATGCCGGAAGGTGAGAATATAATGTGGGTTTTTTTATTATTATTTTTAACATTATATGTTTTTACTATTGATGCTGCATAGGCAGCATCAATAGTATTAAGAGAAGCGGTGTTTAAATCCCGCCCCAATATCCCTGATTGGTCGCGGCCGGCGACCTGGGATTAGACAATTATATATATATATACAGTGGGGCAAAAAAGTATTTAGTCAGTCAGCAATAGTGCAAGTTCCACCACTTAAAAAGATGAGAGGCGTCTGTAATTTACATCATAGGTAGACCTCAACTATGGGAGACAAACTGAGAAACAAAAATCCAGAAAATCACATTGTCTGTTTTTTTATCATTTTATTTGCATATTATGGTGGAAAATAAGTATTTGGTCAGAAACAAACAATCAAGATTTCTGGCTCTCACAGACCTGTAACTTCTTCTTTAAGAGTCTCCTCTTTCCTCCACTCATTACCTGTAGTAATGGCACCTGTTTAAACTTGTTATCAGTATAAAAAGACACCTGTGCACACCCTCAAACAGTCTGACTCCAAACTCCACTATGGTGAAGACCAAAGAGCTGTCAAAGGACACCAGAAACAAAATTGTAGCCCTGTACCAGGCTGGGAAGACTGAATCTGCAATAGCCAACCAGCTTGGAGTGAAGAAATCAACAGTGGGAGCAATAATTAGAAAATGGAAGACATTCAAGACCACTGATAATCTCCCTCGATCTGGGGCTCCACGCAAAATCCCACCCCGTGGGGTCAGAATGATCACAAGAACGGTGAGCAAAAATCCCAGAACCACGCGGGGGGACCTAGTGAATGAACTGCAGAGAGCTGGGACCAATGTAACAAGGCCTACCATAAGTAACACACTACGCCACCATGGACTCAGATCCTGCAGTGCCAGACGGGTCCCACTGCTTAAGCCAGTACATGTCCGGGCCCGTCTGAAGTTTGCTACAGAGCATTTGGATGATCCAGAGGAGTTTTGGGAGAATGTCCTATGGTCTGATGAAACCAAACTGGAACTGTTTGGTAGAAACACAACTTGTCGTGTTTGGAGGAAAAAGAATACTGAGTTGCATCCATCAAACACCATACCTACTATAAAGCATGGTGGTGGAAACATCATGCTTTGGGGCTGTTTCTCTGCAAAGGGGCCAGGACGACTGATCCGGGTACATGAAAGAATGAATGGGGCCATGTATCGTGGGATTTTGAGTGCAAACCTCCTTCCATCAGCAAGGGCATTGAAGATGAAACGTGGCTGGGTCTTTCAACATGACAATGATCCAAAGCACACCGCCAGGGCAACGAAGGAGTGGCTTCGTAAGAAGCATTTCAAGGTCCTGGAGTGGCCTAGCCAGTCTCCAGATCTCAACCCTATAGAAAACCTTTGGAGGGAGTTGAAAGTCCGTGTTGCCAAGCGAAAAGCCAAAAACATCACTGCTCTAGAGGAGATCTGCATGGAGGAATGGGCCAACATACCAACAACAGTGTGTGGCAACCTTGTGAAGACTTACAGAAAACGTTTGACCTCTGTTATTGCCAACAAAGGATGTATTACAAAGTATTGAGATGAAATTTTGTTTCTGACCAAATACTTATTTTCCACCATAATATGCAAATAAAATGATAAAAAAACAGACAATGTGATTTTCTGGATCTTTGTTTCTCAGTTTGTCTCCCATAGTTGAGGTCTACCTATGATGTAAATTACAGACGCCTCTCATCTTTTTAAGTGGTGGAACTTGCACTATTGCTGACTGACTAAATACTTTTTTGCCCCACTGTATATATATATATATATATATATATATATATATATATATATACTGTATATATATACAGCTCTGGCAAAAATTAAGAGACCACCACATCAAATCCCTGTCATGGGCAGCCCAATCTCCAGACCTGAACTCCATTGAAAACCTCTGGAATGTAATCAGGAGGATGATGGATAGTCACAGGCCATCAAACAAAGAAGAACGGCTTACATTTTTGCACCAGGAGCAATGTGAAAGACTGGTGGAAAGCATGCCAAGACGCATGAAAGCTGTGATTAAAAATCATGGTTATTCCACAAAATATTGATTTCTAAAGTCATCCTGAGTTAAAACATTAGTATTGTTGTTTCTAAATGATTATGAACTTGTTTTCTTTGCATTATTTGAGGTCTGAGTAAACAATGCTCAAAAATAGCAGCAGTCGCATGACATGAATATCCATACAAAATATACAAAATCTATCCTATTAACTGATAATTTTCTGCCGCTGCAACATTAACAGGACCAAAAAATTGTATGAGGTCTGAAAGCACTGATTTTTTTAAATTTTGACCATTTTTATTTTTCAGAAAAAAAATACAAAATGTATTGCTTGGAACTTCGGAGACATGTTGTGAGAAGTTTATAGAATAAATGAACAATTCACATTTTACTCAAAAATATACCCATAAAGAGAAAAATCAGACAAACTGAACATTTTGCTGTGGTCTCTTAATTTTTGCCAGAGTTGTATATATATACAGTATATATATATATATATATATATATATATATATATATATATATATATATATATATATATATATATATATATATATATACAGTACAGACCAAAAGTTTGGACACACCTCATTTAAAGATTTTTTTTTGTATTTTCATGACTATGAAAATTGTACATTCACGCTGAAGGCATCAAAACTATAAATTAACACATGTGGAATTATATACTTAACAAAAAAGTGTGAAACAACTGAAAATATGTCTTATATTCTAGGTTCTTCAAAGTAGCCACCTTTTGCTTTGATGACTGCTTTGCACACTTTTGGCATTCTCTTGATGAGCTTTAAGGGTTAATAAACTTCTTGAATGTGGTTTTGAGCACCTTGAGGGGTGCAGTTTTTAGATTAGTGTCACTTTTGGGTATTTTCTATCATGTAGACCTCAAAGTGACTTTGAATGTGATGTGATCCCTAAAAAAAAATGGTGTTGTAAAAATGTGAAATCGCTGGTCAACTTTGAACCCTTATAACTCTCTAACCAAAAAAAAATGTGGTTCCAAAATTGTGCTGATGTAAAGTACACATGTGGGAAATGTTACATATTAAGTATTCTGTGTGACATATCTCTGTGATTTAAGGGCATGAAAATTCAAATTTGGAAATGTTCAGAATTTTTGCCAAATCTCCATTTTTTTCACAAATAAACGCAAGTCCTATCGAAGAAATGTTACCACTAACATGAAGTACAATATGTCATGAGAAAACAATGTCAGAATTACCGGGATCAATGAAGCATACCAGAGTTATAACTTCATAAAGGGACAGTGGTCAGAATTGTAAAAATTGGCCTGGTCATTAATATGCAAACCACCCTTGGGGGTAAAGGGGCTAAATGAAATGTTCCTGTGCTGAGATAATCTTATAAATGTGCCCCTGCTTTATACTGTGTAATGTCTGTGTCTGACTGTAAAGGAACATGGTCTGATCATACACAGCTCCTGGGCAGGGTAGGAAGCAAAAGTATATACAGACAGGACAGCACGGGATCACTGCTGATTCTTTCAGCGATAATAAAACATTTCACTGCCTGTTTTTAAACAAGGCTTTATTTCAAAGAAAGAATCAGCTGTGATCCCCTGCTGTCCTGTCTGTATACTCTTTTGCTCCCCCTCCTGCCCAGGAGATGTGGTATGATCAGATCATGTCCCTGCACAGTCAGACACAGCCATTACTTCTGTTTGTGGGAGAACCCCTTTAAGATCAGAACATAATTATGAGGTAACATGAAAATACATTTATATAGCTTTAAAACACAATTTCTGTTACTCACCTCTCCTGGATCTAGCGCTTGATACTGTTTCCATCTTCTCCACCGGCTTTTGCTGTTCTTCAGAATGCAGAATTGCCAAGGAAAACCAGCAACGAGCATCAAGCCTTGTAGTTCGTTGACATCCACACCTCTACATCTTCAGAGCACCAGCTCTGTCATAGTGTGTGCCTGACATAACCAGCTTTGCAACATCCTTGGTCTCTGCTGCTTTGCCACAGTATATCTTCTGACATTCCCTGCTCTGCTACATACCTGGGCTCTACTACAATGCTGCAGTGTGCCTTTTGACATAGCCAGATCTGCTATACCAGTTTTCTCTGTGTCATAGCAGCAGTGTACCCCCTGACGTACCCAGCTCTCCTACTGTGCTGGTCTCTGCTACATCATTACAGCTAGTTTTCTATTCCACTTAACTCTTCTACGTCACTTCAGTTAGTCTACTGATATACATAACCATGCTACATCACTATGCTCTGCTACATTGCTTTAGCAAGCCTATTGAACTACTCAACTCTGCTACATTGCCGAGCCGTCTCTGCTATGCCATTTACTCTACTCTGCTTCCTCAGTCTCCCTATACAAATTGCTGTGTCTCGAGTATCTACAGTCTACTTTACTCCAGCTGCCTCTACAGCCTCCATTGCTCCAACTGAGTCACTTTGCTTCAATGTCATCTGTCGTTCCTGCATTACGATTGCTTATCTAAACTAAGGGCTTCAAGGTTCCACCTCACCAAGTGAGAAATAAAACTTTCCTTTCTCAAGTAGAGAACCCAGTCACAGTATTCTAGAAATGTTCAGTGTCACGATTCTTCCCATCAGCGTGTCATGGGCAGAGTGAATGGGAGCAGGGGCGTGCTGAGCTATCAGTGTGTTGATTAACAGCTCAATCATCCAATCAGAGACTGGGAGGTGCTGGGTTTTTTGCAGCTGCTCCATGTTTCTAATTAATTCCTTGCTACTTAGCTGAACTCTCAGCTCAGATCAGAGCATTTGATCTGTGGTGCTATTTGCCTAGTTTTGTGCTCTTTTCATTGATTTATTGCTGCTTGACTTTGGATCTGGTTCTGACTAGGGTTGAGCGACTTTTACTTTTTCAGGATCGAGTCGGGTTTCGCGAAACCCGACTTTGTCAAAAGTCAGGTCGGGTGAAATCGGCCGATTATTGCGAAAAGTCGGGGATCCGACCGAAACACGAAACCCAATGCAAGTCAATGGAGAATCAAAGTCGGCAGTGAGTGGAGGACAGGAAAACACCAACAGAGCCGATTTTAATGCCGAAAACATCAATTCTTGTTACTTAAGCTTGTCAATCTTAATTTACCTTATAATAATAGTTAGCCATTGAAAATGTGGGGGTCATTTGGCAACAGTTGTGGGGGGAGTAGGGCTGGCTCAAGTTTTTCGTGGGCCCAGGAAATGTGGACTACGTCACGGCGGTGGAGCAGGGAGAGGTAAGTATTTCAACTTTGCAAGTGCTGTGATCCTGAGCAAGCAGGGGGGGCACACTCGTTCGCATTGCCACTGGCACAGGGCCCCTCAAAGTACGGTGTTGTGATTGACGGCGGGGGCGCCTCCCACGGCAGAGACACTTTTGCGTACTATGAGGGGCCCTGTGCCAGTGACGTCGCCAACGAGTATGCCTTTTGAAGGAACCTGCACTTTCATCTGCACCTTCCTCTTTGTCCCCGTGTAAGGTGGTATAGTATGCGGGAAGGGGAACCAGACTGTTGTGAATTTACTTTTTGCTCCCTCTAGTGGTTACTAGTTTTTTGACTCTGGTTTTTCTGTCATTCCTTTTATCCGCACCTGGGTCGTTAGTTAAGGGTGTTGCTATTTAAGCTCCCTGGACCTTCAGTTCAATGCCTGGCAACGTAGTTATCAGAGCTAGTCTGCTGTGCTCTTGTCTACTGATCCTGGTTCCAGTTATATCAGCTAAGTCCGCTTTTTGCTTTTTGCTATTTTGTTTTGGTTTTGTATTTTTGTCCAGCTTGTTCCAAATATATATCCTGACCTTTGCTGGAAGCTCTAGGGGGCTGGTGTTCTCCCCCCGGACCGTTAGACGGTTCGGGGGTTCTTGAATTTCCAGTGTGGATTTTGATAGGGTTTTTGTTGACCATATAAGTTACCTTTCTTTATTCTGCTATCAGTAAGCGGGCCTCTCTGTGCTAAACCTGGTTCATTTCTGTGTTTGTCATTTCCTCTTACCTCACCGTTATTATTTGTGGGGGGCTTCTATCCAGCTTTGGGGTCCCCTTCTCTGGAGGCAAGAAAGGTCTTTTGTTTTCCTCTACTAGGGGTAGCTAGATTCTCCGGCTGGAGCGTGTCATCTAGAATCAACGTAGGAATGATCCCCGGCTACTTCTAGTGTTGGCGTTAGGAGTAGATATATGGTCAACCCAGCTACCACTGCCCTATGAGCTGGATTTTTGTATTCTGCAGACTTCCACGTTCCTCTGAGACCCTCGCCATTGGGGTCATAACACCAGACTTTCTGCAGGGTCAGATACTGGCTATGTAGAGTGCAAGGGGAATGTA
Source organism: Ranitomeya variabilis (assembly GCF_051348905.1). Lineage (NCBI taxonomy): Eukaryota > Metazoa > Chordata > Amphibia > Anura > Dendrobatidae > Ranitomeya > Ranitomeya variabilis. Next base: position 1,107,523,939 of record NC_135232.1, on the reverse strand, counting down.
GTGGTCTGAGTCAATGTACCGGCAGACTCATCTAGCAGTGGCTGGGCAATGGGCAGGATGAGGAGGAAATACAGATATAGGCCCAAAGAATAAAGTAGGCTAAATGCAGTTCAAAATTGGTAACAGGAGTAAACAGGCAGCACTGCTTTGTTCAGTGGAGGAGAACAGCAAGGAGCGGCAGACACCGTTAGTAGGCCCAACCAAACCAGTAGGCCAAATGCAGTTTTAAAATTCCTATAGGCCGAAAGCCTGAAGATTGAAGCTCAGGAGAAAAACACAGGAGAATACCAAGGAGCGGCAGACACCGTTAGTAGGCCCAACTAAACTAGTAGGCCAAATGCACTTTAACCCTAGAATGCGTGACCATAGAAATCTACACTATTACGTACCTGGGGCCTTTGAGGCCTGTTTTCAAATAACATGGAATAACTCAAAAAAATTTTTTTTTCAAAGTTATTTGAAAGTAAGCATGCATTCCCACTAGCTCTGGGGTCCGCCTGGATGGGATTTCGTAATGGACCTGACCTCCTGGTGACCCCAGCTAAGGCTGGTAGAACGCGTACCTGGGGCCCTCGCAGGCCTGTCAGGTTACTTTTTTATTATTTTCTGTAAAACTACTTTAGTTACAATTTTGAAACTCTAGGTATTCCTCAGCTATATAGTTGTTAGTAATTTCAAGTTGTTCGTATATTTTTATGTTATAGGCATTTCGTATAGCAACGCTTTTTTTGTGACTACCCCATATTCACGTACCTGGGGCCTTTTAGGCCTGTGTGCAAATAACATGGAATAACTCAAATAAAAATACTTTTCAAAGTTTATTTTAAATTTGCAAAGTAAGGATGCATTCCCACTAGCGCTGGGGTCCACCAGGAGGGGATCCGTAATGGATCTGACCTCCTGGTGACCTCAGCTAAGGCTGGTGGAATCCCGGCATTCCATCAGCCTTAGCTGGAGTTACCAGGAGGTCAGATCCATTATGGATCCCATTCTGGTGAACCCCAGCGCTACTTGGAACATAGCCTAAGATGTGTATAATTCCAAAAAAAAATTATGTACATAAAACAACAAAAATGTAACTAAACGGGCACGCCCAATATATTCACTCAGTACAATTTTTTATGATGGATACATTTTTTCTTATAAAAAGTTTTTACATAAAGTCTGTAGCAAACTTGGTGCAGGAATATTTATTTTCCACTTTACATATTCCCCCGACAATTCTTGCATATTATTTTTTCTTCAGAATGTTCCCTGCATACATTTTGTCCGCAAGTAGAACAGAAACGCTCCGATTTTCTTTCTTTCTTTGCTGGACAAATATAGCAGCACTTTCTTTTTTTTCCTCTTTGCTCTGGCTGTTCCTGAAAGCATATTCCACATCGGATCATTGCCTCTGTAATTTGCCTTGATAAGCATTTTGTGCTGCTTCTCTCTATCATAGTAGGCATCAAAAGTTCATAACAAAGTTCTGTCAAAAATATACGTCTATTGTCCTTCCTGTTGGCATGGAATTCTGGATTAGTTTGACAATAAACAATATAGCTATTGAGGGATGACACATCAAGGATACTGGAAAAAAGGGCAACAGGCCAACGTTTAGTCTGCCTTTTACACAAATATTCAGTAATCATTTCGTCCATCTTGTCGACACCTCCTTTTGTCTTATTATAATGAAGTATAATTTCAGGTTTTTGTTTCCTGAAATTGGTGTCAATACTTTCATCGTGATGCATTGTGCTCAGTAATATCACAGATTTTTTCTTTCTTGGCTTTATAGGACACCATTGTTGCCTCATTGCAGAAACCGAATACACTCTAGTAGATTGGTCGCTGTGCATTGTGCTTCATTATTGGTGGAATTTTGCGGCGGTTTGGTCTCATTGTACCAACAAGTGTTAGTTGTTTCTGAAGCAAAAAATTGGCCAGTTCTAAATTAGTAAAATAATTATCCATAGTGATATTTTTTCCAGAATGGAAAATTGGTAAAGCTAGTGTTTTCACTATGTTGGAACATAGATCTTTCTGGACTGGAGCGTCAGCTTCTTTTCCACAGTAAATCATGCCATTCATCCCATAATAAGTTGCTGAATCGCACATCCAGAAAATCTTCCCCAACAACAGTACAGACAAAAAGACTGAGGAGTACATGTAAACCAAAGCAGGCCTCAAAGGCCCCAGGTACGTGAATCTGGGGTAGTCACAAAAAAAGCGTTGCTATACGAGATGCCTATAACATAAAAATATATGAACAACTGGATATTACTAACAACTATATACCTGAGGATTACCATGAGTTTCAAAATTCTAACTAATGTAGTTTTACAGATAATAGAAAACAAGTAACCTAGCAGGCCTGCGAGGCCCCAGGTACGCGTTCTAGGGTTAATATGTGATATCGGCTGCAAATTGAGGCTCTGCTTTGTGCAGTGAAGGACAGCTGTATTGAGTGGCGCAGACAGACACAGGTAGTAGGCCTAAATTAAAAAAGTTGGCTCAATGCAGTTTAAAATTGGTTACAGGGGTACACAGGCGGCAGAGCATTGTTAAGCGGAGGATGATTGTCAGGACTGGAGTGGCCCAGACAGACTTAGTAGGCCTAAAATAAAAAAGTAGGTGCAATGCAGTTAAAAATGGGTAACAGGGGTACACAGGCAGCATTGTTTTGTTAGGCGGAGGACAACTAGTAGGAGTGGCGCAGACAGACTTACTAGGCCTAAAATAAAAAAGTAGGCTCAATGCAGTTCAAAATGGGTAACGGGTACACAGGCAGCATTGTTTTGGTCAGCAGAGGACGATTAGTAGGACTGGCGCAGACAGACTTACTAGGCCTAAAATAAAAAAGTTGGCTCAATGCAGTTCAAAATGGGTAACGGGTACACAGGCAGCATTGTTTTGGTCAGCGGAGGATGATTAGTAGGACTGGCGCAGACAGACTTACTAGGCCTAAAATAAAAAAGTTGGCTCAATGCAGTTTAAAATGGGTAACAGGGGTACACAGGCAGCACTGGTTTGGTCAGCGGAGGACAATTGCTAGGAGTGGCGCAGACAGACTTACTAGGCCTAAAATAAAAAAGTTGGCTCAATGCAGTTCTAAACTGGTAACAGGAGTAAACTGGTGGCACTGCTTTGTTCGGTGGAGGACAACTGGAATAAGTGGCTGACACAGTACGTTGGCCTAAATAGTAAAGCGGGCTAAATGTCTGCAAAAAAAATGTTCGTAAATAGACAGGTGGCAAAGCAACGTACAGGGGTGGGTTCCTCTGCTGAGTACCAGACAGTGGTAGTTCGCGCACAGTATTCACAGGTCAAAATGGAGGGCATGGTCCCTGTATATATTTACTATCATCTCTCAATTTGTATTGGCAGTGCCATTGAAGGATTTAACAGCACCGACTAAACAGTGGTGGAGCACTGTTTGAGCTGGGGAGGAACACTCTCTCGTGGGCGGTGGTACTGGCCCAGGGCTCCTCATATTACGACGGTGTGTCTGACGTTGGGTGTGCACCCCCACCGCCAGAGACACTTAACTGTATGATGAGGGACCCTGTGCCAGTGCCGTCGGCCAAAAGTGGGCACACCCACCTGTCCGGGCAAACGGCACTCGCATGGGTGCTTGCGCCAAGTGGTGACCACGGGCCCGTGGGGGGAATCAGCCCATTTAGGGAGGTGTTAAAAATTGCCTATGGTGGACATTCAGCAGCAGCAAATGGAGGAATTGGAGCAATCAGTAAGAGGAGTCCAAAAGCAAGACCTATTTAAAGGAAAGCTACGTGTCAGCAGGGGAAGGTGGGGCAAAAGAATTTGAAATCCATGATTGGTTCATTTTATTGAAGGTTAGATCATCGACATTTTGGGTAGCCAGATGTGTCCTTTTTTCGGTCAGTATTGAGCCAGCAGCGCTGAAGACTAGTGTTGAGCATTCCGATACCGCAAGTATCGGGTATCGGCCGATACTTGCGGGTATCGGAATTCCGATACCGAGATCCGATACTTTTGTGGTATCAGGTATCGGTATCGAAACAACATTAATGTGTAAAATAAAGAATTAAAATAAAAAATATTGCTATACTCACCTCTCCGACGCAGCCTGGATCTCACCGAGGGAACCGGCAGCGGTATCCTGATGGTTCCCAGGGTCTGAAGGAGAGGAAACTCTCCTTCAGGCCCTGGGATCCATATGAATGTGTAAAATAAATCACAAGCTGTCATTCTCAGGTCCTAAATTCCGAATTCTAGAAATTTGGACCTGAGAATGATGTCACGGCTTGTGATTGGTCGCGTGGTGGTCACATGAGCGGCACGCGACCAATCAGAAGCCGTGACGTCATGAAAGGTGCTGAACGCGCTCATTTTAAGCAAAGCAGGCTGCCGGTTACTACCAGGGCGCGTCAGAGGGTGAGTATATCCCTATTTTTCATTTTAATTCTTTATTTTTTACATGGATATGGATCCCAGGGCCTGAAGGAGAGTCTCCTCTCCTTCAGACCCTGGGAACCATACACTGGGAACTTCCGATTCCGATTCCCGATACCACAAAAGTATCGGATCTCGGTATCGGAATTCCGATACCGCAAGTATCGGCCGATACCCGATACTTGTGGTATCGGAATGCTCAACACTACTTGACAGAGGTCTTGTAGCTTCGACCACTGCACACCAGAGAACTCCATGTCTGCCATCCAACTGCCTGCCCATGTATGCGTATCCTCCCACAAATAAATGACAGCACGCCTCTGTTCACACAGCCTCTGAACCATGTGCAGTGTGGAGTTCCACCTTGTTGCAACATCTATAATTAGGCGTTGCTGATGGTTCAGCATACGGCTGGAGTGTACGGGCGACCGGTGAATGTGCGAACAAAGTTTTCGCACCTTCAGGAGCAGGGCTGGTAACTCCGGATAATTTTTCAGGAAGCACTGCACCACCAGGTTCAAAGTGTGAGCCAAGCAAGGTATGTGTTTAAGTTGTAAAAGGGCTATGGCAGCCATAAAATTCCTTCCGTTATCACGGACTACCTTGCCTGCCTTAAGATGTACACTGCCCAGCTATGACTCACTTTCTTGCTGCAAGAACTTGGCCAGTACTTCCGCGTTGTGTCTGTTGTCACCCAAACACTTCATTTCCAACACAGCCTGCTGACGCTTAGCACTAGCTGTTCCATTATGAGACACCTCGTGTGCAACACTGGCAGCTGCGGATGGAGTAGCCAGGCGACTGCGCTCTGTGGATGAGCTGTCGCTTCTGGAGGAGGAGGAGGGGTGTCGAACGCCTACTGCCAACTGTTTCCTAGACCGTGGGCTAGGCAGAACTGTCCCACTATGGCTGTGCCCTGTGGACCCTGCATCCACCACATTATCTGTTGTGAATTAGACTTTTTGGCTCCCTCTTGTGGTTACTAGTGATATTACTCTGGGAGTTTCTTCCCTCAGTTTGCACCCACCTGGGCCGTTAGTCCAGGGGTGTTGCTATATAAACTTCCTGGATCCTTAGTCCAGTGCATGGCATCGTTGTAATCAGATCCTTTCTGTTTGCTCCTATCTGCTGGTCCCGGTTCGTGCTAAATTAAGCTAAGTCCTGCTTCTTTGTTTTTTGGGTTATTTGCTTGCTCTCATTTTTGTCCAGCTTGTACTAAATGTGATTCCTGACCTTGCTGGAAGCTCTAGGGGGCTGGTGTTCTCCCCCCGGGCCGTTAGACGGTTCAGGGGTTCTTGAATTTCCAGCGTGGATATTTTTTATAGGGTTTTTGCTGACCATATAAGTTATCTTACTATATTCTGCTATTAGCTAGTGGGCCTCTCTTTGCTAAATACCTAGCTCATTCTTACGTTTGTCTTTTCCTCTTACCTCACCGTTATTATTTGTTGGGGGCTTGTATCCAACTTTTGGGGTCTTTTCTCTGGAGGCAAGAAAGGTCTTTCTTTTCCCTTCTAGGGTTAGTTAGTTCTCCGGCTGGCGCGAGATGTCTAGAATCAACGTAGGCACGTTCCCCGGCTGCTGTTATTTGTGGTGCTAGGATTAGCTATATGGTCAGCCCAGTTACCACTGCCCTATGAGCTGGTTTTTGTGTTTGCAGACTTAGTAAATATTTCTGAGACCCTCTGCCATTGGGGTCATAACAATTATCCCAGTGCGCCGTGATGGACACGTAACGTCCCTGGCCATGCCTACTGGTCCATGCATCTGTGGTGAGGTGCACCTTTCCACTGACAGACTGCCTCAGTGCATGGACAATGCGGTCTTTGACATGCTGGTGGAGGGCTGGGATGGCTTTTCTCGCAAAGAAGTGGCGACTGGGTAGGTCATAGCGTGGTACTGCATAGGCCATCAGGTCTTTGAAAGCTTTGCTTTCGACCAACCGGTAGGGCATCATCTCTAACGAGATTAATCTGGCAATGTGGGCGTTCAAACCCTGTGTACGCGGATGATAGGATGAGTACTTTCTTTTCCTCATGAGAATCTCTTCTAGGGTGAGCTGGACAGGAGACCTGCAGATGGTGGAACTAGTGGTGGTGGTGGTGGTGGACATGGCGGATTGAGAGACAGTTGGTGATGTTGGCCTACATACAGTGCTTCCTACCAATAACCTTCTGATTCCCTGCCTGCTTTGGCCTTGCGACGATCCCTCCACATTTGCTGCTGGTGGTGTCCGAACCGGTGGGCTTACAGTGAGGGAAGCAATGTAGTGTTGCTGACTACCTTCATTCTGACCAGGTGCACCAACGGTACAGGACGTTTGGTAATTAGTCCAGGCTTGCAAGTGCATGCTGGTTAAATGTCTACGCATGCACGTTGTATTTAAATTTTGAAGAATCTTCCCTCTGCTAAAGGTCTTTGAACATTTCTTACAGATCACTTTAGACTGATCATTGGGATCTTGGTCAAAAAAATGCCACACTGCACTCTTCCTACTATGGAATTCCTTTTCAGGCATTGCATGCTGTGCAACTTTCAGAGGTTGGCCACGCTGTCCTAAAACTGTTTTTGTCACACGTTTTGGACCTGATACGGACCTGGCTGATGACAGCTGTTGCGATGTAGTTTGGTGTTGCTGCGGATAACCCTCCTCCACTTGTGAGCTAGTGCCAGCGGCACCCTCTTCCCCCAATGGCTGCCAATCTGGGTCAAGAACTGGGTCATCTATCACCTCCTCCTCCACAATGTCATGTGCACCTTCCCCAGTGTCTCAATGTCACCGTGTAAGGCGGTGCTATAGCGTTCGGGACAGGGCACCATAGTCCCATCAGGGTCAAATTCTGGCTCAGGAAACTGCGAAGTCAATGTAGTGATCTGAGTCAATGGAACAGCATCATAATCTAGCTGCGGCTGTGCATCAGTGCACTCCATGTCTGATTCTTCTTGTAATGGGCACTGTACAATTTCCCTTTCTAACCCTGGCATGGTATGGGTAAAGAGCTCCATGGAGTAACCTGTAGTGTCGCCTGACGCATCCTTCACTTTTGGTTTGGGAGAAGGACACAAGGAAACATCTTTTTCCGGACCGGAAGCATCCACTGACGACTGGCTGCTCTTAGATTTTGAACTTTGGGAAGAGGAGGCGAAAGAGCTAGAGTATGAGTCAGCAAGGAAAGACAAAACTTTTTCCTGCTGCTCCGGCTTTTAAAGCTGTTTTCCTACTCCCAGGTAAGGGAGCCTTTGAGTCCTTGAGTAGCCAGACGATGATGCAGTCTCAACACCTCCAGCCTTAGGTGCTACTGTGCTTTTGCCACTACCACCAGATGCAGCACCACCACCACCATCAGTACTAGCTGGCAACCCCCGCCCACGGCCTCTTCCACCAGACTTCCTCATTTTTTGAGGGAAGACACTGAACCACAACTCTGTCCCAGTGGTATAACACAACACTATGAATGTGGCAGAAAGTGGCTGCCTGATATACGACACACTAGCAGTACAGCAGAATATAAACTGTGTGAGAATTACTATCTCACTTTTGGGGGGAGACACTGAACCACAACTCTGTCCCAGTGGTATAACACAACACTATGAACGTGGCAGAAAGTGGCTGCCTGATATACGACACACTAGCAGTACAGCACAATATAAACTGTGTGAGAATTACTATCTCACTTTTGGGGGGGGGAGAAACTGAACCACAACACTGGCCCAGTGGTATAACACAACACTATGAACGTGGCAGAAAGTGGCTGCCTGATAAACGACGCACTAGCAGTACAGCAGAATATAAACTGTGTGAGAATTACTATCTCACTTTTGGGGGGATAAACTGAACCACAACTCTGGCCCAGTGTATAACACAACACTATGAACGTGGCAGAAAGTGGCTGTAATTATTATAAAAAAAAATTAAAAAAATTACTGCAATAACAAGCTTCCTACAATGATCTCAGGACAAGTATGGCAGCAATAAAAAGGACTGCTGAACAAAAAAATTGGTAGACAAATAAACAAGACAGGTAACTGTGCAGAAAGGAGCAACAGGATTTTTGCTTTGAAAAAAGCAGTTGGTTTGCAGAGCACCGTGCGCACAGCTATGCAGCTGCTGCACTAATATACGACCTCCACTGTCCCTGCACAAAAAGGTGGTGTGGGACAGTGAAAATTGCTCCAGCACAAGTGGTTTGGGGGTTTATATTTCCTCCCTAACTCTGTCCCTGCTTCTGACTAACTGCAGCAAACTCTCCCTATGCTCAGATCGGCAGAAGTAAGATGGCGGTCGGCGTGCACGCCCCTTTATAGCCCTGTGACGCCGCAGACAGCAAGCCAATCACTGCCATGCCCTTGTCTAAGATGATGGGGACAGAGACCTATGTCATCACGCTGCCCACACTCTGCGTCCTCCTTCATTGGATGAAAAACGGTGGTAACAGCGTCATACGAAACGTGACTTTGGCGCTCTGATCGCCGACCACATGGCCGATCCCACACTAGGATTGGTTCGGGTTTCATGAAACCCGATTTTGCCTAAAAGTCGGCGATTTATAAAAATGACCGATCCGTTTCGCTCAACGCTAGTTCTGACTATCTGCTTAGTCAACCCCTTTGCTCTGATCTGCTTTTCTCCTGGTATTCTGACTTCAGATCATGACTAGTGATGAGCAAGTGTACTCGTTGCTCGGGTTTTCCCGAGCACGCACGGGTGGTCTCCGAGTATTTATGACTGGTCGGAGATTTAGTTTTCCTTGCTGCAGCTGAAAGATTTACAACTACTAAGCCAGCTTGATTACATGTGGGGATTCCCTAGCAACCAGGCAACCCCCACATGTAATCAGGCTGGGTAGTAGGTGTAAATCTTTCAGCTGAGGTGATGAAAACTAAATCTCCGAACTCTAACAAATACTCGGAGATCACCCGAGCCAGAGTACACTCGCTCATCACTAATCCTGACCTGACTTTGCCTATGTCTTTACCCTTTTGCTTATAACTTGCTCTCTTCGTATCTGACACTGGAACCTTTTACTATCCTGCCTCACGGCTTGTCCGTGAACAATGACTAGCATTACATTCAGACTATTAAACAAATGAAGTCTGGATGAAGAAGTAATGTAGTCAGTCAATTGTGAGAACAATGCTTAATGGCTAAAAAAAGTGTCTAAAAAATAAGCTAATAAGAAAAGATTCCTATGCTGGGACCACCAGTGATCAGACGTGACATGATCTATGTGCAACCTTGCGGTAGGTGTTCAATTTCGCAGTAGTGCCTCCACAGGAAAAGTTTGGAATTACACTGTGTTCATTAAAAACAAAAGGATTGCCTGTTTTATGCAGGACAGATTAGTTCCTCCAGAACCAAATACTCCCCTTAATTTTTGATCATCAGTATTTGGTCAACATTACAGTTATCTCTCCTAGAAAGGACCCCTTGGTATCTTATTTTGAAAAATTTGTATACCTATTTTATAATTATCAATGATTGCCGGACAGTAGATTATGATGACAACCCATAGTAGTTTCTCACCATAATAGATCAGGCAGCTCTTTACTTCCGAAAGATCAGGGTACTAAAGATGAACATCACGTGGGATCAGCAAAGATGGAATGAGTTGCAATGCATAGGCAATAAAAACGTAAAAAAGTTAAGATTTTTTTTCTAAAAATTGATCACCACCATTTAACCAATTCTGAATTAGTTTCTAAAATCACTTTTTCACCTAGAATAGCTATTTGAAATCTTTCTTTTATAGCATTCAAACTCCTTCCTCCTTCAATAAAAAATGTCTCTGTAGTGTTATAATATAGCTTCCATTGAATCCAAGCTTAAAAAAATGACGGTGGCTTTGAAGAATTGTATCTTTCTATACATCTGTTCCATGAAAGATCAGCAGCCCTATCATCTCTCTTAGGTTGTGACGGAATCTATAATAAGCAAATTTCATGATTATAGATAAAAAGGAAAAACAGTCATATAAAATGGTAATCAACACCATGGAAATTATATACAAATATCTCATCATGTTCTCTAAAAACATTCCATGTGCTGGCAATTATCATCTAGACATTTCCATCTATACTTGATTTATGTCTTTTTTTTGCAGTATTGCTTATCTGAAGAATGCTCTACTTTGCTTAATGTTTTTTAACTGTTTGTAGATCCTCTAAGTTCTGTAAGTTGACAAGTGCAAACTCCATGGATCGAACTTGTTTTTTCAGCATATCGCCCAGATGCTTGATTAGATTAAGGTTAGAGATTAGTGATGAGTGAACGTGCTTAGATAAGGTGCGCTAACCGAGTGTCTTCGGGGTGCTCGAATAACATGGTCGAGTTCCCGCAGCTGCATGTCTCACGACTGATCGGCAGCCACAATATATGCAGGGATTGCGTAACAAACAGACAATCCCTGCATGTGTTGTGGCTGTCGAACAGCCGCAAGACACGCAGCTTTGGGGACTCAAACATATTATTCGAGCATGTCGAAGACACTCGGTTAGCATCCGAGTATGCACGGATAACGCATTATCATAGCACGCTCGCGCATCACTATTAGAGATGAGTAAATCAGTTCTAAACTAATCAGATTAGCTATGATTTTTGGCAAACATTTGATTTCTAATGAATCACAATTTTCACGATTCCGAGGGCTATAACAATTCAAAGACAACCTGTTAGCAGGATTTGTACTGTAAAGACATGGATGTAATGGCGCAGTGATACTGAATAAATTGTTACCTTTGGAGAAAAAATTCACTGAAGATCCAATGAAGATCTTAAAGAGACAGTGTTCCTGTGTCTACCTACGCGTACAGCTGAGTTAGCAGATCTACCACAGGTGGTGCTTCAAATGTGGGCAACATTCCACAAAAATGAGTATCAACAACAGACAGCATGGAGGAGTTCATCAAGCACCTGGTCCAGGCCCAACAGCAGCAGTAATTAAATCAACAGCAGCAGTTGGCACAACAGGGAATAAACTGTTGGTGCAGCAGCTCCAACAGCAGCATCCGGCAGCCCCTTCCCCAAGTCCAGGTAATGACACGCAGGTCCAGAAAGTGGTAAGATGAACCATGCGAAAGATGACACCTGGGGATGAAGTGGAGGCATTTTTTACTGTTTTTGAGAGGGTAGCAGAGCTACCATCAGAGCAGTGGGTGTAGATGCTGGCCCACTATCTAACTGGCAAGCCCCAAAATGCTTATTATAATTTGGTGTTACAGAATGCACAAGAGTATGCAGAATTAAAAACTGAAATTTTGGCATGCGCGAAGTGACTATGTCGGTCAGAGTACAAAGAGTTCACCACTAGGCATATTATAGTGACAATCTCACTTGCTCTCAAATTTTAGACTTGCTGCACCTTGCACACAAGTTGTTGCAGCCAGAGTCTTTGACTCCAGCTCAGATAGTCGGGTGTGTTGTCATGGACTGATTTGTTCACTCCCTTCTTAGGCCGGTGCAGACCTGGGTTGGTCAGTGAGAACCTCGGAATGTAGACAAACTGGTGGGCCTAGTGAACAGTACCAGGTGGTTGAGAGGTCCCTAAGGAAGCTGCATGGGGTCCGAATCTAAGAGGGTTGGTAGAGCCACCACTGGGGGGAGTCTGAGGACCCAAAGGGTGACTGAGGGGTTGTCAAAGGCCGCTGGTAAAGACCTGGTCTGCTGGAGATGCCATGGCCCTGGACACACAGCCGCCCATTGTCCTATGATGTGATCCAGGTAGATGAACTGCAGCCTAAGGATGTGTTGCTCGTATTATGCCTATCCGGCTTGAGGTGTGGACTATCAGCTCGGTGAGGGGCCACAGTCATGTCCCGTGACAATAAATGGCTTAGTGGTGTTGGAAGTCTTCAACTCGGGGAGTTTGGTGACCTTGATAAGGGCCACACTCCCTTATCAGTTTATCCTCAGAAAAACCATGGGCATATGTTGTATTCACAAGAACTCCAAGAACTTCCTCATTGTCAGAGTGATTATGAAAACTAACTCTGGGGCTGAGTCACATGAGGACCTGCTACAGCTGGTGATAATAGGGTGGGACTTTAGCCTGTTCTGGGACTTATGGCAGAAGGTGGGGATACCAAGTGACAGACAGGAGACTGGTCAACCATGATAAATCCCCCATCGCAGTCAAGGGTTGATGAGTTCCCCCTGTGTGCCCTTGCTGGTGACGAGGATGAGACAGTGACCAATGAGGCTGAAATTCCTGAGTTGGGGGTTTCTGGGGGGAACTTCTGGACTGCCCAAATGCTGGATCTTCCTTTAAAGAATGCATTTGACAATGTGACTGTGATAAATGGGGTTGCTCAAGAGCTGGGAGCCGACATCAGGTTTCCATATTTCACGTTAAATGAAAAGCTGCTTTATCGGCTCACTAAACTGAGAGGGCAAATGATAGAGCAGTTGTTGGTACCAGGTCACTATAGGCATAGGGAATTAGATCTGGCCTATTCTCATGTCTTGGATGTGCATCTGGGAGTAGACAAAACTCAAGAGCGGGTCCTTCAGAGGTATTACTGGCCTGGGTATCACCAAGACATTGATAATCTCTGCTGATTCTGCTGTACCTGTCAGATAACTGCTCCCATATCCCACTTCCACAGTCCCCTAGTGCCATTACACATAATGGCAGTACCATTTGACTGGATTGCCATGGACTTTGATCCTCTGATCTCTCAACTGAAATGGAGATGGCATTCCAGGAGCTGAAGCTTGCTCTACGCAAACAGCCTGTCTTGGTCACACCTGACTTCACAAAGGAGTTTGTGGTCCAGACAGATGCCTCCAAAGTCTGGTCGGGAGCTGTATTGTCCCAGGAAATAGATGGGGACGAACATCCAGCCCTGTACCGGAGAAGGAAATGCTCCTCCTGTCAAAAGAACTATGCCATCATAGAGAAAGAGTGCTTGGCCATCAAATGGGTGATTGACACACTGAGGTAATAGGACGGATGTTCAGGATTTTGTCAGACCATGGGCAGAGGGGGGCATATATTTCACAAAGTCACTGGCAAAGTGCTGGAGGGGAGATATGGTTCAATGTTTTAAATCTGTCCAAATCGAAGTTTGTGAGATTTGCTCAACACTAATGAAGATTTAAGGAATGTTGAGACCAAATCCAAATCATGTACCTCAAACCATACCTTATTTTTTGTACTTTGTCAGAGGCACTGCCACAGTGCACTAATGTCAAGGCCTAGGGTTTCCCAGCAGAATATTGCCCATAGGTCAACATGATGTAAGAGAAAATGTAGCAGTAAAGTGATGCCAGCTTGGGCATGGTGAGTTTTCTCTGCCTAAGCACCCCAATAAACTAAAAGCTATAATGTACTCTGTATTCTAACACCTTCCTATCATATCCACCGGTATCTTTGTAACAAATTTGCGCTACAGTAGCTTTTCATTATGATCGTACCAGAAGAACTAACGTTTGCTTCCATTGTGCATTACTGAACCTTGGACACCCATGAGTCACTAGTTCACAACTTGTCATTAAATGAGCTGGTTTTTTTGGAGGGGAGGCAATGAATATCAGGATCACCCTGCTAGAATTGACATATTGGATCAGATCCAGTCATCTAACATCAACTTCAAGAACTTATTTTTTAGTTTCTGCTTAATGTGTCTCACCTAATGACGGATGCCTTTGAAAGAAGGTAATCAATGTTATATACTTCACTTGGCAGTGGTTTTAATGTTGATGGCTGATCAGTGAACAAAAAATACCTTCAAATACTGTCAGGAAAACCGTTTCAATTTAATAGTCATTTCTCATTATTCAGAGGTCATGCAGCCCAAGAGGAATATATCTGGAATTTATTTCAATTGATGTCCTGTATACTGTACATAAGGGTTCCAGAAGATGTGGGCAATAGTGATGAGCGAGTATGCTCGTTATTCGAGATTTTGGGAGTGCTCGGAGATCATGTTTGAGTCGCCGCAGCTGCATGATTTGTTGCTGCTAGACAGCCTGAACACATGTGGTGGTTGCCTGTTTGTTAGAGAATACCTACATGTATTCACATGTATTCAGGCTGTCTAGCAGCAGCAAGTCACGCAGCTGTGGCGACTCAAACATAATTTCCGAGCAAGCCCAAAATACTCAGAGACCACCTGAGCATGCTCAGAAAACTCGAGTCACGAGTCACTTGTTTGTTGCAATGCCTAATCTTTAAAGGGAATCTGTCTGCAGGTTTTTGCTATGTATTCTGAGTGCAGTGTGATGTAGGAACAGATGCACTGATTCCAGTGATAGATCACTTAGTTGATTGCTTGCTGCAGTTTTGATAAAATCCCTGTTTTCTCTGAATGCTGAGCTCTGTATAACACCACCCACACCATTGATTGGCTGTTTTCTGTGTACACTGTAAATTGGCAGAAAGTTACTAATCAGTGCTGGCGGTGGCAATACTCAGAGCAAGAGGACTACATGGCATGTGTACCATCCGTGTGTACTTATACTGTACGTGCATTGCTTAATCTGTGACACAAACATATGCTACTGTCTGTTCCTGCAATATGGACTGTTTGTTATATATATATATATATATATCTATATTTATATATATATATATATATATATATATATATATATATATATATATATATATATATATATATATAGGTTGCGGTTGTCTTCATTAGCTCAATTACCAGCATCACTTCTATCCTGCACTATGTCCTCTTCAAGTGTTTTGCATCTTATCTGTAACTTGTTTTCTCCACCCTCTCTGAGACTGTAGATACTTTCTTGTTTGTTCATATTTTCAAGGTCTGCATGCAAAAAAATGCCAAAGGCTATTTAACCAATTATTGGAGAGCCCTGTTTTCACTTTCCTGACCAGTCCAAATTTTTCAAATCTGACATGAGTCGATTTATGTGGTAATAACTCTGGAATTCTTCAACTTATTCTAGTGATTCTAATATTATTTTTTCATGGCTCATTTTACTTCAGGATAGTAGTAAGTTTAGTTTTGACATGATTTTTATAAATGCATAGAACATTTTACAAAAAGTATATATATATATATATACACTCACTGGCCACTTTATTAGGTACACCATGCTAGTAACGGGTTGGACCCCTTTTTGCCTTCAGAACTGCCTCAATTCTTCGTGGCATAGATTCAACAAGGTGCTGGAAGCATTCCTCAGAGATTTTGGTCCATATTGACATGATGGCATCACACAGTTGCCGCAGATTTGTCGGCTGCACATCCCTGATGCGAATCTCCCGTTCCACCACATCCCAAAGATTTCATGTTGTTTACGCCAAATTCTGACCCTACCATCCGAATGTCGCAGCAGAAATCGAGACTCATCAGACCAAGCAACGTTTTTCCAATCTTCTACTGTCCAATTTCGATGAGCTTGTACAAATTGTAGCCTCAGTTTCCTGTTCTTAGCTGAAAGGAGTGGTACCCGGTGTGGTCTTCTGCTGCTGTAGCCCATCTGCCTCAAAGTTCGACGCACTGTGCGTTCAGAGATGCTCTTAGGCCTACCTTGGTTGTAACGGGTGGCGATTTGAGTCACTGTTGCCTTTCTATCAGCTCAAACCAGTCTGCCCATTCTCCTCTGACCTCTGGCATCAACAAGGCATTTCCGCCCACAGAACTGCCGCTCACTGGATTTTTTTTCTTTTTCGGACCATTCTCTGTAAACCCTAGAGATGGTTGTGCGTGAAAATCCCAGTAGATCAGCAGTTTCTGAAATACTCAGACCAGCCCTTCTGGCACCAACAACCATGCCACGTTCAAAGGCACTCAAATCACCTTTCTTCCCCATACTGATGCTCGGTTTGAACTGCAGGAGATTGTCTTGACCATGTCTACATGCCTAAATGCACTGAGTTGCCGCCATGTGATTGGCTGATTAGAAATTAAGTGTTAACAAGAAGTTGGACAGGTGTACCTAATAAAGTGGCCAGTGAGTGTATATATATATATATATATATATATATATATATATATATATATATATATATATATATATTTATGGTGTTAAAAAGAGAAGAGTGAACTTGTTTGGAAAATATTGCTCAATCTCAAATTCTGATTGAACGTAACACATGAGTGGGAAAAAGCGAGGTTGTGGAGGAAGGGGGAGTAGGCTTGGTGTTCGATGTGTACGTGGGTTAGGTGATAATTAGTGTTGAGCATTCCGATACCGCAAGTATCGGGTATCGGCCGATATTTGCTGTATCGGAATTCCGATACCGAGATCCGATACTTTTGTGGTATCGGGAATCGGTATCGGGATCGATATTAATGTGTAAAAAAAAGAATAAAAATAAAAAATATTGATATACTCACCCTCTGACGCGCCCTGGTTGTAACCGCCAGCCTCCGTTCATAAGAATGAGCGCTTGAAAGACCTTAGATGACGTCACGGCTTATGATTGGTCGCGTTGCGGAGGAGGAGGAGGACAAAGACGAGGAGGTTACGTTGCTGCTTCCCACACAGACATGAAGTGATGCAACCACAACAAGCACTGTGTCCTCAGCCTGAACTCTGGCTGTGGCCAGCACCGATCATGAGTGTGCAGTTGACAGAAAAACAAGGGTTGCCTAGCGTGGGCCTATTTTGAGACTGCAAAGGATGACCCAACTCAATTTATTCGCCAAATTTGAAAAATGCAATAATTTGACAACTACATGTATGAACCACCACATGTGTGAACAACATGACTTAGTGAGGGAATCTCACTGCGCTAAAATGCCGACTAGCGGGCCTCGACAACCACCGGCCATCCCATCAACCACATCTGCTGCTTTTTCCTTCTCAGTCATCAACACATGCAGGGATTGCCTGTTTGTTAGGGAATCCCCACATGTATTCAGGCTGTCTAACAGCCACAAATCATGCAGCTGGGGCGACACAAACATAATCTACGAGCACGCCCAAGATACTCGGAGAATACCCGAGCATGCTTGGAAATCTCGAGCAACGAGCACACTTGCTCAGCACTATTGGCTAGGTGTTCTTTTGCTGAATTTCTCTGCCCTTTTTGCTCCAAAAATACCTTGGATCATTGTGGCCAAAGAGTTCTATTTTAACTTAATCGGTCCACAGGACTAGTTTCCAAAATGCATGAGGCTTGTTTGGATGTTCTTTTGCAATACTTCTGCTGCTGACTTTTATAGTGAGGATACAGGAGATGTTTTCTTCTGATGACTCTTCCATGTAGGCTAGATTTGTGCAGGTGTTTCTGAATGTACCACAATTCCAGAGTTTGCTAAATCTTTCTTTCTGGTTCTGATTTGCCTCTCTAGCAGTCCTACGAGCAGCTCTAACTGAAATTTTACTTGGTCTTGACTTCCTGTTCCTGTTCACTGCCATTTCTTAATTACATTTCCAAATGAGGAAAGGGCAACTTGAAAATTCTTCGCAATTTTCTTATAGCCTTATCCTACTTTGTAGGCCTCCAAGATTTTCATTTCCAGAGTGCTATGCTGCTGCTTAGAAGAGCCAATGGCTGCTGTTTATTGGCACAAGGTTAGAGGAGGCTGGGTTTCAATAAAGCTGGGAAATTTGCATCACCGGCCTTTCCTAACAAAGATTATGAACAAGCCAAACCCTAACAGGCTAATTGAGGTCTGAAACCTCGGTCAAAATTATCCACACAAATATGTAAGGGTGCCCAAACGTTTGCATCTGCCAATTTTCCTATTTGTAATTCTTAAAATGTAAAGGATGAAAATATATAGAATTTGTTTCCCAAAAATATAAAGGAAATGTGTCATCTTCAACTTTAGATCTTTTAGGGATCATTTCATCTTCAACTTGCTTAACTGTTCAAAATAACAGGAATTTTGGTGAAGGGTGCCCAAAGTTTAACATGCCACTATATATATATATATATATATATATATATATATATATATATATATATATATATATATCATATATACAGCGGAGTGGAAAAGTGTTTGCCCCTTCCTGACTTCCTCTTTTCTTATTTTGCATGTTTGTCACACTAAAATGTTCCAGATCACCAAATTAATTTAAGTATTGGACAAAGATAACACTAGTAAGCACAAAATGCCCTTTTTAAAGGGCCCTGTGTGAAAAAGTGATTGTCCACTAAACCTAATAATTGATTGGGCCACTCTTATCAGCAACAACTGCAATGAAGGGTTTGCGATAATTAGCAATGAGTCTTTTACAACGCTATTTGCAGAATTTTTGCAAATCAGCCACATTGGACGGTTTCTGAGCATGAACAACCTTTTTAAGGTCATGTCACAGCATCACAATTGGAATAAGGTCAGGAATTTGACTAGGCCACTCCAAAGTTTTAATTTTGTTTTTCTTAAGCCATTCAAAGGTGGACTTGCTGGTGTGTTTTTGATATGAAAGTGTGATATTAAGAGTGACAAACATGCAAAAGAATACAAAATCAGAAAGGGGACAAACACTTTTTTACACCATTGTGTATATATATATATATATTGTGACAAATCACTTCGGGATCGCCTTTGCTGTGGTCAAAGGTCACGTGGTTTGTGCATTGAATCTGAGGCGTACAGCAGGTTTCTTAGCAGACTGACTTCAGGTCAGATTTATTAAGGTGAAAGCAACATAGATAAAACAAAGCATAAAAATAAATCCTAGCCTGTCCGGCACTAACTAAACAAATACGCTGCTATCTAACAACTGGGGGGCTTCTCCCACCCAGCTAACAACACACAGTGCTTGAGCACAGCTCTCACTCACGTTTGTCTCACACAGACAGGCAATCTGTGTGCCCCAGGCTGACACCGGAAACCCTCAGCTGGTCATCCTTTATTCCTGCACTCATTAACCCATCATTATCCTGAAGATACTGAGCAGCCTAATTCACCTAGGACAAATACCTGGGCGAGATATACCTGCCCCCGACTACCAGACCGACATGATTCTTACAATATATATATATATATGGAGAGAGAGAGAGAGAGAGAGGAAAAAAAAACAACCAGCACTCCTAATGTGAACACGTGCACGCTGCAAACTGCATAATACAGATAAAAAAAGAACACAGCAGCAAATGTACATGAATCTAGGCCATGTGAAAACACAGACAAATATCCAATTTGAATCATACTTCTCAAAAATATTTTTTCAAAAATTTTTAGAAAAATTTTTTTTTTCATAAAACTTACAGTAATAGATGAATTGAAGATTCTTAGCGCATAAATTGGCCAATTCATGTGTGCCCATCAACCACGGCAAGGTGATCTCCTTCTGATGGGTCCTACTCTACCGTACATGCCACTCTTGGGCCACCAGCCTACAACTATGGACAAACATGTCACTCTAGGGCTAAACCTACAATTTATGGGCAGGTAGAGTTGATTACCACCACCTGCAGGGTCAATGGGAGGAGTGCAAGATCAGCCTGGAAGCAGCCAGCATCCAGTAACTGAATAGAGGAAAAAAACAAACAACCAGCACTCCTAATGTGAACATGTGCACGCTGCAAACCGCATAATACAGATAAAAAAAGAACACAGCAGCACATGTACATGAATCTAGGCCATGTGAAAACACAGACAAATAAAATGTTTTCCTCTATTTAGTTACTGGATGCTGGCTGTTTCCAGGCTGATCTTGCACTCCTCCCATTGACCCGGCAGGTGGCGGTAATCAACTCTACCTGCCCATAAATTGTAGGTTTAGCCCTAGAGTGACATGTTTGTCCATAGTTGTAGGCTGGTGGCCCAAGAGTGGCATGTATGGTAGAGTAGGACCCATCAGAAGAAGATCACCTTGCTGTGGTTGATGGGCACACATGAATTGGCCAATTTATGCGCGAAGAATCTTTAATTCATCTATTACTGTAAGTTTTATGAAAAAAAATTTTGGGGAAAAATTTGTGAAAAAATATTTGAGAAGTATGATTCATATTGGATATTTGTCTGTGTTTTCACATGGCCTAGATTCATGTACATGTGCTGCTGTGTTCTTTATATATATATATATATATATATATATATATATATATATATATATATATAGTTGTTCACTGTAGTTGTTAAATGTGAAATATTTATAGATCATGTGGTTCCTGACATGGCAATACTATTTGCATGTAATCATTGTTTGGAAGATTTTTTTTCACTCATTATTTTGCATTTATTTTTATATTATTCCAATTTTTTTTACTTAGTCCTTTTATAGAATTCTTAATTTTATTTATCTGACCTCTGGTTAATGCACTATGTTGTGAATTCCGTTCTCGGGCTCCCTCCTGTGGTCGTGAATGGTACTTTGGTGAGTTCTGTCCTTGGACACCCTCTGGTGGCTTTGAGTGGAACTGCTGATCTTTGAGGTTGGCTTTCTCAGCTGCTCTCGTTTATTGCTTCTGCTGGCTTCCCTATTTAACTCTGCCCAGGTCGTTAGTCCATGCCAGCTGTCAATGTCTCAGTACTGGTTCAGATCTCTCTTGGATTTCTCAGATGACCTGTCTACTCCAGCAGAAGCTAAGTCCTCGTTAGTTCATTTGCTGTTCATTGATTTTTGAATATATTTCTCAGTACATGCTATGTTTCAGTCCAGCCTGCTATTATGATATTTCCTTGCTAGCTGGAAGCTCTGGGGGTGCAGAGCTGCACCTCCACACTGTGAGTCGGTGTGGAGGTCTTTTTGCACACTCTGCGTGGTTTTTGTAGTTTTTAATATTGACCGCATAGTTCCCTTTCCTATCCTCTGTCTGTCTAGAGAAGATTCGGCCTCCTTTGCTAAAATCTGTTTCATTCCTGTGTTTGTTACTTCCTCTTAACTCACAGTCAATATTTGTGGGGGGCTACCTTTACTTTGGGGAATTTCTCTGAGGCAAGGTAGGCTGCTATTTCTATCTTTAGGGGTAGTTAGCTCTTAGGCTGTGAAGAGGCGTCTAGGGAGAGTTAGGTACGCTCCACGGCTATTTCTAGTGTGTGTGATAGAATTAGGGATTGCGGTCAGTAGAGTTACCACTTCCTCAGAGCTTGTCCCAGGATTTTCCATTTTAACCATCAGGTCATTTCGGGTGCTCCTAACCACCAGGTCCATAACGGTACAGCTGGCCACAAAGTGTTAATGCATCTCAAAAGAGGGAAAAGAGAAGTTCTGAGTCAATTTTTATTTCTTTGCTGCTTGTTTTGTCTTTCTTTTCCCCTTAACCTCTGGGTGGTTCATGACTCAGGTGTAGATATGGATATTCAGGGTTTGTCCTCTTGTCTGGATCAACTCGCTGTTAGGGTACAGAGTATTCAAGATTATGTAGTTCAGAATCCGATGTTAGAGCCTAGAATTCCAATTCCCGATTTGTTTTCTGGGGATAGATCTAAATTTTTGAATTTCAAAAATAATTGCAGACTGTTTCTTGCTCTGAAACCCCGCTCCTCTGGTGACCCCATTCAGCAAGTAAAGATTGTTATTTCTTTGTTGCGTGGTGACTAGTGTTGAGCGATACCGTCCGATACTTGAAAGTATCGGTATCGGAAAGTATCGGTCGATACCGGCAAAGTATCGGATCTAATCCGATACCGATACCCGATACCCGATACCCATGCAAGTCAATGGGACACCAAGTATCGGACGGTATCCTGTATGGTTCCCAGGGTCTGAAGGAGAGGAAACGCGACCAATCACAAAGCAGTGACGTCACCTAAGGTCTTTCAAGCACTTGAAATACCTTAGAAGACGTCCGTAGCTTCTGATTGGTCGCGTAGCGGTCGCGCGACCCCTACGCGACCAATCACAAAGCAGTGACGTCTTCTAAGGCCCTTCAAGCACGCATTCTTAGGTACAACGGCTCCCGGTTACGGCGGTAAAGTCCAGGAGCCGCCGGAGAGGTGAGTATATCCCTATTTTTTATTTTAATTCTTTATTTTACACATTGATATTAATCCCGATACCGATTCCCGATACCACAAAAGTATCAGATCTCGGTATCGGAATTCCAATACCCGCAAGTATCGGCCGATACCCGATACTTGCGGTATCGGAATGCTCAACACTAGTGGTGACCCGCAAGACTGGGCATTCTCCCTTGAGCCAGGAAATCCTGCATTGCTTAATGTAGATGTATTTTTTCTAGCGCTTGGATTGCTTTATGATGAACCTAATTCTGTGGATCAGGCAGAAAAGATCTTGCTGACTATGTCAGGGTCAGGATGAAGCAGAAGTATATTGCCAGAAGTTTAGAAAGTGGTCTGTGCTTACACAATGGAATGAGTGTGCCCTGGCAGCAATTTTCAGAAAGGGTCTTTCTGAAGCCCTTAAAGATGTTATGGTGGGGTTCCCCACGCCTGCTGGTCTGAATGAATCAATGTCTTTGGCCATTCAGATTGATCGGCGTTTGCATGAGCACAAAGTTGTGCACCATTTGGCGGTGTCCTCTGAGCAAAGGCCTGAGCCTATGCAATGTGATAGGACTTTGACGAGAGTTGAACGGCAAGAACACAGACTTCAGAATGGGCTGTGTTTTTACTGTGGTGACTCTTCTCATGCTATCTATGATTGTCCTAAGCGCACTAAGAGGTTCGCTAGGTCGGTCACCATTAGTACTGTGCAGCCTAAATTTGTCTTATCTGTTACTCTGATTTGCTCATTGTCGTCCTACTCTGTTATGGCATTTGTGAATTCGGGCGCTGCTCTGAATTTGATGGACTTGGAGTTTGCCAGGCGCTGTGGTTTTTTCTTGGAGCCTTTGCAGATTCCTATTCCCTTAAGGGGGATTGATGCTACGCCATTGGCCAAGAATAAACCCCAGTACTGGACTCAGCTGACCATGTGCAGGAAAGTATTCGCTTTTTGGTGTTGCATAATTTGCATGATGTTGTCGTGTTGGGTTTGCCATGGTTACAGGTTCATAATCCAGTACTGGATTGGAAATCAATGTCTGTGTCTAGTTGGGGTTGTCAAGGGATACATACTGATGTTCCTTTGATGTCAATTTCTTCTTCCACTCCTTCTGAAATGCCTGAGTTTTTGTCGGATTACCAGGATGTATTTGATGAGCCCAAGTCCAGTGCCCTACCTCCTCATAGGGACTGTGATTGCGCTATTGATTTGATTCCTGGTAGTAAGTTCCCTAAGGGCCGACTGTTTAATTTAACTGTGCCAGAACATGCCGCTATGCGGAGTTATGTAAAGGAGTCCTTGGAGAAAGGACATATTCGCCCGTCTTCGTCACCGTTGGGAGCAGGGTTCTTTTTTGTGGCCAAGAAGGATGGCTCTCTGAGACCCTGTATAGATTACCGCCTTCTCAATAAAATCACGGTCAAATTTCAGTACCCTTTGCCTCTGTTGTCTGATTTGTTTGCTCGGATTAAGGGGGCTAGTTGGTTTACCAAGATTCGCCTTCGAGGGGCGTATAATCTTGTGCGTATTAAACAGGGCGATGAATGGAAAACTGCATTTAATACGCCCGAGGGCCATTTTGAGTACCTGGTGATGCCATTCGGGCTTTCTAATGCCCCATCTGTGTTTCAGTCCTTTATGCATAACATCTTCTGGAAGTATCTGGATAGGTTCATGATTGTATATTTGGATGATATTTTGGTCTTTTTGGATGATTGGGAGTCTCATGTAAGGCAGGTCAGGATGGTGTTCCAGGTCCTTCGTGCTAATGCGTTGTTTGTGAAGGGGTCTAAATGCCTCTTTGGAGTTCAGAAGGTTTCCTTTTTGGGCTTCATTTTTTCCCCTTCTACTATCGAGATGGACCCTGTTAAAGTTCAGGCCATTTATGATTGGACTCAACCTACATCTGTGAAGAGTCTTCAGAAGTACCTGGGCTTTGCTAATTTTTACCGTCGCTTCATCGCTAATTTTTCTAGTGTGGTTAAGCCTTTGACTGATTTGACGAAGAAAGGCGCTGATGTGGTGAACTGGTCCCCTGCGGCCATTGAGGCTTTTCAGGAGCTTAAACGTCGTTTTACTTCGGCCCCTGTGTTGCGTCAGCCAGATGTTTTGCTCCCTTTTCAGGTCGAGGTTGATGCTTCTGAGATTGGGGCAGGGGCTGTTTTGTCTCAGAGAAGTTCTGATGGCTCTTTGATGAAGCCGTGTGCTTTCTTTTCTAGAAAGTTTTCGCCTGCTAAGCATAATTATGATGTCGGCAATCGGGAGTTGTTGGCTATGAAGTGGGCATTCGAGGAGTGGCGACATTGGCTTGAGGGAGCCAAACATCGCATGGTGGTCTTGACTGATCACAAGAATCTGACTTACCTCGAGTCCACCAAGAGGTTGAATCCTAGACAGGCTCGATGGTCACTGTTTTTCTCCCGTTTCGATTTTGTGGTCTCATACCTTCCGGGATCTAAGAATGTGAAGGCTGATGCCCTTTCTAGGAGTTTTTTGTCTGATTCTCCAGGAGTCTCTGAGCCGGCTGGTATTCTCAAAGAGGGGGTGATTTTGTCTGCCATCTCCCCTGATTTGCGGCGGGTGCTGCAGGAGTTTCAGGCTGATAGACCTGACCGCTGTCCAGTGAAGAAACTGTTTGTCCCTGATAGATGGACTAGTAGGGTTATTTCTGAGGTTCATTGTTCAGTATTGGCTGGTCATCCTGGGATTTTTGGTACCAGAGATTTGGTTGCTAGGTCCTTTTGGTGGCCTTCCTTGTCACAGGATGTGCGTTCTTTTGTGCAGTCCTGTGGGACTTGTGCTCGGGCCAAACCTTGCTGTTCTTGTGCCAGTGGGTTGCTTTTGCCTTTGCCTGTCCCAAAGAGGCCCTGGACGCATATTTCCATGGATTTCATTTCTGATCTTCCTGTCTCTCAAAGGATGTCTGTCATCTGGTTAGTTTGTGATCGGTTTTCTAAGATGGTCCATTTGGTACCCTTGCCTAAATTGCCTTCCTCCTCTGATTTGGTTCCATTATTTTTTCAGCATGTGGTTCGTTTGCATGGCATTCCGGAGAACATTGTGTCGGACAGAGGTTCCCAGTTTGTTTCTAGGTTTTGGCGGTCCTTTTGTGCTAAGATGGGCATTGATTTGTCTTTTTCTTCAGCGTTCCATCCTCAGACAAATGGCCAAACCGAACGAACTAATCAGACCTTGGAGACCTATCTGAGATGCTTTGTCCCTGCTGATCAGGATGATTGGGTGACCTTCTTGCCATTGGCCGAGTTCGCCCTTAATAATCAGGCTAGTTCTGCTACTTTGGTTTCGCCTTTTTTTTGTAATTCTGGTTTTCATCCTCGTTTTTCTTCAGGGCAGGGTGAGCCTTCTGACTGTCCTGGTGTGGATTCTGTAGTGGACAGGTTGCAGCAAATTTGGACTCACGTGGTGGACAATTTGACGTCTCAGGAGAAGGCGCAACGTTTTGCTAACCGCCGTCGCTGTGTTGGTCCCCGACTTCGTGTTGGGGATTTGGTTTGGTTGTCTTCTCGTTTTGTTCCTATGAAGGTTTCCTCTCCTAAGTTCAAGCCTCGTTTCATTGGTCCTTATAAGATTTCTGAAATTATCAATCTTGTGTCGTTTCGTTTGGCCCTTCCAGCTTCTTTTGCCATCCATAATGTGTTCCATAGGTCGTTGTTGCGGAGATATGTGGTGCCTATGGTTCCTTCCGTTGATCCTCCTGCTCCGGTGTTGGTTGAGGGGGAGTTGGAGTATGTGGTGGAGAAGATTTTAGATTCTCGTATTTCGAGACGGAAGCTTCAGTACCTGGTTAAATGGAAGGGCTATGGTCAGGAGGATAATTCCTGGGTTGTTGCCTCTGATGTCCATGCTGCCGATTTGGTTCGTGCCTTTCATTTGGCTCATCCTGATCGGCCTGGGGGCTCTGGTGAGGGTTCGGTGACCCCCTCCTCAAGGGGGGGGTACTGTTGTGAATTCCGTTCTCGGGCTCCCTCCTGTGGTCGTGAATGGTACTTTGGTGAGTTCTGTCCTTGGACACCCTCTGGTGGCTTTGAGTGGAACTGCTGATCTTTGAGGTTGGCTTTCTCAGCTGCTCTCGTTTATTGCTTCTGCTGGCTTCCCTATTTAACTCTGCCCAGGTCGTTAGTCCATGCCAGCTGTCAATGTCTCAGTACTGGTTCAGATCTCTCTTGGATTTCTCAGATGACCTGTCTACTCCAGCAGAAGCTAAGTCCTCGCTAGCTCATTTGCTGTTCATTGATTTTTGAATATATTTCTCAGTACATGCTATGTTTCAGTCCAGCCTGCTATTATGATATTTCCTTGCTAGCTGGAAGCTCTGGGGGTGCAGAGCTGCACCTCCACACCGTGAGTCGGTGTGGAGGTCTTTTTGCACACTCTGCATGGTTTTTGTAGTTTTTATTACTGACCGCATAGTTCCCTTTCCTATCCTCTGTCTGTCTAGAGAAGATTCGGCCTCCTTTGCTAAAATCTGTTTCATTCCTGTGTTTGTTACTTCCTCTTAACTCACAGTCAATATTTGTGGGGGGCTACCTTTACTTTGGGGAATTTCTCTGAGGCAAGGTAGGCTGCTATTTCTATCTTTAGGGGTAGTTAGCTCTTAGGCTGTGAAGAGGCGTCTAGGGAGAGTTAGGTACGCTCCACGGCTATTTCTAGTGTGTGTGATAGGATTAGGGATTGCGGTCAGTAAAGTTACCACTTCCTCAGAGCTTGTCCCAGGTTTTTCCATTTTAACCATCAGGTCTTTTCTGGTGCTCCTAACCACCAGGTCCATAACAGCACTATAACCTGTGCAAAGAAGTACAAAGCTTTAAAAGTTTTTTCTTATCATAACAACTCTTCATAGAAATTAATTACCGTATATACTCGAGTATAAGCCAACCCGAGTATAAGCCGACCCCCCTAATTTTGCCACAAAAAAATGGGAAAACTTATTGACTCGAGTATAAGCCTAGGGGGGAAAATGCAGCAGCTACCGGTAAATGTCAAAAGTAATAATATATACCAATAAAAGTAAAATTAATTGAGACATCAGTAGGTTAAGTGTCTTTGAATATCCATATTGAATCAGGAGCCCCATATAATGCTCCATACTGTTCATTATGGCCCCATAAGATGTTCCATATTAAAATATGCCCCATATAATCCTGCATAAAGGTTAATAAAGGCCCCATAAGATGCTCCATAGACACATTTGCCCAATATAATGCTGCACAAATGCTGATTATGGCCCCATAAGATGCTCTATAAAGATATTTGCCCCTTATAGTGCTGCACAAACGTTATGGCCCTATAAGATGCTCCATACAGACACTTGCCCCATATGCCGTAGTGCCCTACAAACGTTAATTATGGCCCCATACAGACACTTGCGCCATATAGTGCTGCACAAACATTATGCCCCTATATAGTGCTGCAGAAATGTTATGGCCCCATATAGTGCTGCAGAAACGTTATGGCTCCATATAGTGCTGCAGAAACATTATGGCCCCATATAGTGCTGCTGGAATGTTATGGCCCCATATAGTGCTGCAGGAACGTTATGGCCCCCATATAGTGCTGCAGGAACGTTATGGCCCCCATATAGTGCTGCAGGAATGTTATGGCCCCATATAGTGCTGCAGGAATGTTATGGCCCCATATAGTGCTCCAGGAATGTTATGGCCCCCATATAGTGCTGCAGGAATGTTATGGCCCCCATATAGTGCTGCAGGAACGTTATGGCCCCATATAGTGCTGCAGGAACGTTATGGCCCCATATAGTGCTGCAGGAATGTTATGGCACCCATATAGTGCTGCAGGAATGTTATGGCACCCATATAGTGCTGCAGGAATGTTATGGCCCCATATAGTGCTGCAGGAATGTTATGGCCCCCATATAGTGCTGCAGGAATGTTATGGCCCCATATAGTGCTCCAGGAATGTTATGGCCCCATATAGTGCTCCAGGAATGTTATGGCCCCATATAGTGCTGCAGGAACGTTATGGCCCCCATATAGTGCTGCAGGAACGTTATGGCCCCCATATAGTGCTGCAGGAATGTTATGGCCCCCATATAGTGCTGCAGGAATGTTATGGCCCCATATAGTGCTGCAGGAATATTATGGCCCCATATAGTGCTGCAGGAATGTTATGGCCCCATATAGTGCTGCAGGAATGTTATGGCCCAATATAGTGCCGCAGGAATGTTATGGCCCCATATAGTGCTCCAGGAATGTTATGGCCCAATATAGTGCTCCAGGAATGTTATGGCCCCATATAGTGCTGCAGGAATGTTATGGCTCCATAGATGCTCCATACAGACACTTGCCCCATTTGCTGCGATAAAAAAAATAAATCACATACTCACCTCTCCTTCGCTCAGGCCCCCGCACTTTCAATAGTCACCTCTCCTCGTTCCGGGCGCCGATCTGTCTCCAGCACTGACGTTCAGCAGAGGGCGCACACTGACCACGTCACCGCGCCCTCTGACCTCAGCGTCACTGCTAGAGACAGATTGGCGCCCGGAACGAGGAGCAGGTGACTATCGGGCAGCGCTGCACTCCCCTCCCCCGTATACTCACCTGGTCCTGCCGCTGTGTAGATCCTGCTTCTCCGACACCGCAGCGCTTCATCCTGTACTCAGCGGTCACATGGTCCCGCTGATTACAGTAATGAATAGGTGGCTCCACCCCTATGGGAGGTGGAGCCGAATATTCATTTACTGTAATGAGCGGGACCATGTGACCGCTCAGTGCAGGAAGACGCTGAAGCTGCTGCCGCCGGCGCCGGGGAAGCAGGGTCCGCGCCTGGACTAGGTGAGTATTTTTAGACAGCCCCCGCTCCCCCTCCCCTACCGACCCCCGGTATGACTCGAGTATAAGCTGAGAGAGGCAATTTCAGCCCAAAAAAGTGGGCTGAAAATCTCGGCTTATACTCGAGTATATACGGTAAATCAATGAGAGGATTAATCATGCATCCACAAACCATAATTTGGCATATGAAAACGAGTTATTTTACTGAGACGTCATCTTGCAAAGAAATTTGCTAAAAAAAATAAAATAATGGAAAACCGTAAGCGTAAAAGTGTCTGCATCTTTATTTCTTTCTGTTTCTTTTTTTATTATCTGTTCAATAAAATATTTAAGTACAAATATAATTTGCTGAAAATACCTTGAGGGCATCCTGAAGTGGTTCTACAAGACACTGTATATAAAGGTGTTACATTCATCTTTGTTCACATGTGGTAAGACTGTAACGTGGTGTACGGCAGAGCAAGAAGGGACAACAGGCCGAGGGATGATTCAACAGATTTATTA
The DNA here is from genome assembly GCF_051348905.1 of Ranitomeya variabilis. Lineage (NCBI taxonomy): Eukaryota > Metazoa > Chordata > Amphibia > Anura > Dendrobatidae > Ranitomeya > Ranitomeya variabilis. The sequence continues at coordinate 1,107,494,386 of NC_135232.1, read as the reverse complement.
TCAAGAACGCTGGAACAGCACATGCAGGTAGATCTACAGAGTCCACAATTAGTCCAACGGAATAGGTTCGGGGGCACCTCCCGATAATCCTTGTGCCAGCTAACAAAGCAATAGTCCACAATTAGTCCAACGGAACAGATTCGGGGGCACCTCCCAATAATCCTTGTGCCAGCTAACAAAGCAATAGTCCACACGAGTCCAAGGGATCCCAAAACAATCTCACGAACGACGAGATATGTCCTCAGCTCAAGTCTCACCCCGTTCGCTTCCGCAGTCACAGATGGACGTGGGGTCTTGCCTCGACTAAGAATCCCCACTCCTTCTCCTTCAAGGGTCAACTCACATCTGATCTCAAAAATAAGAATGGATTGTCTGAGCTCCTGGGATCCGCCCATGGAGTGGGCAGGGGTCACACCTTCTATTCAATGGTTGGGTCCACCAGAAGATTCTAGACTGGTCTGCTCCGCTTAGTCTATCCAGTCTGTGCATTTGACTAGCCACCTGCTGTGAGGAAGAATGACTATTCCTTCACTAGTGGTGTTGACAAAGCTTAATTACATTATAGCTCAGGGCTGCAAGTATTGGGTGAAGGAGACAGGTTAAGTTACATATATCCCATGACATTGCAAAGTGTACAGTAAATACAACCAAAGAGAAGTCGCGCCACATCATGATATATTATACAAAATACAGGACAGAGAAAAAAAAAAGTACATATCATGACAATCCCTTCCCCTCCCAATTTGTGTACATACTAGGGACCTCTACAGGTCGCTGGTTAAGTACACACAGGCATGGCTGACCGGACTCAGGGCTCCTCTTGCCTGGACAGTCCATCTGCATTTTGGTGTTGGCTCCCTCTTCTGTATTGTATGGTGCAGCTGTAGACTTAAAGGCGGGCTCAAGTTTACATCCTCTTTGACTTAAACTCTGCTACCGGCACCCACAAATCGACATTGTAGCTCTCCCACATCATTTACTAAGACAATATCTGCAGGCAGGCCCCTCATCACCCCAACCACGCATTGCTTGACCCCAAAGCCAAAGTCCAGTTCTACACTTGCTTTTGGGATATTCTTCCATTGGCCTCCAGCTAATTCAATGATAATCCCAGGTCCATGCTGTATTGCCTCTGGCCGAACCACTCTGGGATCAGCTATGGTGAGAAATGCCCCAGAGTCACAAAAACCAAGAACTCTCTGACCATCCAGCATGACCTCCTGTACGTGCTTTCTTTGAGGATTAAAGGAACTCGTGGCTGTGGCCCGCACGCCATAAATCCCTAATGGTCGAAGATGGGTTTCTGAGCTATTAGGCAAATCAATTTGTAGCGGTGGCACCTCTTCCCCCTTTGTATTTGGCTGTAAATAATTGATAGGCCGATTTGGTTCAGGGTCATTCCTCAATTGACCCTGAGGGCAGGCGTCTTGCAGATGCCCAGCCTGCCCACATTGGTAACATCTGTGCTGTATCGCACTCCTTCCCATGTGCACTCTGGGGACAAAGGTAAGGGAACCTGGAGGCTGATATCTATGTGACGGTGCATGCGGTGGTTGTTGGGGTTGAAACCGATTTCTCCACTGTATAGCTGGGCAGGTGGCCTGCAGATGCCCAGGATGCCCACATCTATAACACATGCGCTCTACTGCTTTCTCTCCTTGTAGCATTTCAGAGGAAGGGGTAGGACTAGCTGGAAGGTGAGTCACATGGGTATCAACATGAGGTGGTGGTCTAGTGGGACAGCGAACTTTGGGGACTGAAGGACAAGAGACCACTGGTGGTGGGGTGTTGGTATTTTTTACTCCATCCACCAGTAAATTTTTCCAATGAGGCTTGATAGCGAGAACCTCATCAGATAAAGCAGCAGCTTGCTCCACAGTGGCTGGCCTCCTCTCATGCACCCATTCCCAGATCTCAGCAGGGCACTTGAAGTAAAACTGCTCTTTTAGGATAACCTGGAGGAAGGTCTCCCAGGTTAAGGCCTCCTCTGACTCCAGCCAGCGATGACATATTTGTTTGAGTCTGTGGGCATACATCTTGAAAGACACTTCCTCATCACAGGCGAAAGTAAGGAACTGAGTCCTGTGAGTGTCTGGGGTAACAGCATAATGTTCTAGAATAGTCTGTTTAATCTCCACATACTCACAGTTCCCCCGAGGGTCCATAGCTCTATAGGCTGCGGCAGCTCCACCCTCTAAGAGCCCCACCAGATGTCGGACTCGCTCCCTTTCCGGGACTTGCAATAATCAACACTGATGCTCAAAGTCCTGGAAGAAGCCCTCAATGTCGCCTGCAGCCTCATTAAATGGCATGAAGTCTTTGCGGGACACTCTGGGGAGTTCCCTCATGGTGGGTGCTGGGGTTACAGTCTGTCTGGAGCTTCTAGCTGCTTCCAAAGCGATCTGCCTCTCCAGTAATGCCATCTCCTGAGCTCTGTGAATGGCCTCCCTCTTATCATCTATGGTGGCCTCTTCTCCCAGCAATACCAACTCCTCCTCGTACCACACAACCCACTGACTTTTTTGGGTATTTATCTCCGGCTGCCGTCTTTCCTCCGTTTGCTGTGGGGATCCTTCCTCAGCATAATCTTGCATGCGAACTCCTTCCAAAGCCTCAATTAGCTGCTCCCTGGAGAGTCCCTTGTAGCTGACTCCCAGTTCATGGGCCTTTGTTTGTAGGTTCACCGCAGTCCAGTTCTTGTACTCCGCGGTGCTGGTTCCCAATGTTGATGGGCCTTTGTCCTCCATTCCTTCTGCTCTGATTCCACTGCTTGCCACCAGTTTGTGACAGGGTGTACGGCAGAGCAAGAAGGGACAACAGGCTGAGGGATGATTCAACAGATTTATTATCAAGAACGCTGGAACAACACATGCAGGTAGATCTACAGAGTCCACAATTAGTCCAAGGGAACAGGTTCGGGGGCACCTCCCGATAATCCTTGTGCCAGCTAACAAAGCAATAGTCCACAATTAGTCCAATGGAACAGATTCGGGGCACCTCCCGCTAATCCTTGTGCCAGCTAACAAAACAATAGTCTACATGAGTCCAAGGGATCCCAAAACAATCTCATGAACGACGAGATATGTTCTCAGCTCAAGTCTCGCCCCGTTCGCTTCCGCAGTCACAGATGGACGTGGTGTCTTGCCTCGGCTAAGAATCCCCACTCCTTCTCCTTCAAGAGTCAACTCACATCTGATCTCAAAAATAAGAATGGATTGTCTGAGCTCCTGGGATCCGCCCATGGAGGGGGTAGGGGTCACACCTTCTATTCAATGGTTGGGTCCACCAGAAGATTCTAGACTGGTCTGCTCCGCTTAGTCTATCCAGTCTGTGCCTATGACTAGCCACCTGCTGTGAGAAAGAATGGCTATTCCCTCACTAGTGGTGTTGACAAAGCTTAATTACAGTATAGCTCAGGGCTGCAAGTATTGGGGGAAGGAGACAGGTTAAGTTACATACATCCCATGACATTCCAAAGTGTACAGTAAATACAACCAAAGAGAAGTCGCACCACATCATGACATATTATACAAAATACAGGACAGAGATAAAAAAGTACATATCATGACAAAGACGGAAAAAAATCTGTGCTGTGTTTCATGGGAAATCAGGATTTAGAAGTTACATTCCCATTGAATGAGTCTTTGGCTTACGTTCTTTCGAAAATCAACTACCTGTACATTTAAATTAGTTTAGTGAGTGTATAAAGTGAGTAATATAACAAAACTTTCCAAAAATATACAATTCTCAGTATAATTATATGAAATTATTCTTTGAGAGGATTCTATAATAATCAATACTATATTTAACTATTTACATTGAGAAACAAATCTTGTTTTCTACATTTTATCCCTCTTTTATTCGCAGTTTAGTCAAATAAAGTTGCTTGCTCAATTACTACATAAATGGAAGTTGAGAAAACATTTTTTGTGACCTTTAGCTTTTTTACAACAGCCACATCAAGCTCCTCCACATGTTAGAAAAGTGTAAGAACCACAGAGTGTGGCAAAGTGTGCCTGAAATTTTCATCAATATTTAGACAACAAAAGTGGCATAAATGACAAAAATGTACATCTATCTATGAGCAAAGTAACATATCTGGTTGTAGAGCACGGAATTTGAAATATGCGCCAACATTACTAAGCGGCACCCACTGAATTGGGGTGATGCTGTAGTGGTTCTGGTGATGTATTTATGTACTGATGGTGGTTTTGGTGCTGTACTCATGAACTGATGGCAGTTCTTGTGCCTTATTCATGTACTGATGTTGGTTCTGGTGATTTACTCATGTACTGATTGTGGTTCTCATAATTTATTCCTGTATTGTTAGTGGTTCTATTGATTTTTTCCTGCACTGTTATTGGTTCTCGTCCTGTACGCATATAACAATCCATAACTTGTCAGAAAATGAGAAACATGATTATGTTAATAAAGTATTATGCTGTCTGACAAGTTATGAGTTACTACATCCGTATTTACTATATAGACGTCACAGTTCAGGGCGGTTTCACTCTTACTCTGCAGTGACATTCAAAAATGATTGTGCAGCTGTGGAAGTGTGGATCCAGCTGTCAGAGTCAGCCTTAGAAAACATAGAGAAGGCGGAGATGGTTTATTACTGTCTGTGTCTCTTTTCTATAGTTGTAAACAAGTCCTAAACAAGCATTGTGTATGCAGTAATAGAAAGAGCCAACAGCACTTTATCCTCCAAGCACAGTGATATTCAGAGAAGGAGCAGGAGCTCCTGGGTCTTAAAGGGAACCTGTCACCCCCAAAATGGAAGTTGAGCTAAGCCCATCGGCATCAGGGGCTTATCTACAGCATTCTGTAATGCTGTAGATAAGCCCCCGATGTAACCTGAAGGATGAGAAAAAGAGGTTATACTCACCCAGGGGCGGTCCCGCTGTGGTGGGCGTCACGGTCCGGTCCGGGGCCTCCCATCTTCTTACGATGACGTCCTCTTCTTGCCTTCACACTGCGGCTCCGGCACAGGCGTACTTTGTCTGCCCTGTTGAGGGCAGAGCAAAGTACTGCAGTGCGCAGGTGCCGGGAAAGGTCAGAGAGGCCCAGCACCTGCACACTGCAGTACTTTGCTCTGCCCTCAACAGGACAGACAAAGTATGCCTGCGCCGGAGCCGCAGCGTGAAGACAAGAAGAGGACGTTATCCTATGAAGATAGGAGGCCCCAGACCAGACTGCTACACCCATCGGACCGGACCGCAGCAGGACCGCCCCTGGGTGAGTATAATCTAACCTCTTTTTCTTATCTTTCAGGATACATCGGGGGCTTATCTACAGCATTACAGAATGCTCTAGATAAGCCCCTGATGCCGGTGGGCTTAGCTCAACTTCCTTTTTGGGGGTGACAGGTTCCCTTTAAGAGATGCAGACAACATCTCATAACTCAGGCTCAGATACCAGACCAGTCTTTTATGACCTCATGGAGGGCACATTGTGTGTAATAAATGAAAAATAAAATGTGTGCATAAATTAAACACAATAGCAGGTAAAATAGAATATTTAGATACATACATAAAAATGCCACTGTTGATCCAAATTACTGTTACTAGCCCAGGAAAAAAAAAGTGTCCGATATATAATACACTGTATTTTAGCTTCTTTATAGACATGAAAAAAAACTGATTTCAGGAAAAAGAAAAAAATATAACAATGTATAACAATAAACAAAATGAAAGAATGTCATTTGTATATCTAAACAACAAAGCGAATGTACAGCTATTTAAACCGCATATACGAAAAAACCCAAAAATATGACTTGTCAGGAAAAGGTAAAAATGGCTCGGTATTGGACTGTTGAAGAGTAATCATCATTTTAATGTTATTTTTCCCCTCTTCTTTCCCTGCCACATAGAAATTTAAAAGCACCAACTGTCATCTCCTAACTCCAAAATTTTTTAGCTGTGTAATGTTCCAGCTCGATAAATTGCTTCAAAATATGGTTGAAAATGTTTAACGTTTAATGTTAACCCCTTAATCCCATATGACGTACTATCCCATCGAGGTGACCTGGGACTTAATTCCCAGTGACGGGATAGTACGTCATAGTCGATCGGCCGCGCTCACAGGGGGAGCGCGGCCGATCGCCGCCGGGTGTCAGCTGATTATTACAGCTGACATCCGACACTATGTGCCAGCACATTAACCCCCGGAACACTGCGATCAAACATGACCGCAGCGTCTCGGCGGCACAGGGAAGCATCGCGCAGGGAGAGGGCTCCCTGCATGCTTCCCTGAGACCGTTGGAGCAATGCGATATGATCGCGTTGCTCCAAGGGTCTCCTACCTCCTCCTCCCTGCAGGCCCCGACTCCAAAATGGCCGCGGGGGGACTTCCGGGTCTTGCAGGAAGGTGGCTTTCAAGCGCCTGCTCAGAGCAGGTGCCGGGAAGCCTCCCTGCAGTGCCTGTCAGATTGCTGATCTGACACAGTGCACTGCAAAGTGCCAGATCAGCGATCTGTTACTATACAGTGATGTTCCCCCCAGGGCAATGTAAAAAAGTAAAACAAAAAAATGTGCATGTGTAAGAAAAAAATAAAATTCCTAAATAAATAATATATATATTGTTCCAATAAATACATTTCTTTATCTAAATAATAATAAAAAAAACAATAAAATTACACATATTTAGTATCACTGCGTCCGTAACGACCCGACCTATAAAATTGTCCCACTAATTAACCCCTTCAGTGAACCCCGTAAAAAAAGAGGCAAAAAACGCTTTATTATCACACAAACAAAAAGTGGAATAACACGCAATCAAAAAGACAAATATAAATAACCATGGTACAGCTGAAAACATCATCTTGTCCCACAAAATACGAGCTGCCATACAGCATCATCAGCGAAAAAATAAAAAAGTTATAGTCCCCAGAATAAAGCAATGCAAAAATAATTATTTTTTTATACAAAATAGTTTTTATCGTATAAAAGCGCCAAAACATAAAAAATGATATAAAAGAGGTATCGCTGTAATCGTACTGACCCAAAGAATAAAACTGCTTTATCAATTTTACCAAACGTGGAACAGTATAAACCCCCCAAAAGAAATTCATGAATAGCTGTTTTTTGTTCATTCTGCCTCACAAAAATTGGAATAAAAAGCGATAAAAAAAGTCACATGCCTGAAAATGGTACCAATAAAAACGTCAACTTGTCCCGCAAAAATCAAGACCCACATGACTCTGTGCACCAAAATATGGAAAAATTATAGCTCTCAAAATGTGGAGACGCAAAAACTTTTTGCAATAAAAAGCGTCTTTTAGTGTGTGATGGCTGCCCATCATAAAAATCCGCTAAAAAGCCCGCTATAAAAGTAAATCAAACCCCCCTTCATCACTCCCTTAGTTAGGAAAAAATAATAAAATTTTTTAAAAATGTACTTATTTCCATTTTCCCATTAGGGTTAGGGTTAGTGTTATGATCTGGTGACATTGGACGTACTCTGGAGAAGGGTATCTATACTGACTGCGGACCCTGAACTTAACACCGCAACTAGAAGTAGCCGTGGGATGTACCTACTGATCCTAGACACCTCAACACAGCCGGAGGACTAATTAACCCTATAGATAGAAAAGGGAAAACTATCTCGCCTCAGAGAAACTTCCCCAAAGAATAGGCAGCCCCCCACAAATATTGACTGTGAGAGGAGAGGAAAAAACATACACAGGCTGAAAACAGGATTTAGCAAAGGAGGCCAATCTAGCTAAATAGGAAAGATAGGACAGAGAACTATGCGGTCAGTATTAAAATACTAGAAAATATCCGCCACAGAAAATACTAAAAACTCCACATCTAACTAAAGATATGGAGGGTATATCTGCCTCTCCAGAGATTCCAGCTTGACTGCATAAATCCTTACACAGATTAAGCTGGACAAGAAAAAACATGAAATGCACTGAACAATGAGGCCCACAAAATGTGGGCTGCAAAACAAGCAGAACTTATCTTGGTGAAAAGACCAGGAAGCAGGAGAAACCATGAAGGGATGTGAATCCTCCAGAATACAATGGACAACTGGCACTGACTAAAGGGTGAGGCCAGACTAAATAGCCCAGTCCAGAGTGGAAACACCTGATAACTGCTGTGAAGGACAGACAGCAGCGCTACCACTTATAACCACCGGAGGGAGCCCAAGAACAGAATTCACAACAGGTTAGGGTTGGGGCTAAAGTTAGGGTTAGGGTTGGGGCTAAAGTTAGGGTTAGGCTAAAGTTAGGGTTAGGGTTGGGGCGAAAGTTAGGGTTAAGGTTGGGGCTAAAGTTAGGGTTTGGATTACATTTATGGTTGGAATTAGGGTTAGGGGTGTGGTTAGGGTTATGGTTGGGATTAGGGTTAGGGTTGTGTTGGAGTTAGGGGTGTGGTTAGGGTTGGGATTAGGGTTAGGGGTGTGTTGGGGTTAGGGGTGTGTTGGGGTTAGGGGTGTGGTTGGGATTAGGGCTAGGGGCATGTTCAGGTTAGGGGTGTGGTTAGGGTTATGGTTAGGGTTGGGATTAGGGTTAGAGGTGTGTTTGGGTTAGGGTTTCAGTTAGAATTCAGGGGTTTCCACTGTTTAGGCACATCAGCGGCTCTCCAAACGCGACATGGCATCCGATCTCAATTCCAGCCAATTCTGTGTTGAAAACAGGGGTTTACCCCAACATATTGGGTATCAGCCTACTCAGGACAAATTGGACAACAACTTTGGTGTCCAATTTCTTGTGTTACCCTTGGGAAAATACAAAACTGGGGGCTAAAAATAATTTTTGTGGAAAAAAAAAGATTTTTTATTTTCACGGCTCTGCGTTATAAACTGTAGTGAAACACTTGGGGGTTCACAGTTCTCACAACACATCTAGATAAGTTCCTTAGGGGGTCTACTTTCCATAATGGTGTCACTTGTGGGGGGTTTCAATGTTTAGGCACATCAGGGGCTCTCCAAACGCGACATGGCGTCCCATATAGGGTATTGGCGTACTCACGAAAAATTGCACAACAACTTTTGGGGTCCAATTTCTTCTGATACCCTTGGGAAAATAAAAAATTGGGGGGGAAAAGTTCATTTTTGTGAAAAAATATGATTTTTTATTTTTACGGCTCTACGTTATAAACTTTTGTGAAGCACTTGGTGGGTCAAAGTGCTCACCACACATCTAGATAAGTTCCTTAGGGGATCTATCTTCCAAAATGATGTCACTTGTGGGGGGTTTCAATGTTTAGGCACATCAGGGGCTCTCCAAACGCAACATGGCGTCCCATCTCAATTCCAGTCAATTTTGCATTGAAAAGTCAAACGGAGCTCCTTCCCTTCCGAGCTCTGCCATGCGCCCAAACAGTGGTTTACCCCCACATATGGGGTATCAGCATACTCAGGACAAATTTCACAACAATATTTGGGGTCCAATTTCTCCTGTTACCCTTTGGAAAATAAAACAAATTCAAGCTGAAGTACATTTTTTTTGTGAAAAAAGTTAAATGTTCATTTTTTTTTAAACATTCCAAAAATTCCTGTGACACACCTGAAGGGTTAATAAACTTCTTGAATGTGGTTTTTGAGCACCTTGAGGGGTGCAGATTTTAGAATGGTGTCACACTTGGTTATTTTCTATCATATAGACCCCTCAAAGTGACTTCAAGTATCATGTGGTCCCTAAAAAAAAATGGTCCAAAATTGTGCTGATCTAAAGTAGACATGTGGGAAATGTTACTTATTAAGTATTTTGTGTGACATATCTCTGCGATTTAAGGGCATAAAAATTCAAACTTTTTACCACTATCATGAAGTACAATATGTCCCGAGAAAACAATGTCAGAATCATCAGGATCCATTGAAGCGTTCCAGAGTTATAACCTCTTAAAGGGACAGTGGTCAGAATTAAAGGGGTTAAAGTATTATCATAGAATAAGATTGGTTGACAACCTATAAATGACAGTGAAAAAAATAAAATAGCTAAAAGAAGGGTGTAGGGTTAGCTTAATTCTGTGAGATCTCCATTAATAAATATTAATGATATTCTTGAATTGACTATTTAACCCTGCTGTTCTGTTCCCAGTGGCTATATACCTGTACTGCCTATTAAAATCTGTTACTCTCAGGGTATTATTTTAATACCAGTTACATTATTTAACTATATGTGAACATGGGTGGTCAAAAACAAATGAAAAATAAAAATCAAAACTTTAGTTTTATTTTCTTTAGATAAAGCTTGTACTTGTTCACGTATTGCTATATTCAGGCATTCTACAAAGAAATAACTTACATGTCCTTTACATGAATATTTACCACAACTAGAACTTATAATATTTGTTTTATCACACAACAATAGACAAATGCTGCATCTTTTCCTATTGTTCCTTTTTAGTCTTTTTCCAGAGGCCGTGGGTTCACAACATTGTTGACCATGGTGCGTGACACAGTTTACTATGGCTGCTGCTCCTTCATTTTGGGATCTTATTTTTCTTCCTGAAATAGATGGCATAACAAGTGATTTTCCTTATGCTTCCAGAAAGAGTTTATTTATGCAATTTATTAGCCTTCCAATCGGGGTTTATTTCACGCCATAAAACAAATGCGTTGTAGGCCGATACATCAACAATGTTATAAAATATTATCATTGGCCACCGATAACTTTTGCGTTTGCTTGTGTACGTAGCTATTAGCTGATCTCGTGTCTCAACTGCCCCTTTCGTTGAATTATAATCTAATATCATCTGTGACTTTTTGTCATCTTGAATGTTTAGTGCATTGTCATGGAGCATCGTGGTCATCAGTATAACCTATTTCTCTTTTTTGGGAATGTAAGAAACCACGGTCGTATTTCCAGAGAAGTAAAACGTTGAACTAAGAACATTTATTTTACTAACGACACGTTGTGGCAGTTCAGGCTTGCTTTTCCTCACAGTGCCCACCATTGTAAATTTTCATTTTAGCATCAGCTGCCCCAGTTTGGTGCGATGTAAAAAGTTGTCACATTTTGTCCTCTTAGTCCATGTTAAATCTGAAACTCGTATACCCTGATTCTTTTCAGGTTTTTCTCCAAGCTTTCTTCCTGCTTATACCTGAGTGTATGAACGGCTGTCGACAGTGTCCATATCTTGATGCCGTATTTTACTGGCTTACTTGGTATATATTGTATGCTCGGGCACCTACCTCCAAATGCCAAAAGTCATTCATCCACAGTTACATTTTCACCAGTGTTGTATAATTTTGGAAAAATCTCTATTCACTTATCCCAAACGTCTCTAATAGCGCCTAGTTATTAGAGAATTATCTGATGCTATCAGAGGACAATTTTCATGCATGTCAGAAGGCTACAAGTTCCAAATTACATTTTTGTTTTTAGACTGAATTACTTACATCGGAATCGTTGACTGGGTCTCGTGCCTCATCAGATGCAACTTCAGAATCAGAATTCTCGTAATCACTTTCCCCACCACTTATGTGGTCCTCATCTTCGGACACTTTCTCCAGTTGGAGATCTTCTTCAGAATCCGAGGCGCTGGCAAGCTTTTCCAATTCAGTTTCACTCAATGTACGTCTTTGCCACATTTTTATCCAACTTTCCAAATAATAGACACTCACAACTTTTAAGTGGTAAAATCAGCGCTGTGGAATAAATTAGCACGATATGGATAAACAACAATAATAGTAACAATAATAATAATAAAACTGCAGCAAACACTAACCAGTGTAGCAACAATAAGAGCTTCTACACTACAGCGAAATAGACCTGCACAGATCAGTACTCAAAGCCCATCCATCTACAGTAACTCACAAATATATCAAGCGCATGGACCAGCAGGAACTGGAGAAATCGATAAACAATAGTAGATGCAATAAATAATCCACAATGATACTATAAACTATTTGTGACTGAAAATATGTCAGGAGAACTGTATAAAAAAAACCATTCATAATAACAACAACTATCCATAAACAAACTCACCTAATCACGATTTGCAGATCCTCATCTGCAGCTTCTTAAAAGGGTCAAATAGATGCGACGGGTACAGCAGGGTTAAAAGGAGCACTAAATAGGTGTGGAAAGTAGTAAAATTGTTTTCTAAAAGTTCCTTTAAGTGGAATGCATCAATAGAATGAACCCTCCTTTTCTGGGGGATGGCCCACAGAACCTCAACTATCGAACCAATCAAAAAGCAGGAGAGACTGCTGCATGACTTGGAGCTCAGACTGCTTGACTTATTTACAAGGGCGTGAGGTGGAAGCCTAATGACCATGGTCCTCATGTGCCAACTCTGCACTTTCTTCAGGGGATTGGGCCAAAGATAATGAGAAGCAACTGGAGGCTCTCTCAGCCATCCAAACTAATACCACCTCAACATGTTCTGGCCTCTCTATTCGTTTAGCAATACTCGGCCCTATGAAATTACACAGAACTTTCTGCCGCATGCACCAGAGGAAGGTGTTACATTTGGGCACATAGCAGGAGAGAACGACCACGTCCTCTCCTTGCAGCAGCTCTAAAACTACCACCAGCAGCAGCTATGACAGCACCACCATGGCCACAGCCACGTGTCCTATTTGAAGCTATCCTCATTTTTGGAAATGTTTACTATGCACACTGCTCACACAGACATGGTTGCAGAGTAGAACAATTTGCTTTTACGAATACTACTCCCACAGACTCTGCTGCAAAGTATAAAAAATTGGTTAGACACACTACTCCCACACCCATGGGTGCAGAGTATAAAAACTGGTTAAGTACATTACTCCCACAGATGATGCAAAGTATAAAAAATTGGATAAGCACACTACCTCCACAGACTTGTGTGCAGAGTATAACTATTTGTTAGGCACACTACTCCCACAGATATGATTACAGAGTATAACAAATTGGTTCAGCACATGAGTTCCACAGACACGGTTGCACAGTATAACAAATTGGTTCAACACACTACTCCCACAGACATGGGTGCAGAGTATAACTATTTGTTAGGCATACTATTCCCACAGACACAGGTGCAGAGTACAACAAAATGGTTTGGCACATTACTCCCACCGATACGGGTGCAGAGTTGAAAAAATAGGTTGTAGGCACACTACCCCCACAGATACGGGTGCAGAGTCCACACAGAGAGGCTTTTTTGAAAAATACACATGCACTAAACCTAATATGTCCCTCACTCCAGCTTCGTCCTCTCCCTATGCTAAGCAGAGTGGAATGTCGGCGGCACCTGTGAGCTAGAATTTATACTGTCCGGGTCACATGGTGCACCGACCATTCACAGACATGCCAATACTTGTCATGATTGTGATAGCTCCGGAAGTGCCCACAGCCTAAAAGTTTGTTAAAACATGAGAAGTCCAGCTCGACGAACTTACAAACAAACCTTCTTTATTCACCAAAAAGTGCTCATGATTAAGGGTGCGTAGTCACCTGAAACACATCGATGTTGCATATCATGTAACTGTCATCGCTGATGTTGTTTTATCCTCTGCTGAGCACTTTTTGGTGAATAAAGAAGAAGTTTGTTCACAAGTTCATCGAGATGGACTTCTCATGCTTTCTCCCTGCTCCGGACACCTAAGGATGTCTACTACGTTGAGCTGGACTTTTTTCTATTCAAAAAAGTTTGTTTATCAACAAACTTTATTTGATATCCGAACTTCATGTAAAAAGTCAGTGTTCTGGGTTTGAGACCGGACACTACAGTAGATGTTCGGTATGAACCCCAAACTTTATAGTTCGGGTTTGCTCATTCCACGTTACTGGGTATCTATAGCTTATCAGCAACTAACTTCACAATATTGCAATTATATGGCTATGTTCACATGTTGCTTTTTTGCTGTGTTTTTTTCTGCATTTGCTGCGTTTTTGGTGCAGATTATGTGTGTCATTTATCTGCAGTTCATGTTTAATAAAGTTAGTTTCATTCACCATAAAAAGCTGCAAAAACACATGATTGCGTTTTTTGCAGCATTTTTGCACTTTCATTGCTTTCTATTGTAAAAAAAAACACTGAAAGAATTGACATGCTGCAGTGTTCCAATTCAGTCTGGAAAAAAAAGCAATCGTGTTTGTGGGATCTCATAGGTTTTGTTGTTACTGCAAAAACTAGATTTTCATTTGCATAAAAATGCTAAATTAAATGCGCAGGCAAAATTGGCATGCTGCAGACTAATAACTCTGCAAAACAGGTTAATACCTGGCCTGAAGGTAAAACTAAATTTTGGATTTTATTCTTATATCCAATGCTTGCATAAATCTTGATCACATGCCAAGTGCTGCTGCGCCTTTGTGTAATTTTGCTTATGCATTGCAGTCATTGATTTACACCTGCCCATAGATTACACTTTGTTGGGATCTTTTTATTTTGCAAGTATGAAAACTTAATAGAAAGTTCAGTGTTGCCATGATATTCCTCTTTTGCTGCCCAGGATGGAAATTTATTTTACACTACTTTTGTTTTTGTTTTGAAATTCATTTTTCTATCGCCAGAGTAATTATATTTGAAAGTATTGTAGTTGTTAAAAAGATTGTGTCATCAGAACATTACCTGTTGTTTAAATTATGTTTTTATGTTAAATAAATGTAATTTTTTTAATGTTTATAATTTTTTTTTTCCATATCGTTATTTATAAAAAAAAATGAAAATCTTCATATTGGCTACAAGGCCTAATTTAACGGGAACCTGTCGTCTCAGAAAACACAATTTAACTTCAGGTTCATCTGCAGGTAAATAAAGTTAAAACCCAAGAAAAAAAAAAACCAAAAGAAAAAAAAGACAAACAGAAAATGAGTATATACCCTACAGCAAGTAAATAGTAATAATGCATGTTTATAACATAGGGTACTTAGTTAACCCATTACTTGCCAAATTAAAATTTTTTCAAGTACGGATTTTTCTGAAAAAGGGCGTCCCAATATTTAATTAAAAATGACAATGGCATGATTTCCTATTTTGAAAACATTCATTTTACAAACGCAACACAAAAAATTGGACCTAATTATAAAATCTTAGTTGCTAGAAGCTAAAGATTCGGCGTCCCAAAAAAATGACAAAAAATTCGGTCAAGTCTACTTACGACTACCGATTACAGTAAAGTAAGCTGTGATTGTAGCCCCATGGCAAAAGCAGACAGCTCCCAGGAGGAAAGATGTTCATTTTCTCCCAGTAGCCGCACTTTCAGTAAAGAGGCAATTCACGCTATTTACCCCTACATCGACCGTATATCTGCAGGTAAATAGTGATTTCCGATGTGACAGAATCCCTTTAAGGCCACGTTCACACCAAAGTATTTTGGTCAGTATTTCACATCAGTATTTGTATGCCAAAACCAGGAGTGGGTGATAAATACAGAAGTGGTGACGTGTTTCTATTATACTTTTCCTCTGATTATTCCTCTCCTGATTTTGCCTTATAAATACCGACGAGGAATACTGACCAAAATACTGCCATGTGAATGAGGCCTAAATCTCTTACTTTTGGGCACAGCGATATTACCACCGATAGACTGACTCAGACCCAATTTGCTTGGCTTATTAGAAACCATATCTGTAATGATAATGAGACTTCTGAAAACTTAAAAACAGGTTTGTGTGGCTCTATTATTTTCTTATAATGTAGCTGTGTTAGGGTTTATTTTTTGGTCATTTTTTAATCACAATTATTCTTCAGGCACTTTTTAGAGAATTTGGGGAAAGTAATAAATGAGGGGAAAATTTGGTATAAACTTTTAAAAACATCATATTATTATAAACAAAGAAGTAACCTGGAAGGAAAAACCTTCCAACCTGCACACTTCAGATAATGAGTCTCCATAGCAAAATGAATTTCTAAAGTTACAGAAAACAATATGAAATTATCAGCAGGAAAACGTCTCCACAGCAGAACATTGTATTGTGTTTTGCATTTCAGGAAGGAGGTTATTAGAAATAATTCCAAATCATTCTTTCTAATTATCAGCGTTTCGAAATTCTGTGGCTTACTGGAGTCAGTCTGTATCTTACCTACTTTATTTCTGTCTGTAATTAAAGTCTTGGCAAGACTCCCAAACAGGACACAAAAAAATACAAAGAGCAATATATTTTCTTACAAGAATATCAATCATTTTTTTAAATGTAAGAAATATTGTTTTTATTTAGTTTGAATAAAAGATTAAAAAATACATTTTTTTGTGTTGTTCCAATACACATAAAAAGAAATGAACATGTTTATTACAAAATATGCGTAAGGCCGGGGTCACACTTGCGAGAAACTCGCATGAGTCTCGCACCTCAATACCTGGTACTGCCGCCGGCACTCGGGACTGGAGTATTCAGCTGCATAGAAATACCTGCAGCCGCACACTCCAGTCCCGAGTGCATGCAGCAATACCAGGTATTGAGGTGCGAGACTCGTGCGAGTTTCTTGCAAGTGTGACCTCGGCCTTATTGCAATAATTTTCACGGAGAAATGTTTAATTTTCTGGGACAATTTCAAGGGTGCCAACACTTTTGTCCATGACTGTATATATAGCTGCTTCAAATTTAGAAGACTGAATTGCAATCAAATACTACTTGTCAAACGCAAGACAATAATACACAGTCAATGGTTCATATTAGTCACACAGTACATGCAGGGACACCATCAGGGCATTACTACCCTTATGTAAAAGGAAAAAAAAAGCTGAAAACAGCCATAGCCAGCTCACCATCCAGACCACAGGCACGGAGCAAAGGAGTTCGTCCTGATCCTGACGTCCAGCAGTAGCGATCCAAAGAGAAAGTGGTCACTCCAGCTCCAGTAAAACCAGTGAAAACTTTATTAGTCCAAAATATTAAAAATAGTCCTTACATGCGGTGGACCACATAAGTGTCTGTACATATGTAACGGCAACACGTTTCAACCTATGCAGGTCTTACTCATGCCACATACAATTTAAAATGAGAGTCATACATATAGTACTCACAGACCCAAGCCACTCCCCTATTTCGTCACATGACTCCAGGAAAGGTCCTGTGAGTATATAGTGCACAAACATGTAAAATACACATAAAAGCAATGCCAATTTTTAGCAATAATGATACATCATTTCATTTCTTTTATTTAGCTCTAGTGGGGAACCAGGCTACCAATTTTATATGAGGACGAATCCCTAAGGGAAATTTTGAGGGATGGTATTAATGTGATAGCGAGAAGAGCACAAACAATCGGTGATGTCATTTCTCCAAATAGAGCTTTACCTAAATCTGGCTCAAAGACATGGTTGGACTGCAAAGGTTTTCATAAATGCGGTACTGCAGGCTGCAGCACATGTGCACATGCACTGATAGGCAATGTATTTACAAATTCGGACAAAACTAAAAGTTACAATATAAATAGTTTTATCAATTGTCATACAAAAAATGTAATATATAAGATAGATTGCACATCTTGTCAAGTTTCGTATATAGGCTGCACATCGCGCAAATTAAAAACACGCATAACAGAACATCTTCGTGATGTAAAAAATTGTAACAACTTAAATAGGAATGTATCGATGGCAGCGAGACATTTTTATCTACATCATAATGGGAATACTGCAGCTCTTAGGGTTCATGGTATAGAGAAAATTCATATGTCTGGTCGAGGTGGAGATATTAAGAGATGTTTACTTACAAGAGAGGCTTTCTGGATTTTTAACCTCAACACTCGTTCCCCACTAGGGCTAAATAAAAGAAATGAAATGATGTATCATTATTGCTAACAATTGGCATTGCTTTTATGTGTATTTTACATGTTTGTGCACTATATACTCACAGGACCTTTCCTGGAGTCATGTGACGAAATAGGGGAGTGGCTTGGGTCTGTGAGTACTATATGTATGACTCTCATTTTAAATTGTATGTGGCATGAGTAAGGCCTACATAGGTTGAAACGCTTTGCCGTTACATATGTACAGACACTTATGTGGTCCACCGCATGTAAGGACTATTTTTAATATTTTGGACTAATAAAGTTTTCACTGGTTTTACTGGAGCTGGAGTGACCACTTTCTCTTTGGATCGCCATTACTACCCTTACTGGTGTATGGGGCCCGGTGAGTAGAAGCAAAAAATGGGGCCCAGACCCAGTCCAGGCCCCTTCCTCTTTTGCTTCTACTCGTCAGGGCCCAGGGCTAGTGATGGGGTAAAGCGCACATCTCGTTGGCGCAAGAAGTTTTACTGGAGCTCCATGGCCATCAAAACTGAATGGCAGCCCAGCTCTAGCGGGGGCTTCCTCTGCTTTTTCTGTGACATGGCCTATATGATGATGTCAGCACGCAGGCGCCGGCATGTATGTGCACTGCTGACTACCAGAAATGGAGCTACAGGGGATCATATGATAAATAAATATAAAAACCTTTTTTTAAAATAAAGTGAATTAAATGAGTGTGGGGGGAGCAAATGATGATGTATCGAGGGTTGGTTACAGGGGACAGTAAGCAAGTAATGATGTATTGAGGGTGGGGAAAATGGGACAGTCAGCAAATGATGCATTGAGAGTGGGGAATGGGGTACAGCCAGAAAATCATGATGAATTGAGAATGGGGGTGGGGGAGAGCAAATAATGAATTGAAGGTGGGGAGAGCAACACCTACCTGTATTAGACCTCTTTCACACATCCGTTTTTTTGATGGATCTGTTGAAGTAGCTGCAGCTGGAATATAAAGAAACAGAATTCTGGGAGAGAGAGAGATTTTGTGCCTGAAAGGAAAAATGGGTTAATTTAAAGGAATAGAAATTCTTCTGGGCTTGAGCGGTTTCAAAAAATGGAATCCGTCACTAGATTCCGTCTTCTGACAGACAGCGACGGATCCTGCGTCCATAGGCTTCCATTACAGCCAACGATGGATGGCACAGGATCCGTTGCTGTCCGACTTTTCGACGCACACAAAAAACGTTACTATGTCCGTTGTCTCCGGCCGACGGACAAAGACTTTACGATAGATTTGTCACAATCCATCGCTAATACAAATCTATGGGATAAAAACGGATCCAGCAGCAACATTTGCTGGATCTGTTTTTTTCTAAAAACGACGGATTGTAACTGATTCAAAAAAACGGAAGTTTGAAAGAGGCCTTACCTGAACACTATATACAGAGCTCCTGTGTATAATATCACTGGTGATTAGTGTTGAGCATTCCGATACCGCAAGTATCGGGTATCGGCCGATACTTGCGGTATCGGAATTCCGATACCGAGATCCGATACTTTTGTTGTATCGGGAATCGGTATCGGGATTAATATCAATGTGTAAAAGAAAGAATTAAAATAAAAAATAGGGATATACTCACCTCTCCGGCGGCCCCTGGACTTTACCGCCGTAACCGGGAGCCGTTGTACCTAAGAATGCGCGCTTGAAGGGCCTTAGATGACTGTTATGATCCTTGTGGCTTAGGATCACAAATCTGACCAGCTAAGTAGGAACATAGAACGAGCTCTGGGGATGTGGTAACTAGACTGACCGCAATGCTGATCCTAACCGCACACACTATAAGCAGCCGTGGAACGTACCTAGAAATCCTAGACGTCTCTTCACAGCCTGAGAAACTAACTACCCCTAAAGGGAAACAAAGCCTCACTTGCCTCAGAGAAATAATCCCAAAGTATAGAACAGCCCCCCACAAATAATAACGGTGAGTAAAGGAGAAGGCACAAACGCAGTAATGAAAACAGATTCAGCAAAGGAGGCCTGCTAATCACTAGATAGACAGAGGACAGCAAAGAGTCTATGCGGTCAGTAAAAAACCCTATCCAAAAATATCCACGCTGAGGATGCAAGAACCCCCACACCAACTAACGATGTGGGGGGAGCACCTCAGCACCCCAGAACTAACCAGCGAGCAAAAAATCACATAAAAGCAAGCTGGACTGAACTCATAATATACTGAGAAACGTTTTCAAGGAAATCATGAGCAAATAAACAAGCAAACTTAGCTTCTCCTAGCAGAAGACTGGTCACAAGGAATATTCAGGAGAGCAATGAATCAGGACTGAATACACCGACAGCAGGCAACAAGTAAAGGTCCAGCTGGCTTAAATAGGCCCCGCTTAGCAGCAAAAATGAAACAGCTGAACCCAGCCAAGACCAGCCATAAAGCTAAAGACCACCAGAGGGAGCCCAAGAACAAATTCACAACAGAGCCCAAGAACAAATTCACAACAGTACCCCCCCTTAAGGAGGGGTCACCGAACCCTCACCAGGGCTCCCAGGCCGATCAGGACGAGCCAAATGAAAGGCACGAACCAAATCGGCCGCATGGACATCGGAGGCGACAACCCAGGAATTATCCTCCTGACCATAGCCCTTCCACTTAACCAAGTACTGAAGCTTCTGTCTCGAAATACGAGAATCCAAGATCTTCTCCACCACATACTCCAACTCCCCCTCGACCAAGACCGGAGCAGGAGGATCAACAGAAGGGACCACAGGCACCACATATCTCCGCAACAATGACCGATGGAACACATTATGAATGGCAAACGATGTAGGAAGGTCCAAACAAAATGACACAGGGTTGAGGATTTCCAAAATCTTATAAGGACCGATGAAACGAGGCTTGAACTTAGGAGAGGAAACCTTCATCGGGACATAACGAGAAGACAACAATACCAAATCCCCCACACGAAGTCGGGGACCCACACAGCGACGGCGGTTAGCAAAGCGCTGAGCCTTCTCTTGGGTCAAGGTCAAATTGTCCACCACATGGTTCCAAATCTGCTGCAACCTATCCACCACAGAATCCACCCCAGGGCAGTCAGAAGGCTCAACCTGACCCGAGGAAAAACGAGGATGAAAACCAGAATTGCAAAAGAAAGTTGAAACCAAAGTAGCAGAATTAGCCCGATTATTGAGGGCGAACTCAGCCAATGGCAAAAAGGTCACCCAATCATCCTGATCAGCAGAAACAAAACATCTCAAATAAGCCTCCAAGGTCTGATTAGTTTGTTCGGTTTGACCATTCGTCTGAGGATGGAAGGCCGACGAAAAAGACAATTCAATGCCCATTTTAGCACAAAAGGACCGCCAAAATCTAGACACAAACTGGGATCCTCTGTCAGACACAATGTTCTCCGGAATACCATGTAAACGAACCACATTCTGAAAAAACAATGGCACCAAATCGGAAGAGGAAGGCAGTTTAGGCAAGGGTACCAAATGGACCATTTTAGAAAAATGATCACAAACTACCCAGATGACAGACATCTTCTGAGAGACAGGAAGATCCGAAATAAAATCCATGGAAATATGCGTCCAAGGCCTCTTCGGGACAGGCAAAGGCAAAAGCAATCCACTGGCACGAGAACAGGAAGGCTTGGCCCGAGCACAAATACCACAGGACTGCACAAAGGAACGCACATCCCGCGACAAGGAAGGCCACCAAAAGGACCTCGCCAGGATGACCCGCCAACACCGAAGAATGTACCTCGGAAATAACTCTACTGGTCCATCTGTCCGGAACAAACAGTCTCTCCGGTGGACAACGGTCAGGTCTATTGTCCTGTAACTCCTGCAACACCCGTCGCAGATCAGGAGAGATGGCAGACAAAATCACCCCCTCTTTGAGGACACCAGTAGGTTCAGAAACTTCCGGGGAGTTAGGTACAAAACTCCTAGAAAGGGCATCAGCCTTTACGTTTTTCGAACCCGGAAGATATGAAACCACGAAATTGAAACGAGAGAAAAACAGCGACCATCGAGCCTGTCTCAGATTCAACCGTTTGGCAGACTCGAGATAAGTCAAATTCTTGTGATCCGTCAAAACCACCACACGATGCTTGGCTCCCTCAAGCTAATGTCGCCACTCCTCAAATGCCCACTTCATTGCCAACAACTCTCGATTACCAACATCATAATTCCGCTCAGCAGGCGAAAACTTTCTTGAAAAGAAAGCACATGGTCTCATCACAGAGCTATCAGAGCTTTTCTGCGACAAGACAGCCCCAGCTCCAATCTCAGAAGCATCAACCTCGACCTGAAAGGGAAGAGAGACATCGGGCTGGCGCAAGATAGGAGCCAAAGAAAACCGACGTTTCAGCTCCTGAAAGGCCTCCACGGCCGCAGGGGACCAATTCGTCACATCAGAACCCTTCTTGGTCAAATCCGTCAAAGGCTTAACCACACTAGAAAAATTAGTGATGAAGCGACGGTAGAAATTAGCAAAACCTAAGAACTTCTGAAGACTCTTCACAGATGTAGGTTGAGTCCAGTCATGAATAGCCTGGACCTTGACCGGATCCATCTCAATAGCAGAAGGAGAAAAAATAAAGCCCAAAAAGGAAACCTTCTGGACTCCGAAGAGACATTTAGAGCCCTTCACAAACAAGGCATTGGCACGCAGGACCTGAAATACCATCCTGACCTGCTTCACATGAGACTCCCAATCATCAGAAAAGACCAAAATATCATCCAGGTACACAATCATAAATCTATCCAGATACTCTCGGAAGATGTCGTGCATGAAGGACTGAAACACAGAGGGGGCATTAGAAAGCCCAAAAGGCATCACCAAGTACTCAAAATGGCCTTTGGGCGTATTAAATGCTGTTTTCCATTCATCGCCCTGCTTTATGCGCACAAGATTATACGCACCTCGAAGATCTATCTTGGTGAACCAACTGGCCCCCCTAATCCGGGCAAACAGATCGGACAACAGTGGCAAGGGGTACTGAAATTTGACCGTGATGTTATTTAGAAGGCGATAATCTATACAGGGTCTCAGAGAACCATCCTTCTTGGCCACAAAAAAGAACCCCGCACCCAAAGGAGACGAGGACGGGCGAATATGTCCCTTCTCCAAGGACTCCTTAATATAACTCCGCATAGTGGCATGTTCTGGTACAGATAAATTAAAAAGTCGTCCCTTAGGGAACTTACTACCAGGAATCAGGTTTATGGCACAATCACAATCCCTATGAGGAGGTAGGGCACTGGATTTGGGCTCATCAAATACATCCTGGTAGTCCGAAAAAAATTCAGGGACTTCAGAAGGAGTAGAAGAAGCAATTGATACCAAAGGAGCATCGCCATGAATTCCCTGGCAACCCCAACTTGACACAGACATAGCTTTCCAATCCAGAACTGGGTTATGAGCCTGCAGCCATGGCAGGCCCAATACGACAACATCATGCAAATTATGTAGTACCAGAAAGCGAATCACCTCCTGATGTGCAGGAGCCATGCACATGGTCAATTGAGTCCAGTACTGAGGTTTATTCTTGGCCAATGGTGTAGCGTCAATTCCCTTTAGTGGAATAGGGAATTGTAAAGGCTCCAAGATAAAACCACAGCGCCTGGCAAATGACAAATCCATCAAATTCAGGGCAGCACCTGAATCCACAAAAGCCATAACTGAGTAGGATGACAGAGAGCAAATCAAAGTAACAGACAAAATGAATTTAGGTTGTACAGTACCAATGGTGACAGACTTAGCGAAGTTTTTTGTGCGCTTAGAGCATGCTGAGATAACATGAGCAGAATCACCACAGTAAAAGCACAACCCGTTCTGACGTCTGTAGTTTTGCCGTTCAACTCTGGTCAGAATCCTGTTGCATTGCATAGGCTCAGGTTTCTGCTCAGAAAATACCGCCAGATTGGGCACAGGTTTGCGCTCCCGCAAACGCCGATCAATCTGAATGGCCAAAGACATTGACTCATTCAGACCCGTAGGCGTGGGGAACCCCACCATAACATCTTTAAGGGCTTCAGAAAGACCCTTTCTGAAAATCGCCGCCAGGGCGCACTCATTCCACTGAGTGAGCACTGACCACTTCCTGAACTTCTGGCAATAAACCTCTGCTTCATCCTGACCTTGAGAGAGAGTCAGCAAAACCTTTTCTGCCTGGTCTACTAGATTAGGTTCCTCATAGAGCAATCCAAG
Source organism: Ranitomeya variabilis (assembly GCF_051348905.1). Lineage (NCBI taxonomy): Eukaryota > Metazoa > Chordata > Amphibia > Anura > Dendrobatidae > Ranitomeya > Ranitomeya variabilis. The sequence goes on along the minus strand of NC_135232.1, from coordinate 1,107,470,544 downwards.
CGCCAGAAAAAACGCATCAACATTTAGCAGTGCAGGATCTCCTGGCGCCAGAGAGAATGCCCAATCTTGAGGGTCGCCACGTAACAAAGAAATAACAATTTTAACTTGCTGAACAGAGTCACCAGATGAGCGAGGTCTCAAAGAAAGGAATAACTTACAATTATTCTTAAAGTTCAAAAACCTAGATCTATCTCCGGAGAACAGCTCAGGAATAGGTATTTTAGGCTCTGACATAGGACTGCGGATTACATAATCCTGAATGCCCTGTACCCTTGCAGTGAGATGATCCACACTAGAAGACAGACTCTGAATGTCCATATCAGTAGCTGCATTCAGAACCACCCAGAGATTAAGGGGAGGAGAGAAGCTGAACACAGTGCAGAGGAAAAAAAAATAAAAAAATGACCTTAGGATTTCTCTTCTCCCTCTTCTGCTGCATTTAACACTTTCGGGCCTGCTGTACTGTTATGATCCTTGTGGCTTAGGATCACAAATCTGACCAGCTAAGTAGGAACATAGAACGAGCTCTGGGGATGTGGTAACTAGACTGACCGCAATGCTGATCCTAACCGCACACACTATAAGCAGCCGTGGAACGTACCTAGAAATCCTAGACGTCTCTTCACAGCCTGAGAAACTAACTACCCCTAAAGGGAAACAAAGCCTCACTTGCCTCAGAGAAATAATCCCAAAGTATAGAACAGCCCCCCACAAATAATAACGGTGAGTAAAGGAGAAGGCACAAACGCAGTAATGAAAACAGATTCAGCAAAGGAGGCCCGCTAATCACTAGATAGACAGAGGACAGCAAAGAGTCTATGCGGTCAGTAAAAAACCCTATCCAAAAATATCCACGCTGAGGATGCAAGAACCCCCACACCAACTAACGATGTGGGGGGAGCACCTCAGCACCCCAGAACTAACCAGCGAGCAAAAAATCACATAAAAGCAAGCTAGACTGAACTCATAATATACTGAGAAACGTTTTCAAGGAAATCATGAGCAAATAAACAAGCAAACTTAGCTTCTCCTAGCAGAAGACTGGTCACAAGGAATATTCAGGAGAGCAATGAATCAGGACTGAATACACCAACCACAGGCAACAAGTAAAGGTCCAGCTGGCTTAAATAGGCCCCGCTTAGCAGCAAAAATGAAACAGCTGAACCCAGCCAAGACCAGCCATAAAGCTAAAGGCCACCAGAGGGAGCCCAAGAACAAATTCACAACAGAGCCCAAGAACAAATTCACAACAGATGACGTCACGGTGCTCTGATTGGTCCGTAGCGGTCGCATGACCGCTACGCGACCAAACACAAAGCCGTGACGTCACCTAAGGTCTTTCAAGAGCTTGAAAGACCTTAGGTGACGTCACGGCTTTGTGATTGGTCGTGTAGCGGTCACGCGACCGCTACGTGACCAATCATAAGCTGCGGACATCTTCTAAGGTATTTCAAGCGCTTGAAAGACCTTAGGTGACGTCACGGCTTTGTGATTGGTCGCGTAGCGGTCACGCGACCGCTACGGACCAATCAGAGCGCCATGACGTCATCTAAGGCCCTTCAAGCGCGCATTCTTAGGTACAACGGCTCCCGGTTACGGCGGTAAAGTCCAGGGCGCATCAGAGAGTGAGTATATCCCTATTTTTAATTTTAATTCTTTCTTTTACACATTGATATGGATCCCAGGGCCTGAAAGAGAGTTTTCTCTCCTTCAGACCCTGGGAACCATACAGGATACCGTCCGATACTTGGTGTCCCATTGACTTGTATTGGTATCGGGTATCGGTATCGGATTAGATTCGATACTTTGCCGGTATCGGCCAATAGTTTCCGATACCGATACTTTCAAGTATCGGATGGTATCACTCAACACTACTGGTGATCACAGTACACTATACACTATATACAGAGCTCCTGTGTATAATGCCACTGGGGATCCCTGTATTACATGTGCACTGATACTATACACAGAGCTCCTGTTTATAATGTCACTGGTGATCACTGTAATATGTGCACACTATACACTATATACAGAGCTCCTTTGTATAATGTCACTGATGATCCTGCATTACCTGTACACTGACAATATATACAGAGCTCCTGTGTATAATGTCACCAGTGATCACTGTATTACCTGCACACTATACACTACATGCAGAGCTCCTGTGTATAATGTCACTGGTGATCACTGTATTACCTGTACACTGGCATAATATACATAGCTCCTGTGTATAATGTCACCAGTGATCACTGTATTACCTGTACACTGACATTATGTACAGAGCTCCTGTGTATATTGTTACATAAAAAAAAAAAAATCAGGTTCCTCTCATCATGTTCTCATACACTTTATGCAGTTAATAGCACTCTGTGTCTGTACTGCTACATACTTAGGCAGTTAACTGGTTCATGCAGCTTTACATGAACACCCGAGCCTTACACTATGGCTGATCCAAATAACTAAAGCAATTGTTACCATCCACCTCTCGTGTCTCCCCTTTTCCTCATAGTTTGTAAGCTTGCGAGCAGGGTCCTCATTCCTACTGGTATCTGTTTTGAACTGTGATTTCTGTTATGCTGTAATGTCTATTGTCTGTACAAGTCCCCTCTATAATTTGTAAAGCGCTGCAGAATATGTTGGCGCTATATAAATAAAAATTATTATTATTATTATTACTGGTGATCACTGTATTACATGTACTCTACACACTATATACAGATCTCCTGTGTATAATGTCACTGGTGATACCTGTAATACCTGTACACTGACAATATATACAGAGCTCCTGTGTATAATGTCACTGGTGATCTCTGTATTACCTGTACACTGACACTATATACATACAGTAGCTCCTGTGTATAATTTCACCGGTGATCACTGTACAGTATAGGCTATATACAGAGTTACTGTGTATAATGCCATTGGTGATCCCTGTATTACCTGTACACAATATACAGAGCTTCTGTGTATAATGTCACTTATGATCACTATATTACCTGTACACTATACACTATATACAGAGCTCTTGTGTATGATGTCACTGGTGATCACTGTATTACCTGAACACTGACATTATACACTACATTATACACTGTATACTATGTACAGAGATCCTGCATGTAATGGCGTTTATGGTAATATTAGTATTGTGGCTTTTTACATATATATAATCTGTATTGTAGTACTCCATCACTATGTCTGGGTAATTTCTGATGTGGTCATGGTGTGGCGGTATTTGTTCCTTGTATGTGGTATTACTTGATCACTATGTGGTCATAATATGTGGTCTGGCCATGGGGTGATGGTATTTGTCACTTGTATGTGGTATTACTCAGTTACTATGTGGTTGCAATATGTGGTTTGGTCATGGTGTGGCGTTATTTGTTCCTTGTATGTCGCATTTTTTGATCACTATGTGGTGGTAATATGTGGTCCGTCCATGGTGTGGCAGCATTTGTTTCTTGTATGTGGTATTATTCAGTCACTATGTGTTTGTAATATATGGTCTGGTCATGGTGTGATGATATTTGTTCCTTGTATGTGATATTATTGGTCAACTCGCATCGACATTTGTTTTAATGAGTGAAGGTTGGAGTGAGCCCAGTGTAGGCAGAGGTTTCAGCTGGCTCCCACCTTCGCCAAACCTCTGGAATCTCCGGCCTAGGCGTCCGAGCCACATGAGGCCATGGAGGTGTCACGAGCGGGATCTAAGTCCCGGACCGCTCATGCACTTAAGCTCTGTCATGTCTGCCAGCAGTCAGGACATCTTGCCTCCAGATGTCCTCAGCGGTCAGGAAAACATCCCCATTTAGTGACCGTAGGAGGTGGTTCACTAGAAACAGCGGCATTTTCCTCCAAACTGTCCTTCAAGGGGACAATAACCATAGGCCCATACACTCATACGGTAGAGCTTTGTGTGGATTCTGAGGCGGAGGGCAACTTCATGTCATCTGCCTTTGCCCAACGGCATGCAATACCCCTGGTGATGCTCGCCAAACCAGTGACCCTACGAGTGGTAAATGGGTCGACACTGCCCTCACAGATAACACATGAAACCATCCCATTTACCCTTTCTATGTCACCGTCCCATCAGAAAATAATCTCCCTGCTTGTCATTCCCGAGGAAATTGATGAGTTCCTGTTAGGGATACCCTGGTTGCGTTACCACTCCCCTCATATAGAGTGGTCCACAGGGAAAATTTTGGGATGAAGTGAATCCTGTGAGGGAAGATGTCTGAGGAAGTGCATTCAGGTTGCTACTACAGAGGTACCTGCAGATCTTTCCTCTCTCCCCAAGCACTATTGGCCCTATGCGGACGTGTTCTCCATGAAGGCTGCGGAGACCCTTCCGCCTCACCGCCCCTATGACTGCCCTATTGACCTCTTGCCTGGTGCTGAGAGTCCCCGGAGTCGAGTCTATCCACCATCTCTCCCGGAGACAGAGGCAATAACGCAGAACATCCAAGAGAATCTGACCAGAGGATTCATTAGGAAGTCAGTGTCACCTGCAGGGGTGGGGTTCTTCTTCATGCAGAAGAAGAACAGAGAACTACATCCATGCATAGATTACATGGGTCTTAACACCATCACCATTAAGAACACATACCCTCTGCCCCTGATATCTGAGTTGTTTGATAGGTTGCGGGGAGCGAGGGTTTTTACTAAACTTGATCTGCGGGGTGCTTACAACCTGATTCGCATTTGTGAGGGGGACGAATGGAAGACGGCATTTAACACCAGGGATGGCCATTTCAAGTTCCTGGTGATGCCCTTCGGGTTCTGTAATGCCCCTGCCGTCTTACAGGACTTTGCAAATTACATCTTCCGGGATATGCTCTCCACCTCGATCATAGTCTATCTGGATGATATTCTCATCTAATCTCCAGATATAGACTCCCACTGGAGAGATGTTTGCAAAGTCTTCCATCTCGTACGGGCAAACTCCCTCTATGCCAAGTTGGAGATGTGTGAGTTTGAGCAGGAGTCTTTGTCTTTCCTGGGCTATATCATCTCTGCCCAGGGATTGGCTATGGATCCTGACAAGCTACAGGCTGTGATGGACTGGCAGGAACCCCATTCTCTCAAAGCGGTGCAGCACTTTATGGGGTTCATTAACTATTATCGCCAGTTCATTCCCCACTTCTCAACTTTGGTAGCTCCCTTGGTAGCCCTCACCAAGAAGGGAGCAAATCCCAAATTGTGGTCAGAGGAGGTCTCCAAGGCTTTCCTCTCTATTAAGTCCCATTTCTCTAGCGCTCGCATCCTATATCTCCCTGATGTAGATAAACCATTTATAATTGAGGTGGATGCCTCATCCGTCAGTGCTGGAGAAGTCCTCTTCCAAAAGGATGCTCAAGGTCGGAAGCATCCTTGCTTCTTTTTCTCCAAGACCTTCACACCGACAGAGAGGAATTATTCCATCGGAGACAGGGAGTTGCTAGCTATGAAGTTGGCCTTCTTGGAGTGGAGACACCTCCTGGAGGGGGCTCGTTTTCCCTTCCAAGTGTATACCAACCACAAAAATGTGGTTTATTTACAGACTGCTCAGCGGCCAAACTCTTGCCAGGCTAGATGGTCCTTGTTCTTCTCCTGCTTCCACTTCACCCTCCATTATCTTTCTGGGGAGAAGAACATCCATGCTGACTCTCTCTCCCGCTCTGTAGTGTCATCAGTGGAGGAGGAGGAGGAGCCTTGGCTAATTGTCCCCTCGGAGAGCCTAAGAACTGTGGCCCCGGTCTCCCTAAAGTCTGTGCCTCAGGGCAAGACTTTTGTACCACCTAATTTATGACCAGAGGTTCTCTCTTGGGCTCACTCATCCAGGGTGGGTGGACATTTTGGGACCAAGAGGACATCTGAGCTCCTGGCGAGGACGTACTGATGACCGCATATGGCCCGTGACGTCGGAGACTATATTCGGGCGTGTGTCTCCTGTGCCAAAAACTGGTCTCCCCAGCAATGGCCTGCTGGGCTACTTTACCTCCTGCTGGTGGTAGATAGGCCCTGGGAAATGGTCAGGATGGACTTTGTGTTCAGCTTTCCTAAGTCTCGCAGCTGCACTTTATCTGGGTAGTTATAGACCATTTTTCCAAAATGGTGCCCTTGATGCCTCTCACGCGGGTACCTTCTGCAAGGGCCTTGGTGATGTTGTTCATTAAGCACATTTTCTGCCTACATGGCATGCCTGACAAAATTGTCAGTGACCGGGGTCCCCAGTTCGTGTCTCTGTTCTGGAGAGAGCTTTGTCGCTTACTTAGCATTGAGTTGAGTCACTCTTCAGCTTACCATCCCAAGACGAAAGGGTTGGTAGAGAGGGCCAACCAGACCCTGGTCACATACCTGCAACATTTTTTTGGGGGCTAGGCAGGATGACTGGGCATCCTTGCTACCGTGGGTGGAGTTTGCACTGAATAACGCCATGGCAGACTCCACTGGGCAGACCCCTTTTCTCCTTAACTATGGCCAGCAGCGGCGAGTTCTCGTACCTATGCCGTGTCTTCCACCGACTTTAGGGTGGCAGACTGGGTGGTGGAGGCACGTGAAATTTGGGACCGCACACAGGATGCCATCCGGGCCTCCAAGGAGAGAATGAGGGTTTTTTGCCGATGCACACAGGCGTCTGTAACATCAGGCTGCGAGTTGAGTCCGCTAAGTTCGCGCCTCACCACATAAGTCCTTCAAGGTCCTGGAACAAGTCAACCCTGTGGTCTACTGGTTGGCCTTTCCTCCATGCCTAGGTATCACCGACACCTTTCATGTATCCCTCCTTCACATATCCCAGTTTTCCGGGTTATCTGCCGGGGCATCTGGCTCGCCCACGGACGATTATGAGGTGAACGCTATCATTGGGTGTAAGGTGGTCCGTGGCAAAAAGTATTATCTGGTGCATTGGAAGGGTCATGGCCCAGAGGACAGGACCTGGGAGCCTATTGAGCACATTCGGGCTCCTCAGCTCATTGCTGCCGTTGAGCGTAGCGAGGCCCAAGGAGGAGGGATAATGTTAGGTGTTGAGTTCCGGCCGCTGCACAGGGGGAATCTCGAACCATGTCCTCTGCGGTCTCCCTTTTTTCCCCAGACACAGGGGAGCCTGTTCATCAGAGACGCCAGTCCCAGCATCTTGCTCAAGTTGATGCTGTGTGTCTGGTTATTACTGTCATGCCTGGTTCTGCTATTATAACCAACAGTGGTAAGTGGCGAGCAGATGTTCCTGGGACTAAGTCCTGCTTTTTCTCAACTGAGCATGCTCGTGGGATGACCTTCCTTTGGAGGTCGGGGGTCACACGCTCAGGTCCTGAGGTGGCCAAGATTGGACCACTGGGAAGGTCCTGGAAGGATGCCGCTATAAAAGGTTTGCATGGCCGCTCGGCCATGCGCTAGTATAAAACTAAAATCGTGTGTGTGGATGAGTGTTTGATATCTGGTGAAAGCTCCTAATCAATTCCCTCCCTAGCATTGTTGTATGTGGTTTGGGTATTGGAGCTGACTAGAGCCAGTTTGTGCCACCCTGCACAAGGCATGATCATACTGCGTCATTTCAGCAGCACCAGCCAGTGCAGCACTGTGGGCATCTAGTGCGCTTTCCGGTCCCTAGCTAGAGCGGTTAGTGGCGTCCGCTAGAGCGGCGATGTGTTCACTCAGTGTGCCGAATCTTTATTTAGGTTTCTCCCTGGCACCGCAATTGCGGCGCCGAGCGCTAGTGGGACTCCTACCCTGTGCCCTAGGGGCAGAATCCAGTGACCTAACACTAGCGTTCACTCAGCGGTATTGCGGCCCTGTGAAGCAACAGAGTTTGCCTCCTTACATACCGGGTGAAGTTAACAGGTGGGTGTTCACATTATACCGCCATATTGTCCGCCATTACCGAGTAGCAGGTGTCATCTCTGTATGGTGGACCCCGGGCTGTGAATGCACCATATATCTTCCTTTATATTACTTGGCGCGTTCCGCCAGCCCTATCATCAAAAATACCCCTGGTCATTAAGGGGTTAAAGCAAAAACTGTGTTGGCAGGAAAAACACTGTGCATACGCTGCAGGTGTTTGGGAGCTGATTTTTTAGTGCTTTTTTTTACCATTCATTCGATTGGGTGAAAAACACTGCAAAAATGCTGACGAATTGACACGCCGAAGAATTGAAAAAACATGCTTCTATGGTTCAAATTTGCAATGAAAAAATAATCAGCATGTGCAGGAGATTTCAGAAATCTGATTCAAACTTTGTTGGTACTGAAAAATGCTGTTTTTTTTTTCTGCAAGGAAAAGGTGCTACATCTGATCAAGACCTAAAAAAATGGATTTTTAGGTGCTGGCAGATTTCCACCACTGGAAATGTAATGTACATCTTTCCAGTCGTTGTGAAATCACAGCGCCTATTTTTGATGGAAATTCCCAGTGACAAAGATTACACTTGTGTTCCTCAACAGAGCCCAGTCCTCACTTGAATTTACAAACTTTCAAGTGTCTGAGCAAGCAGGTTTGCACTGATGTCATATTCAGATACTTATTTAAGCATTTGGTGGAATTTACATTTTAAGGAGTGGACAATAATTGCCCACTCTTCAATAAAAACCCTCAACATTTCCAGCATGTCACTTTAACCATCAATAAGCCATAATGGCGTTCACCAATTGTCAGTCCTCTAAGAAAAAGTGAAACTGACACCAGAAAAACCTCATTTGTTAACCCCTTAAGCCCCGAGGGTGGTTTGCACGTTAATGACCGGGCCAATTTTTACAATTCTGACCACTGTCCCTTTATGAGGCTATAACTCTGGAACGCTTTGACGGATCTTGGCGATTCTGACATTGTTTTCTCGTGACATATTGTACTTCATGATAGTGGTAAAATGTATTCGATATAACTTGCGTTTATTTGTGAAAAAAACGGAAATTTGGCGAAAATTAGATGAGGTCACTGCGCTCTGATTGGTCCGTAGCGGTCGCGTGACCGCTACGCAACCAATCACAAAGCCGTGACGTCACCTAAGGTCTTTCAAGCGCTTGAAATACCTTAGAAGACGTCCGCAGCTTCTGATTGGTCGCGTAGCGGTCACGTGACCGCTACGCGACCAATCACAAAGCCGTGACATCACCTAAGGTATTTCAAGCGCTTGAAAGACCTTAGGTGACGTCACGGCTTTGTGATTGGTCGCGTAGCGGTCACGCGACCGCTACGGACCAATCAGAGCGCAGTGACCTCATCTAAGGCCCTTCAAGCGCGCATTCTTAGGTACAACGGCTCCCAGTTACGGCAGTAAAGTCCAGGCTGCGTCGGAGAGGTGAGTATATCCCTATTTTTTATTTTAATTCTTTCTTTTACACATTGATATGGATCCCAGGGCCTGAAGGAGAGTTTCCTCTCCTTCAGACCCTGGGAACCATACAGGATACCGTCCGATACTTGGTGTCCCATTGACTTGTATTGGTATCGGGTATCGGTATCGGATTAGATCCGATACTTTGCCGGTATCGGCCGATACTTTCCGATACCGATACTTTCAAATATCGGACGGTATCGCTCAACACTATCAACAATATTAAATTTGCAGATGATACTAGATTGATGGCAACAAGTGTAAATGGAATGAAGAACTTATTAAGGAGTGTCACGATGGAAAGCTCAAACATGGGACTGCTACTCAACACAAAGAAGACAAAGGTATTGACTACTGCCAGGTACGACCAGGACACATTTGAGATGGATGGCGATTAACTGGAAGTGCGAAAAGACTTCACCCTACTCGGATCGATGATAACTCAAGATGAAGCGACAACAAGGGAAGTCAATAGGAGAATGGGCAAATCAGCAATGAAGTCACTGGGCAAGGTCTTCAAGTCGAGGAAAATTTCACTAATGACGACAGCTCGTGTATAGTTTGGTTTTTTCTGTGGTAACATATGGAAGCAAAACCATGGAAGGCAAGAAGAACAAGCAAATCGATTTTGGATCAAATCAAGCCAGACATGTCACTCAAAGGAGGGATCACCAAGCTATGACTTGCCTACTTTGGACACACCATTCAAAGAGAGCAATCACTGGAGAAGGACATCATGGTTGAAAGGAAGAAGGCAAAATGGAAGTCCAGCAACTCGATGGTTTGATGCTATCAAGATAGCGTTGGAGAAGACCTTGGTGGACCTATATAGGCTTGCACAAGATAGATCTTCCTAAGATCGTTCATCCATCAAGTCGCTATGGCTCGAGATCAGGCTGAAGGATGCTAAAAAAGAAAAAAATCTTGAATGCTGCAACTGCAGTTCCATATGGTGTACTGATGGCCACAGGAGAACCTGCTAACACGATTGGTGGGAATGTCATGTGTCGGGTGCCCAGTCATTTGATATTACCGTTATATGAAAAATAAGTAATCAATATCTTAGTCCTGGACAACCTACTTAATATCAGAGGTTCATTGTCGATGAAGTTATTTCAATTTATTTTCTGAAATTACAAAGAAGGGTGGGGAGGCAGAATTTACTGTCGTCCATAAATACACTTTTCCATCTCCAATTTGGGCACAGGGAATTACTTCTAATAGAAATATGTAAAATAGAAATTCTATTTTTTATAAGTTATGTTCTACATTCTATGTTTTGGATCCAAATTTCACAAAACTATGAGTTCATCTATATATATATAATTACCTAAGGGGTACTTCCGTCTGTTTCTAACTTCCGTCCGTCTGTAACAGAAATCCTGGGTCGCTGATTGGTCACGGCCGGCTGGCCGCAACCAATCAGCGATATTGGGGCAGGATTAAACACCGCTTCACTTTTTACTATTGATGCTGCCTATGCAGCATCAATAGTAAAAACATAGAATGTTAAAAATAATACCAAAAAAACAAAAAACATTATATTCTCACCTTCCAAAGTCCGCTGCAGCCTTTCCCGCTCCTCGCGCTCCGGTCCCAAGAATGTATTGCGGCAATGCCCCGAGATCACGTGGCGGTCTCGCGAGACCGCTACATGATCACGGGTTATTGCCGCTAGGCATTACTGGGAACGAAGCGTCGCGAGGAGCATCGGTAAAGGCCTGAGCTGGATCCAGGGGCTGACGGAAGGTGAGTATATAACTATTTTTAATTTGAATTGTTTTTTTAACAGGGATATGGTGCCCACATTGCTATATACTACGTGGCCTGTGTTATATACTGCATGGGCTGTGTTATATACTGTGTGGGCTGTGTTATACACTACGTGGCTGTGCAATATACTACGTGCCTGTATTATATACTGCGTGGGCTGCGCTATATACTACGTGCCTGTGCTACATACTACATGGCTGTGCAATATACTACGTGGCTGTGTTATATATGTCGTGGGCTGTTATATACTGCGTGGGCTGTGCTATATACTACGTGGCTGTGCAATATACTACGTGGGCTGTTATACACTACGTGGCTGTGCTATAAACTACGTGGACTGTGCTATATAATACGTGGACTGTACTATATACTGCATGGGCTGTGCTATATACTGCGTGGCTGTGCAATATACTACGTGGCTGTGCTATATACTATGTGGGCTGTGTTATATACTACGTGGCTGTGCAATATACTACGTGGCTATGCTATATTCTACGTGGGCTGTTTCTGTGTATTTACTACGTAGCTGTGCTATATACTACGTGGACTGTGCTATATAATACATGGACTGTGCTATATACTGTGTGGGCTGTGCTATATACTACGTTGCTGTGTTATATACTACGTGGGCTGTGTTATATACTATGTGGCTATGCATTCTAGAATACCCGATGCGTTAGAATCGGCCCACCATCTAGTTAACAATAATCATTATCCAAAATGGAAGAAAAGATCACTTTATTCTAAAAATTCTAAAAACGTAAAAAATGAATAAAAAAATTAGACATTTGACAAATTATTTTATTCAACATTTAAAGTGTAAAATATTAAGGTATGACAATATGATAGCATGAAATGCAATAATCAAATACTCTCAATAAATACAATAACATATGTTGATTATTGCTAATCTCACATAATACAACTAAACCTGGTATCATTCATGGATGTAATAATACTAATAACATTAGGAAAATATAAATTTAACAAAATACTAGATAAAAATAAACATTCTGGAAATAGATGTAGGATTAATTAGATAGATAGATAGATAGATAGATAGATAGATAGATAGATAGATGATAGATAATCATTTTTTTCACATTAATGTGCACTCTGCACCCCATCTTGACTGAACCCCCCCCCCCAGAAATGTAGAAATTTTTGCAAATTTATTAAAAAAGAAAAACTGAAATATCACATGGTCATAAGTCTTCAGACCCTTTGCTCAGTATTGAGTAGAAGCACCTTTTTAGCTAGTACAGCCATGAGTCGTCTTGGGAATGATGCTACAAGTTTTTCACACCTGGATTTGGGGATCCTCTGCCATTCTTCCTTGCAGATCCTCTCCAGTTCCGTCAGGTTGGATGGTGAACGTTGGTGGACGGCCATTTTCTGGTCTCTCCAGAGATGCTCTATTGGGTTTAGGTCAGGGCTCTGGCTGGGCCAGTCAAGAATGGTCACAGAGTTGTTCTGAAGCCACTCCTTTGTTATTTTAGCTGTGTGCTTTGAGTCATTGTCTTGTTGGAAGGTGAATCTTCAGCCAAGTCTGAGGTCCAGAGCACTCTGGAAGAGGTTTTCATCCAGGATATCTCTGTACTTGGCTGCATTCATGTTTCCGTCAATGACAACCAGTCATCCTGTCCCTGCAGCTGAAAAACACCCCTATAGCATGATGCTGTCACCACCATGTTTCACTGTTGGGATTGTATTGGGCAGGTGATGAGCAGTGCCTGGTTTTCTCCACACATACCACTTAGAATTATCACCAAAAAGATCTATCTTTGTCTCATCAGACCTGAGAATCTTATTTCTCATAGTCTGGGAGTCCTTCATGTGTTTTTTAGCAAACTCTATGCGGACTTTCATATGTCTTGCACTGAGGAGAGGCTTCCGTCGGACCACTCTGCAATAAAGGCCTGACTGTTGGAGGGCTGCAGTGATAGTTGACTTTGTGGAACTTTCTCCCATCTCCCTACTGCATCTCTGGAGCTCAGCCACAGTGATCTTGGGGTTCTTCTTTATCTCTCTCACCAAGGCTCCTCTCCCACGATTGCTCAGTTTGGCTGGATGGCTAGGTCTAGGAAGACTTCTGGTGGTCCCAGACTTCTTCCATTTAAGGATTACGGAGGCCACTGTGCTCTTAGGAACCTTGGGTACTGCAGAAATTCTGTTGTAACCTTGGCCAGATCTGTGCCTTGCCACAATACTGTCTCTGAGCTCCTTGGCCAGTTCCTTTGACCTCATGATTCTCATTTGGACTGACATGCACTGTGAGCTGTGAGGTCTTATATAGACAGGTGTGCGCCTTTCCAAATCAAGTCCTATCAGTTTAATTACACACAGCTGGACTCCAATGAAGGAGTAAAACCATCTCAAGGAGGATCACAAGGAAATGGACAGCATGTGACTTAAATATGAGTGTCTGAGCAAAGGGTCTGAATACTTATGGTCATGTGATATTTCAGATTTTCTATTTTATTAAATTGGCAAAAATGTTCTACATTTCTGTTTTTTTTTCAGACAAGATGGGGTGCAGAGTGTACATTAATGAGAAAAATGACCCTTTTTGAATTTACCAAATGGCTGCAATGAAACAAAGAGTGAAAAAATTAAAGGGGTCTGAATAGAAACATAGATTATAGATAGAAAGATAGATTTATAGATATATACATTGATACATAGATTATAGCTAGATATATAGATAGATACATAGACAGACAGATGACAGATGCTTATAATAACATACATATGTATAGCCTTCTTCTGATAACTCTTTCATCCCCGGGCACAGAGCTCCCACCGTCTCCATCCGGCAGGTCTGCTGCCTCACAGTGCACCTGTATCCGGGACATTACGGTAGTAGAGGAGGACACCCCGCAGAGATCATATAATAGGGGCTCAGTGCTGGGAAGTGACTCCGGAGTTAGCAGAGCAGGCGGAGGAGGCAGCAGCACATGGGCAGAGGAGGCTCCGGCGGCAGCTGAGCGCCCACACACCTCACCTGTACATTGCAACACGAGCATTTCGTCAGCAGCAGCAGCGGTGGCACTCCTAGGGGAGGAGGACGGCGGCCATAGGGTGAGAGTTATGGGAGAGGAGACCTGCGTCACCGAGCAGAGGCTACAAGACTGCAGCCAGCTGATCGCGTCTGCCCGGGGCACCTGGAGGGTGACGGAGCCGGGGAGAGGAGCCAGCTCCGGCTGTGAGGGCAGCGCTGAGCCCGAGGGTAAGTGTCCTGCTGGCCGAGTGTCACCTGCCCGTGTACAGGGGGCATTCATAGCAGCCTCCCCTAGGTATAGTGTTCTTCCAAAGGTAGCTGCTGCAGAACATCTTCGTAGAGCTGTCCGCTCACAGATGACTGTACTTCCATGTTAATTGAATATTCGTATATTTATTCCTTGCTGCTAAACTAATTCCTGGCACTAGAAATGATTTTTTTTTTGTATTACAGAAAATATTATTTCTGTAGTCCAAGATTTATTTTATTTATTTATTTTTACTTTTTTGGTGTGTTGCGTGTGGGGTTTTTTTTTTTTTTTTTTTGTTTTTTTTTTTAAGTTTCGTTTTCCATGCAATAGATGCTGATCTTAATATCCCATCTCCAGCAGGACAGAAATTGGATGATGATGATGATAATATTATTATTTTACTTTATATTGGCCATTAATGAACATTAATTAGGAGGAGACGTCTGTGTAATAATCGGTGTATTTGGCAGTCGGATGAATCGGTAACAAGGATCCACTGTGCTGCACGTTCCACATCCTTTTCATCATCCTCATAGCTGTCAATAATTAATTATGGGGCACATGGATATCTGGGAATTATTATTATTATTATTATTATTATTATTATTATTATTTAGATTTTTTTTTTTTCTTATCTTGTGACCTGCACTAAATGAATCTCAGGCAATAACTCTCCAGTGATTGACGGCTCCAGTTCTTCCTCGGGGGCCACAACTTCTGCATCTTTGCTCCTTGTAGGCTGACGTCCCGGTCTCCTCCTAGCCGTGTGGCTTTTCTTGCGTCCGTCCTCCACATGTGAGCAGCAGTTGTAATAAGTGTATCGGTCGAATAATGTGTGGAAATGTTAAGCTGAATTCTGGATTCTCCAAAATTCTTCTCATAGTTTTAAGGCTGAAGGGAAAACACAAATCCATCAAGTTCAAGTTGTAACCCCACGTGGCTGTAGAAGCCAATTGCCCCATATTAGGGGAAGTTTCCTTCCCGAGTCCATCTAGTTCCCTGGATCATCATCCTCTAAGCTAAATTTGGTTCCCAAAACCTGTAATATTTAAAGGGACATCTGCGTCCTCCATCAAAACCAAAACATGTTTTACATTTTAATTAGTTTGAAGAGATCTCTCACTAGGGACATCCATGTATGCATGGACTATGCTGTAAATGTCTGCAGGTTTCCTTGGAGACCATCATTCATTAGGAGAACGTCTGTCCCGTAACTGCTGCGTCCTAGAATAGACTGAAGGAAGAAGTGGACGTCCATTCATAGTCTATAGGAGTAAATGAAGCAGCTGAGCATCAAGTTCAGAAGGAGACCGTTGGGAACAAAATCATACTAAAAGGGGTGTTCGGGTCCAAAACTTCTGTAGCATGTGGGATAAGTTTTGGTGGTGTGCCGCCATGGACCTGAGTCCTCGGCTGAAGGGATCAGAGGTTGATCATGCGCAGTACGACGCCTTAATGGGCACGTTGGCGATTGCTGAGTAACGGGTATCCAATTAATGAAAATTAAGCCATCTATTACAATTCCATGTCCTCTCTTCTCCCTCCTGCAGCCCCTAATTCATTACACTTTAATGTCCATCTGCTCCATTGGCGCCTGTTCTGTGATGTCAGCGATAGTTCGTCACCTACCATCTCTGCCTTCTCTATGGGGAGTGTGACTTTCTGACACATGGCTTTAATCTCTGTGCATCCGCTAACTCTAATCTTCTGAAAAATCATTTGAGATTAAAAGGTGGACCACCCTTAAGTTTCAAGTCTTTGGGAGGTCCACTAGCGGCAAAGGATTCATCTTACTGCTGACCATTAGGTCTGTTAGTGATGAGCGAGTGTACTCGTTGCTCGGGCGGTCTCCAAGTATTTGTTAGTGTTCGGAGATTTAGTTTTCATCGCCGCAGCTGAATGATTTACAGCTACTAGCCAGGCTGAGTACATGTGGGGGTTGCCTGGTTGCTAGGGAATCTCCACATGTAATCAAGCTGGCTAATGGCTGTAAATCATTCAGCTGAGGCGATGAAAACTAAATCTCCGAACACTAACAAATACTCGGAGATCACCCGAGCAACGAGTACACTCGCTCATCACTAGTCTATATAGCTTGTTTTCCCTAAAAATCTTTATCCCTTCCAAAAATATCTTGCTGAAATTGTGTCCAACCATGTGACCCTGACTGATCAGCAGATTGGAGAATTTCTATCCCCGTTACAAAATGGAGCAGCGGGTTGAAAGCCTGATCACTGCTCCATTCATTCTCTACGGGCCTGATTGAAGAAGCCGAACACAGAGCTCAGCAGTACCATGGTGAATAGATGGAGCGGCCGGACGCACACATTCACTGCTGCTCTAATCTGACGGGGTACAAGATTCCTATTCTGCCGATCAGTGAGGGAACCCCCACGGAGAACATGTTGTCGCCTATCTGATGCGTAGGCAATAACAATTTTTTTTTTTTTTTTTTTTACAATGTTTGTGTGGTTGTATATTAACACTGAAGCAAGGAGATCTGATACATTTATGACTGTGACCTTTGGTCTCACATTTATGTATGTGAATGTTTCTGGAGAAATAGGAGCCACAGTAAAGGGTTGAGTCCTTTGTCACCTCTTCCCCTTCCAGTTAGAAATGGCGGATACCGGGGAACAAAATCCCATTTGTATTGCCGGCTAAGGGTGTGTGTCCACGTTCAGGATTGCATCAGGATTTGGTCAGGATTTTTCATCAGTATTTGTAAGCCAAAACCAGGAGTGGAACAATTAGAGGAAAAGTATAGAAACATATGCTCCACTTCTGCATTTGTCACCCACTCCTGGTTTTGGCTTACAAATACTGATGAAAAATCCTGACCACATCCTGATGCAATCCTGAACGTGGACACATTCCCTAAGGCTACTTTCACACTAGCGTCGGGAAAGACCCATCGCTGTGCGTCGGGCCGACGTTCCCGACGCTAGCGTGGTCTCCGCCGCACAACGGGGGCAGCGGATGTATTTTTCCAACGCATCCGCTGCCCCATTGTGAGGTGCGGGGAGGTGGGGGCGGAGTTCCGGCCGCGCATGCGCGGTCGGAAAAAGCGGGCCGTCGGGAGCAAAAAACGTTACATGTAAGGTTTTTTTTCTCCCGACGGTCCGCTAACACACGCCCAAGCGTCGCAAAACGGACGCGACGTTTGGCAATGCGTCGCAAATGCGTCGCTAATGTTAGTCTATGATGAAAAAACGTATCCAGCAAGAACTTTTGCTGGATGCGTATTTTCGGCAAAACGACGCATTTGCGACGTATTGCAGTTAACGCTAGTGTGAAAGTAGCCTAAGACTTTAATCTGTACAGTTTAGATTTTGAATAGTAGTAATACTGACTGGAGCAGATCAGTGGCTTCTGATTGGCTGCAGGGTTCAGGTGACATTATGTCCTATGACCACCAGGAGTCAGTAATGAGGAAGGAGTAGGAAGTATGTGGGGCGTTTACTCCCCATGTGTTACACGGGCAATTTTAGTAGGGGGTTGAGTAGAGTACTGTGATTCCCTTTAAAATAAGACTGTCTTGTATTATATTTTTGTTCTGGAAGATGGGTTAGGGCTTATTTTCAGGGATGTTTTGTTTATTTAATTTTTTTCCCCTTTAACAACGATCCACACTTATTCTTAACAAAAAGGGGGAAAAAATAAAAAAATCAACATTTATTCAAATATAATTGTGTATCTATATCACACACCTGTGTGCATACTATACATATCAGCCTGTCTCCAGTTTCCAGTTCCTCTAGACTCCCACAGTCAGAGGACCTTTGACATCATGGTCAATGAACATGATGTCACCAAAGGTCGTTAAGCAGTCTTAACTAGAGATAAGTGAATTTGCTCAGGTTCCCTCTTATTCGGAAAGCTAGAGCACTTACCGAATAAGCTGTAGAGGGAACCCGACTTCCTGGATCGCGCCGGTTGATCGATGCCGCAGCTGTGTGACAGTCACAACACGTGCATGGAGAACCCAACCAACAGGCTCTCCATGCATGGGTCGTTACTGTGACACATTCAGCTGCGGCACCGATCAGCCGGCGTGATCCAGGAAGTCGGGTTCCCTCTGCAGCTTATTCGGTAAGTGCTCTAGCTTGCCGACCAAAAGGGAACCTGAGCAAATTCGCTGCTCATCTCTAGTCTTGACATTGAAATAGAAACGGTGTGGGCTAGGATCAGTCCACAGATCGTGACAGATCGATCACTGACTTGCTCTTTTTATTTATGACATTGAAAAAATGTCATCCTTTCCAGACAACTGTAAAGAACTGGTGGTCCGAGCTCATCAATGGTTGTCCGACTTTAGGTTTAGTTCTCAGCTTGATCCGAGTTCAATTACTGATCTATTTTCCTTCCCACAGAACTTGCCATGAGGCTTCTGTTACTTTATGGTTATGCTCTTTATTTTATTTTTATTTTTTTCCGTTTTTGTTACATAATTGAAACCTAGAAATGTAAAAGTATAACACTTCAGTGAGTAAACCTGTCTGTGTAGTTTGGACACATTGCAACCTGGGTTCTTCTAGGTATTACAAGCTCCAGGCTGGAATGCATGTGACATTCCTACATTGACGGCATTCCTGGTGGGGGGTGTACTGACTTTATTGAATTTTTGTTATAAACACAAGAGGGGGTATTGGAGGAGAAAAACACTTTAAGTTCTAAGAGCAAAAACCTGGGTAGAATAAGAGTTTTTTTTTTTTTTTACTTGCAAAAGGGAAATTTGATAACTCCCATGAACATGACTTTGATTTCTAGCTGACGGCACATGGAAGTCATTCAGTGCTTGAGCGATCTACATGTGTTTCTACTTCAACCAATTGCACTAATTAAACACTAAATAGATGGAATCCATCTGTTTACCTAGGAGATTGAGGCTACATACACATTACGTGTTCTTGCTGTGTTTTTTTTTTTTTTGCTACAATCCCATATAACATGATGATGGCTTTCCCGCGGAGCTGCCTGAAGAATGGTGAGGCCACTTTCATTTAGACACCAGATGGCTTTTGAAGCAGTTAAGAGGGGTGACAAAAGCCACTAACATTGCACCGCAAGTAGTTTTCACATTGCTGTGCATAGGTTCATTCTTACTGGTGTTTCACAAGTGCTTTTTCAGGTGGGTTCAAGGTGTAAACCTCCTGAAAAGGACTCCATGTGCACATGCAGCACCCCAGAGTCCTGGTCGTTGCAGTAGCATGGTTCAGCCACTAAGGGGGGCCATGCTGCGTTCGATGGCACGGAAGGAGTTCTCTGAGCAGGTATCACAGTCACCAAGACATTTCACAGCTGGGCCTCCGGGGGGGGAGCTAAGGGTGCTATTCATTAGGCCACTCCCCACCATAGTGGGTAAACTGGGGGTCAGGCAGGAAGTTAGAGAGAACGCTGACGGGATTGAACGGAGCAACACCTGGTGGCAGAGGGTGTTGTGAAGGGAGAGACTGTAGGGTCTCTGCCAGGGGTGGGATCCTGGCAGAGGCTTGGCATGGAAAGAACGTAAAGGGACCGTGCCTGCTCAGCATAGCGGCGGTGCCCAAGGAAGGACTAAGAAGCGAGATAGATTGTGCTGAGTGAGAAACGAAATCAAGCGAAAGGAGAGACCAGTGAGGGTTGTGCTGAAAGAGGCAGCACCTTACTGAGGCGCACTACCGGTGGCCGGAACGCCGAGGAGGTAAAGAGTTTCAAGCCATACCTCAGACCTACGGCAGGGCAGTTAGCTTGAGGCGGACTGTCTCACGCATCACCCAGGAAGGCAAAGGGGGGTACCAACAGGAGAGGGGCGCAGATAGAGTCCCGGAAGATCTCCGAGCCTCCCCGTCATACGGGTGCGTTCCTACCATAGTATCTGGAGGGACGAGGAAGATCATTGCGAATTAAGTTGTTGTGAGGGAACACGAGAAACAGACACAACAGTTGTGGGGTACTTTCCGTAAGCACAGCAGGGAAGGACTGCAACACATAGCGCTAGAAGGAAGGCACCGATTTCCACCTGCAAGGAGAGCTCTGGAAGTGCCATTGGACCGGCCGGACTTGCGCAGCCTGGTGAGCCGTATTCCGGACTGAGGACCCAGAGAGCTTCAGTAAAGAGGTAAAGAGACTGCAACCTGGTGTCCTCGTTATTTACCGCGACCTGCACCCCACAACTGCACCGCTACAACATCACTTATTGCACCGGACGTCCCCCACTGACAGACAGGGCCACGGACCGGGTCTAGCCACCGTGACAACCCCAGGACTGAGACCTAGAGGCCCGGCTCCGGGTACCCCTCGGCCCTGCGGCGGTGTGGGGGCGCTCCAACTTGGCGTCACGAACAGGATCTACTTAAGCCTGAAGAATCAGGTCATGTGTGCCTAGAGACTGTGATTTACTGTGCTTGGACTGTACTTTATTGTAAGACTGTGCTGCGCCATTAGCCGCCAAAAGTTCCCGCCAAAAGGCGCCGCCATTGCTACACCCAAGGGGAAGGAGGGCGTGTTATGGGCGGAGACTCCCAGTGTGGCGCGAGAAATGGCTACCGCCCCCTGCACTTCTGGCTGCAGAGGAATGACCTGCCCCAAAGCAGAAGAGAAACACCCCTTGATATGCAACGGCGAGTGCCTGAGCGAGGAAGAAGCGGTTCAGGCCTGCCTTTCTTCACCGGAGATGGACCGGAGGCCTGCGGATCCGATAGCGGAGTTACGTCCACCAATCCCGACCTCGAAGTTAGAGGAGGAGGAACCACAGCCAGCGGAGCCGAATCCGAGCATCCCATTGGAGGAGCCCCGGTCCGGGCTGCAGCAGACTCCAGCGTCCTCGTTAACGGACCAGAGCGACACCGATGGAACCACATTAGGCGCAGGTATGGCCGACGTCCCTGCTCCCCTCCGCGAGCCCGCTTCCATGACCCACCTCTATCGCAGTAGGAGCGACTTATCACGGCAGGGCTAATGGTGCTATCCCCCGATGACCTGGGGAGGATGGTGCCACCGCTGTCGACTGGAGTGGGGGAGCCTGTAGATGTGAGCTTAGATGGAGTAGTTCTTCGGTGGGACACCCCCTGGTTTAGAGCAGATGGATCCCGGGAGAACGGGTCCACTCTTGCGGTGCTTACATGGGAACAATATAGACAGTGCTTGATTATGCAGTGGAAAGGACGGAAAGGAGCTGAGTCGATGGGCTCATCGAAAGTACAACAACCCCCCCCCCGGCATGGGATGACAGAGACGTGACAAGGCGGGGCACTGTGTTGGCCTACCATGCAAGAAGAGGGTGGGGCCTCATACACGAGCCAGGATTGGATACTGACGTTTTTGTTGCGCATTGTAACGTGAGGGCTCCCTGCTGTGGCCGAAGTGGAGAACCATTGCAAAAGGGGGATTCGGTGACCTACAGCCGCCACCAGAACCCGCTCGGGTGGTATGCACGGAATGTTCGGCGGTGTATGTCTGGAGCCGCGACCCTTACCGCCTCGGACCTGGTCCCAGGAGCACCCGATCTTGTCACCATCGCAACGGTGCGCCTGGTTGCGGCCACCGAGTTGGCCAGTCGAGTTCATCTTCACGTTCGAACCGCGGACGCTGGCACCACGGTGGCTGGGGGGCAGGAGCCCGAGCCGCCTGAAAAAGAATAAACCTCGATACCATGAAAATGTAAATAGTTACTGTTTGTTCTTTTAAGTTGCTGCCAAACCCGCCCAGGGTTAATGGATCCCTCTGTTGACCCGGGATCCCCTTTGTTTGTTTTCCTTTTTCTGAAGTTTTTGCACAAAGTGATACAAACTGCAGTAATCATGGACTGTGCATGATTCTAACTTCCTTTGTAAATAGTTTGCACCTTCTTAAAGGTGCTCCCTACTGGTTTTAGTCAAAAGACACTTTGCGAAGAAACCGTTCCTACTGGTCCTAGTTAAAGACACTTTGTGAAGATACCGGACCGGAACTTTGCATGAGACTGGTAGGCTGAGAAGACGAACTACCTCAGAGAGACCTGGTCCCCTCTTAAAGGGGATGTGAAGAATTGTACTTGAAAGCGATACTGTTACAGAACAGTAATGTGGTAATGATGCCTTGAAAAGAAAATGTAACTGTTTTACATGCCGAGTTATATGTGTTGAATTTGTTAAAATGTGAAATTTGAATAATGTTTTGAAGACAGGAAGGATGCAGAGAGCCCGTAGGGGTAGAAGTGGAGGTCTGCATAGTTGAAAGTAAGAGAAGTAATAATGAGGGTGAGGATAGAAGGTAAACCCTGCGTCCCCATTGAAAAGTTACTTTGTTACTAAGGACAGAGTGAACCCGTAGGGGTTAGAGAGTGAGTCCTTAAAGGGGCCGAGTAGAGCTGGCTCAGAGTTCTTCAACCGAAAGGAATGTTATGTCTATACTGTGTATAGTAGCGAAAGGCAGTAGGCCCTGGCTGAACAGGGCGGTCCTGTAGAAGAAAGGAGAGGCAGTAGGTCTGGTGCCGTAGGGACAGGCGGTCCTGCAGGTTCACAAGAAGGAGAATGTAAAGTTGAAATGCCTTATAATGTGATTATAGGAAGGCCTTTGATAGACTAAGAGTGTGAGTTTCTTAAAGGCAATGTTAAGTTATTATTTCAAAAATTGCACTAAATAGAATACCCGGTTGGGTAACAGAAGTTATTTATACTCTGTAAATTATAAGGTTAATTATGTTTGTAACGTTACAAGTGTCCTCACCTCCCATAAAGGGAAGCCTACTTAAGTATACTTATTGTTATTTGCACTCAACAAAATTGTATGTCTTTTTGCTAACCTGTATTGTTGTTTTTCTTCCCAGTCCCGGAGTACTGTGTTTAACCAGGGGGGAGTGCAGCGCCCCAGAGTCCTGGTCGTTGCAGTAGCATGGTTCAGCCACTAAGGGGGGCCATGCTGCGTTCGATGGCACGGAAGGAGTTCTCTGAGCAGGTATCACAGTCACCAAGACATTTCACAGCTGGGCCTCCGGGGGGGAGCTAAGGGTGCTATTCATTAGGCCACTCCCCACCATAGTGGGTAAACTGGGGGTCAGGCAGGAAGTTAGAGAGAACGCTGACGGGATTGAACGGAGCAACACCTGGTGGCAGAGGGTGTTGTGAAGGGAGAGACTGTAGGGTCTCTGCCAGGGGTGGGATCCTGGCAGAGGCTTGGCATGGAAAGAACGTAAAGGGACCGTGCCTGCTCAGCATAGCGGCGGTGCCCAAGGAAGGACTAAGAAGCGAGATAGATTGTGCTGAGTGAGAAACGAAATCAAGCGAAAGGAGAGACCAGTGAGGGTTGTGCTGAAAGAGGCAGCACCTTACTGAGGCGCACTACCGGTGGCCGGAACGCCGAGGAGGTAAAAAGTTTCAAGCCATACCTCAGACCTACGGCAGGGCAGTTAGCTTGAGGCGGACTGTCTCACGCATCACCCAGGAAGGCAAAGGGGGGTACCAACAGGAGAGGGGCGCAGATAGAGTCCCGGAAGATCTCCGAGCCTCCCCGTCATACGGGTGCGTTCCTACCATAGTATCTGGAGGGACGAGGAAGATCATTGCGAATTAAGTTGTTGTGAGGGAACACGAGAAACAGACACAACAGTTGTGGGGTACTTTCCGTAAGCACAGCAGGGAAGGACTGCAACACATAGCGCTAGAAGGAAGGCACCGATTTCCACCTGCAAAGAGAGCTCTGGAAGTGCCATTGGACCGGCCGGACTTGCGCAGCCTGGTGAGCCGTATTCCGGACTGAGGACCCAGAGAGCTTCAGTAAAGAGGTAAAGAGACTGCAACCTGGTGTCCTCGTTATTTACCGCGACCTGCACCCCACAACTGCACCGCTACAACATCACTTATTGCACCGGACGTCCCCCACTGACAGACAGGGCCACGGACCGGGTCTAGCCACCGTGACAACCCCAGGACTGAGACCTAGAGGCCCGGCTCCGGGTACCCCTCGGCCCTGCGGCGGTGTGGGGGCGCTCCACACACAATCTTAGGAACCTCAAGATAATTTAAGTAGATGCTGAGGGGGTCAATATCCCTTTTTGGAAGGACTGGGGTCCCCTCCCCTGATCAGACACAAGTGGCAAGGTAAATACCTATTGTCCTAGTTGTCCTGCAATAGTATAACCCCATTGAGGTCAATAGGCTCCCACTGACTTCGATGTATGAGGATGCCCGAGAGAATGATTGGAGAAACCCCAATAACACGGCGAGTTGAGAGTTTTGTTCAGCAATGACAAAAAAAATAAACTTGCAGAATTACAGTAAAGGTGTACATTATTTAATTTTTATTCACATTTCTTATCGCACAATATGGTTGGACAAGACGACTTCTTTCTGGTAGTAGGTCTTCTTGTCATTGAAACTTTGCAGACATCAAACCTGACTCTCGGAGTGTAGGACACTACCCTGCATAACGCAATAACCACAGAGGAAAATTGGAAATTTATTTGCAGAACATCCATTTCATAGCGTGGGAAATGGAAAAGAGAAACTGTCATAGACTGGAGCACAAATCAATATCTGTGTTTTAGAAGTAGGATCTCTGCTCCTGTGTAATCAGACCTTCTTGTCTTGATCTTTTTGTATGGTGACCTTCAAACATGACCCATCACAACGACAATGCAGCTCAGTACAGAGAGGAACGCTGGAAACAACCGGGCAATGACGGGCTGAACTGTATCGTCTGTTAACTTAGCAGTAATGCAAGAACAAATAACTTGTCTGCAGCTCCTATCTGATGTATTTTATATTTCAGTCTTATCTTTAGATTGACAATGGCCCAAACTATTTTTTTTTTTTCCCCAGTCCTGTAAAACTAACATTTATTATTTTCTACATTTTTTTTTTTTCCCCCATTGCAAAAATAAAACTTTACATATATCTATATAATGTATTTTTTCAGTTGTACAACATTTAGACACCATATGGTAACACATAGACACAAATCTGCTCTCTTGGTAGTAAAAATGCTGCATTTTATTTTTTTTCCTGCAGGTTAGTTGTGTAGTTTGTCTAGAATAGATGTATAATGAATAATAAAGTTGGTTTTATTCTCCAAAAAAATGCTGAGTGGACATGCTGCAGTTTTCTAAGCCAGTCAGAAAAATAAAACCAGGCATGAGATTTCTAAAAGGTCAGCCTTTTGCTGCTACTATATTTGCAGAAACATATGGTGTGAACATGGCCCTAATATGCTGTGATCACTGACTGCACATCTACAGTAAAGTAGTAAGTTGTCAGAAACTTCCAGCAGGGCTGGCTCCAGGTTTTAATGGACCCGGGGCGAAAGAGTCCCGGTGGGCCCCTTTAACACATACCACAATTCATAATGTACGGATATGGCAGAGAAATATAGGTATAGTACAATGCCAAAGATTTCACTTCTTATATTACATGAGTGATATCTATTGTGCATTCTACATTAGCTCAGAAACCAGACAGTATAGTCCTCTATACAGAATAATGAGCCCTATATATTGCTCCATACAGTATAATGGGCACCACAGAGTGCTCCATACAGAATGAGCCGCATATAATGCTCCATACAGTATAGTGAGCCACATATAATTCTCCATACAGTATATGACGGGCCCCATCTATTGCTCCATATATGAGCCTCATATAATGCTCCATACAGTATATGATACATACAGAATGGGCCCCATATAATACTCCTTACAGAATGGGTCCCATATAATGCTCCAAAAATAATTGGCCCCATAAGATGCTCCATGTATAATGGGCCCCATATAAGGCTCCATATATAATTGGCCATATAAAATGCTCCATATATAATTAGTCCCATAAGATGCTTCATATATTATTGGCCCCATATACTGCTCCATATGTAATTGGCCCTATAAGATGCTCCCTATAGAATTGGCCCCATAAGATGCTCCCTATAGAATTGGCCCCATAAGATGCTCCCTATAGAATTGGCTTCATAAGATGCTCCATATAGAATTAGCCCCATATAATGCTCAATATATGGGCCCCTTGTGATGGTCCCCATATATTACTCCAAATATAAAAAAATGAAATACTCACCCCTCGTTGCTTGATGCTGCTCTGGACTCCTCACCGTCGGCGTCTTCCTGCTCTGCGCTGTGACTGCTCAGGCAGAGGGTGCACACTGTTGACGTCATCGCGCCCTCTGACCTGAACGCCGCAGTCAGAGGATGGAAGACGCTGGAACCGGGAGAGGTAAGTATCACAAGTGTCAGGGCCCGGAGCAGGTGGGGGGTCCAATCAGGGGGCCGGCACTATAGCACGCCAGTGTCCCCGACGGCGAGTGGGCCCCCTGCCTGCTCAGTGCCCCGGCACTTGCCCGGGTGCGCTGGGTGCGGACGCCGGCCCTGACTTCCAGGGTTGTCTACTAGTGATTGAACATGCTGGGATAAGGTGTCTCAGGGCTGCTAGGCAGCCGCAACACATGGAGGGATAGCCTAAGGGGAATCCCTGTATGTGCTGCAGCTGTTGAACAACCGTGAGACATACAGCCGCGGGGACTCCATTTTTGCCAGAGCTGTATATATTAAGAGATCACTGCAAAATGTTCAGTTTGTCTGATTTTTCTGTCTCCGAAGTTCCAAGCAATACATTTTGCATTTATTTTCTGAAAATGAGAAATGGTCCAAATGGCAAAAAATGATTACTGGCATACCTCAAATAATGCAAAAAAAAAAATTCATAATCATTTAGAAACAACAATACTAACGTGTTTTTTTTTTTTTTTTTTTTTTTTTTAAATTCAGGAAGAGTTCATAAATCAATATTTTGTGGAATAACCATGATTTTCAATCACAGCTTTCATGCTTCTTGGCATGTGCAACACCCGCTAGGGCTGTGGGGTACTTGGAACTTGGTTGGATGGCTCTTAAAGAGATGGTCACCGCAGCAGTGTCCCAGTCCATGGCCCTGGGTGCGCAATAAAAGGGATGAGGGAAATGTTTGTAGGGAATTACTAGTGACGCCACCTGTGGTGTTCGATTAGCGATTGCTGCTTAAGGGAACCGCTGGGGCCGGTGGTGTTGCAGCTGAGATGGTTTGACTTTCCACAGGTGGAGCAGGGCTACAAGAACAGTCTGAGGGGTTGTGGTCGTTGGGATGCAAGAATAATTGGGGCACACAGGGACTGTAGTTTTTTTACCTTTAATTGTAGGTGCAGTCCGGAGCACAGGTTACAGGTGGTATTAGAGATCTGGGCAGTTTAGAATTCCCCAAGCCAGGTGGGGTGGAAGCCTCCCTACTGCACTGCTCTCTGGGTTCCTGATGCTTGTAGTTCTCCTCAAGTCCTCTCTATCTACTTAGTGAAACGCTACATGCATGGAAGGCGGCTTGAACCTTTTCCAGGTCTCACTCCCTTGTGGTGACTCTGGGCTCTGGTATGCGGCTGTGCCTTTGGGTGGCAGTTGTGGCCAAAAGACCTGCAAACTCCTGTCCTTGGGATTTGGCTGTAGGGCGTGTCGTTCCCACACAACCACGGACTCCGGTGTCTGCTCTGTCGAGCTCAATTCTGGGGTGAGCTCAGTCGCAGCTCCACTCCCAGGCTCTTCTCACATGCTTCCTCTCTCTTCACTGTCTCACACTGAACTCCCTAACCCCACCTCCAGGCCAGAACTTATAGGGAAGCTACCCTGAAACCGGGTTTAGAGCTCCACATTCTGGTCTGGAGGAAAGATGTTGTATGCCAGTGGTACCTGCTAAGGGAATCCCTTCTTGCTTTCAGGCATGGCATTACCCTCTGTGAGGGAGGCAATGCCACTGTGGCAGCCGGACTCCTGGGGTGCCACACATGCTTTCCACCAGTCTTTCACATGGCTTTTGGGTGACCTTTTGCCACTCCTGGTACAAAAGTGTAAGCAATTCTTCTTTGTTTGATGGCTTGTGACTATCCATCTTCCTCTTGATTCTGTTCCAGAGGTTTTCAATGGGGTTCAGGTCTGGAGATTGGGCTGCCAATCACAGGGTTTTGATTTGGTGGTCCTTCATCCACACATTGATTGACCTAGCTGTGTGACATGGCGCATTGTCCTGCTGGAAAAACCAGTCCTCAGAGTTGGGGAACATTGCCTGAGCAGAAGGAATCCACTGTTTTTCCAGGATAACCTTGTATGCTGCTTGATTCATACTTCCTTTGCAAAGAATAACCTGCTCAATTCCGGCCTTGCTGAAGCATCCCCAGATCAACACCTGGTCGTCTAATGGTTAGATGGAGACCTAGAGAGGCGTACAAGCCAGTGTCTTGCACCATTGTGAAATTTGGTGTAGGATCGGTGATGATCTGGGGAAAGCTTCAGCGAGGCTGGATTTGGGCAGGTTGTTTTTTTTTTGCGAAGGATGAATGAATCAAGCCGCATAAAATTGCAAAAGTGCTAGCAGCGTGGCAGCAGGTGCAGCGATTTCAAAAAGAGACATGACAGACAAGGAGCCTGTCGCGGTTAATTTGCGCTTCCACTGGTCCATTAGAAGTGTGAGACATTCGTTGTCCGTCATGTCTTTTTGAAATCGCTGTACCTGCTGCCACACTGCTAGCACTTTGTCAACTGTAAATTAAAATTAAACAAGGACTGAATTATCTTCAATAAGGGCGAGTACTGACTTTGTTCCTTTTTGTTACTGTGATTATTAATAGTCTCTTGTGTATTCACCACTCTGAAGATTGATTAGTGGCGGTTGTAGCATCGATGTAAGGTGTCTTTGCACTGGCTTTCTATTGGTGCTTCAACACTACTTTATAAATATAATCAAATAAAAAAAAAATCACTCTTTCTTGAGAATGGAGAGGTCAGAGGGTAGGTTCAGAACGCAAGTAACCTTCCGATAACCCCATATCTGTGTTTGTGTGTGTGTGTGTGTTTTTGTTCCTTGTCCTGTAGAAGCTTACAATTAGATCTAATCTCCTGCGACGGTCACTTTGGGGTGGTCACCATGTTTTCCATTCCTGTTGTAAATAAAGAATCACTTACAATTTCCACTTAACCGGTCACAGGACGACCCGTGTGCCAGTGACTTGCGCAAACATTCCCATAAATCAATCTGTCCGCATTTATTTCTTTTGGAGTGATAATTGCGCACCTGCAAGTGGCTCATGCCCGGTGTAGAGCTTCCATGCCAAGTGTGATAATCTATTCCAGCTTTGGGGTTTTATTTCTTACGAAAGGGAATCTCTTTATCTCAGGAAAATTGATAAAAGTAAACGCTGTCTGCAAGAAAGTCCAGATGGTGAGGAATCTTCTATAACTTCACTACCAACATTTTAATACATGAATGTTGTCCTACTTCAATCTCCATAGTAGTTGGAAAACTATCCATGCAGACTGGTCCCTATTACCTGGCCGTGCTGGATCTGTGACCACCAATTTTTGCATCAGTGCTAGGAAGCATCGTTCCTTACATTGTTTTGTTTCTGTTATTCTCCTGGAAATGTAGTCATAAATTGACTGAATTTTATCAGTTTATTGCCTCTACAGACTGTCACTGCCTGGTCAATTCTGATAATAGGAGATGGGCGAATCAATTGAAAGCAAATAGAATTTGCTTCTAATCTCTCCAAAAAATAAGTGGCGTTTGAATCCTTATATGTATGATTTTGTTTTTGTTGTGTTGTTTTTTTAAGTTTAACTTTTCAATTCTTTCACTTATTAGTCTTGAGAGGCCTCAATGCATACAGGGTACTCTTTTCCAAATATGAATTCCATCAGATTTGCTCATCTGACAAGATCATCTTTAACCACATGTGTGGGAACACCCAGTTGTCAATTTGTTCATGCATTTCTAGGACTAATAACAAGGGGACTCAGCATGGTCGGCTTTCAGGAACAAAGTGAATTAAGGAGGACTTGTTTATAATTAGACAACCTGGTGGCTGCAGCAAATGCAGCAGATCATAATGTGGGACATTGTGCACCTTGTACCTTAATAATGGTGCCATGCCTGCTGGATATACTTGCATCAATATACAGCTCTGGCAAAAATTAAGAGACCACCACATCAAAACCCTGTCAGGCCTGTTTCACACGTCGGTGGCTCCGGTACGTGTGGTGACAGGTTCCTCACGTACCGGAGACACTGACACACGTAGACACGTTAAAATCAATGTGTCTCTGCACATGTCAGTGATTTTTTGCGGACCGTGCGTCCGTGTGCAAAACACGGAGACATGTCCGTGTTTCTCCAGCAGCACGGTCCACAAAGCGTCCTGCACACGGAGAACTGTTATGATCCGGTGACCTTGGAGCCGCATGAGACTTTCTCAGGAGTAGGTGGAACCTATACTGACCGCAAACCCTAAACTGACACCGCAACTAGAAGTAGCCGTGGGGTGTACCTAACAATCCTAGACACCTTGACACAGCCGGAGGACTAAATACCCCTATAGATGGGAATCCTATCTTGCCTCAGAGCAGAACCCCAAAGGATAGGCAGTCCCCCACAAATATTGACTGTGAATATTAGAGGAAAGACACACGCAGGCAGAAAACAGGGTTTAGCAAAAGAGGCCACTCTAGCTAAATAGAAAAGGATAGGACAGAATGCTAAGCGGTCAGTATTAAAACCCTGAAAATATCCACAGCAGATAATACAAAAATGCCACCATCTAACTAAAGACATGGAACGTATATCTGCGTCTCCTGAGAATCCAACTTGACTGGAAAAATCCTGACAGTCTAAGCTGGACAAGAAAATACAATGAATAGCACTGATCTGTAAAGCACACAGCATGTGTGCTGCAGAAACAAAAACCAGACACTTATCTTTGCTGACTTGGTAGCAGGGCAGGAGGACCAGACTGAGATCCAAAACTTCCAAGAACAATGGACAACTGGCAAGGACTAATGAATCCAGCAACCTTAAATACCCCAGTCAGCACTGCAATCAGCAGGGACACCTGCCCAGGATTGCAAGCCAGGGACAACTGCATTACCACCAACAACCACCGGAGGGAACCCAAGAGCAGAATTCACAACAGAGAACAGTGTGCACTCTCCTCCATGTGCACGTACCGCCCGCAGGAGAAACAGTGCTACAGTAAGCTCTGTCCCCCCCCCCCCCCCCCCCCCCTGCTTGTGGTGCTGAAGAAGGCATTCATCCCTTCTGTCCTGCTCGGCTGAAAGCAGCGCTTGCGGAACAGAAAAGATGAAAAATGACGTTTTGTTTTTTTCCTTTAAAAATAAAGTTTGGGGGTCACCTCCCACCCCCTTGTGTGCCCGTCCGCTTGCAGAAGAAATACTCACCCAGCTCCCACGATGCCTCCTCAGCGCCGGCTGCTTGTCCTGTGTGAGCGGTGACGTGGTACCGCTCATTACAGTGGTGAATATGCGGCCTCATCCCTATGGGAGGTGGAGCCGCATATTCATCACTGTAATGAGCGGTACCACGTGACCGCTCATACAGTACAAGCTGCTGGCGCTGAGAGGAAGCATCGTGGGAGCTGGGTGAGTATTTTAATGCAAGTGGGCGGGCGCACAGGAGGTGGGAGGTGACCAGGAACTTTATTTTAAACACAAAAAAAAATTAAAAAACCTTTTTTTTTTTTTTTTCTCATTCCTTCTCTCCAGCGAACACTGCTGGGGAGAAGGAATGAATGCCGGCTTCAGCACCAAAAGCAGGGGACAGCTTTTAACTCTAGCGCTGTCTCCTGCACGGTCCGTGTGGTCCTCAGTCGGCACACGGCTGCCCCACTTGTGCCACACTGATGTGCCACGTGAGGACACGGATAACTCCGGTACCAATTTTTCCGGTACCGGAATTATCTGGACGTGTGAGACTGGCCTCATGGGCAGCCCAATCTCCAGACTTGAAAACCTCTGGAATGTAGTCAAGAGGATGATGGATAGTCACAAGCCATCAAACAAAGAAGAACTGCTTACATTTTTGTGCCAAAAACCGTGTGAAACACTGGTGGAAAGCATGCCAAGACACATGAAAGCTGGGATTAAAAATCATGGTTACTCCACAAAATGTTGATTTCTGAACTCTTCCTGAGCTAAAAAATTAGTATTGTTTCTAAATGATTATGAACTTTTTTTTTTTTCCTTTATTTTGACCATTTCTCCTTTTCAGAAAATTAAAAAATATGAAAATTGCTTGGAAATTCGGAGACATGTCAGAAGTTTATAGAATAAAATAACTAACCTTTTACTCAAATATACCTATAAAGAGAGGAATCAGACAAACTGAACATTTTGCAGTGGAGATATATACCATATATTTTTTTTCTCTCCCTTGTCTTAGTCCACGAATAATCACTGACCTTGGATAAAAAGGGCAAGAGATACTTGCAGCGTCATTGCACTTATTCTTGGAAATGTTGTCTCTTTTCATTTTAAATTAATCAGAATGGATTCCTATGTATTTATTCCTATTCTTAATAATTTTTTGAAGATAAAAAGCAGTTTTAAACACTCACCAAGCCATGCAGGCGTATGTTCACACAATCTAGATACCCAGAATTGTTCAACTGTATTTTTAGATGGAAGCAGATTTGCACAAATCACATTTGTGTACTGTAGAAACTTCAGTGCAGAATATAAAATATATATTCCACAAATGGTTTACTATAGACGCACAAAACCTCTTGCAATTATTAGGTTGACGTCTAATTCCCCTGGTCCAGCTGCCAAGGAAGACCAAAGTGGACACCAAGCCAAGATATTGTTTTTCTCTAGTTCCAGATTACTAGTAGATCTGCAGCAAAATGTGAAGATTCAGACAATTGAGAAAAATTAAAACAAAATTCTTCCAAGATCTTTGTTATAAGAATTTCCTGCTCCCACCAGAATCTTTGTATCCTGGGCCTCCAGAAATTGGGACATGTGACTTTTCCAACCAATCACAGGTTGCAGTGGTTTCATGGTTGGAGGTGGGATACACCCTCCAGTGGGAGACCAGATATGCGTTACTATGGGATCAGATGGGAAGGTAAATAGACAGATATTATATTTTTTTAATTTTTTTTCTATTCGCAGCACGTAAATGTCACACAATATGATGTAGATTTGCTGCCTAAAATTCCCACAGTAAATTTGATGTGTGGACATGCCCTTTAAGTCCATCCAACGGGTAAAGATATTTCATGAAAACTACCCTTACCTGGCCCTGGGCATATCGCCATCATATTTTGCTTCGAACCCCCTTCTACAGGCCACAGGGTAAAAGCATTACCCACTCTGTGGACATGACTTGTCTGTGCATTGGTCATCCACTCACGTGGGTACCATGTAAAACTGGGCTCATTGCTGAGATGCATGTCCTTCATGACCTACTGCTTTGTCAAGGCCGGGCATGGGTGTATGGTGCAGGCTTAGAAGGGAAGTCTCCTACGTGCAACAGATGCCAGCAGCTTTACACAGCCAGCACCTGCCTTTAACAGCTTGGATTGGGGTGATCTCTGATTGCCACCGTTTATTTCCATAAATGTCACGATCAGTCTCTGACTGCAGCATTTACCTGGCAAGATCCTCGTGACTTATTACTTGGTACCACTGGGTTGCTATGACAGCCAGGTCCTTCTGAAGGCCCCAATTTCCACCTTACATCTTGGTTACTCCACTGGGCTTCGTAGGAAACCATCCTTTCCTTTTTATATACAGTGATACTATGCTACTGCAGTATATAGACTAAGCAACCACAGGTTCTAGTGAAAATTTCCAGTGTCTGCTGAGAGCTACCCATAAGCTCCTGCTCAAGAGAATGGCCTCTGAAGATGATGGCTGATCGGGGTGTTGAGTGTCACTGGTATCATTTGCCGGGAGAGACCTCAATAATGTTGCACCCTGCTTTTCCTGGTGCAGGCCATTATAGCCCTTCTTACTCCATAATAAAGGCAAACTGTTCCCTTTGGCTGATTTATGGAGGCCGCACTCTCCATAGGGAGGAATGGAAAAGTGGCCACGCTTCGTCTTTGTCCGCTCTACTAAAGGGGTGAACAACTGCAGTGATATCCTCACGATGGGTCATCGGCCCACTTGTACAGAAGCTGTTCACCACTAAAAGGTATATGCAGCAATTCTATCCCGCTCCACACAGTTTACATCCAACCCCCTGCTGGAGCTGATGACCACTAATCGGTGGGGCTGCTAGGGGTCCTACCCCCTACCGATCTGATATTGCTCATATCTTGAGGTGGACAAACCCATTAAAGTGAGTACAAAGACTGCAACTGAGGTTCATTCGGGAGTGCTGCCTCCATGAAGTGGTGAACAGGGGCCATTTTTTTTCAACTCTTGGACCGTTACCTTTCTTGCATATGGAATATTATGTGGATATAAAAAAAAAATATCTCTTCAACTAAATTTAAAAAAAAATATATATGTTTTTATGAATAGTATTCCATGGCCTTTAAATGACTGGTTATTTGTAACCCTATTTAACAGGTGGCTCACTATTATATGTGGAGATTAGCAGTACATTGGAGTCATTCGTCAATCAATTTTGAGATTCAATCCAGTAAAGCACTGGCAACATTTCTCCAGTATTGATTGTCTACATAGTTAAAGGAAATGTGAAACTATGGAGGATGTAGAGCGTTAGGAGAGGTCAGAGATCTAAATGCAACTCATTCAGGTATTTCCTGATTATGTAAAAACCAGTGGGACATCAGTAATGTAACCCTACAGCTCTACAGTTTATGCTGTAGTCTAGGCACAATAGGGAGAATCTTTTATTTATTTTATTTTTTTAGACCTTTGGCAAATTTTTGTTTGCGGTGCCTTGCTACAATTGGGAAATGGTGTGTCCAGTCCATGCCATATTAACTTCATCATATTCTAAAGTGGCTTATATTATCACTGACCTCATTAAGAACTCGGAGCACCTTTGTTTTAAGGATGGTGTAAGTCTTTCCCCCATGTGTGCACCCATCCATATGTGGCGCTTGGATGCCCACAAGGTTTTTATATCAAAACGGAATTAAGTTTATTGTCCTTAAACTTTACAGCTCCAGAAATGGAACTTCTTCTTTTCAGTAAAAATGAGTCTTCTATATATGAAAGGCAAAGTTAGTCAAACTGTCTCATCAATTCGGTATTACCGGAACCTCTCAGGCTGCAGTACAGACTATCCACTAGTTCAGGGCCCACTCCAGGTTTTCATGGGCCACTGACGATAGTCTCAATGGGCACCTTTTTAACACTTGCCAAAATTCATGATGCACAGATATGGCAGAGAAATATAAGTATAGTACAGTGCCAAAGATTTCACTTACATTACATGAGGGATATCAATGGCTCAGAAATCGGACAGTATAGTCCTTCATACAGTATAATATACACCACATAGTGCTCCATACAGAATAGTGAGTCCCATATAATGCTCCATACAGAATAATGGACCCTGCATATTTCTCCATACAGATGGAGACCCATATATTGGTCTATACATAATGGATCCCATATAATGCTCCATATAGTATGATGGGCCCATATAATGCTTCATACAGTATGATGGGCCCCATATAATGCTCCAGTATATGATAGGCCCCATATAATGCTCCCTATATAATGGGTCCCATATGATGTTCGAGTATATGATAGATGCCATATATTGCTCCAAACATTTAAAAAAAAAAAAAATGCTCTCCTTGCTGTCTGCTGCTCTGCTCCGTATTCCTCAGTGTCAACATCTTCCGGCTCTCTGCACGTCATCGCGTCCTCTGACCTGAAACATCAGTCGGAAGACGCAACAGCAGAGGAAAGGGGACAGATAAGTATCGCAAGTACCGGGGCCCTGAGCAAGCAACGGAGGGGGACACAGGTACTGAGCCCCCATAGTGAGGGGCAGGGTGGGGGATCTGCTCAGGGCCCTGGCACTTGCCCGGGTGCTGACTCTGGCCCTTCACAAGCAGTCTTTTTCTAGCCTGAGCACAATACTACTCCCTCAGCTAAACCAGGTGCATTTTATCAGGCCGGAAACGCCCAAACTGGAGCATGGGGGTGACCTTTCCCATCCAGGCTCTTTGGTCATTCCTTAATCCCAGACCCCAAATCCAGTCAAAACCTTGCCTCCTACTTTCTAATAAATACAATGTATACATGTATTCCAATGGTACGCACAATCTAAAGGGAGTATTCACTACTGAATACTTTTGAATGACCCCAGTTTGCTGACAAAGTGGGTGAATGTAATACCGTAAATGAAATACAACTACGGTGTATATATAACATTTCTATTTTCTCCTTACCTCCTGGATTGGCTTTCTGCATTGCATCCTCCAGTGATATTTTGCTTCTCCCTAGTTAAACTATAAGATGTTAATTTCATACAATGAGAATCTTGTTTGCACCTCTATTATGGGACTCGACCTGCCTGACTCATGAGCTTTTAATACAGTTAAGAACATGAATGTGATAATAAATTTACTTGCAAAAAGCACTCTAAATATTTTATTTAGAACACCAGAGTGCACTTGAGGTAGCATTTCTATGGATTATTGCCCAATATTTGAGCTAGTTAAGTGCATTTATATTTACTTTTTTTGTTGACTGCAAATTAAATTGTCATGAGAAAATATGGAATATAGTGGTCTATTGAGCAATTTTTACAAGTGAGTAATAGTTTAAAGATTCCAAATATTAGTGGATGGTATGTGGAGTGGGTAGGTGGTCTTATGATGTTACACCATGATCATGTACTACAGTCTTGATATCCAATTACCTCTGGGTCTTCACTAAGTTTCTACAGGGTAAAAATCTGCACTTGCAAATATTAAAAGGGAATCCGTGTTGTTCCCCGGACATATATGACCTATTAATATTGGACATACAGGTCATAGAAATGTAAAGCTTGTACTACCTGTATGCTTCATATTGGCGGTCTTGTTGTGGAGAAATGCTATGTTCTGTCTTTATTTCTTCCAGGCTCTGGTGCGTGCGGTGCCTTGAAGAAATCCCTGCCTCCTGTCTTCATTATAATACCCCCTCCCGTCAGCACCAGTTACATCCCAGGAATTCCCTCAAATACATACCTCATCCTCCCTTCCATGGTCGGTGCATTCAGGGATGTTCTGTGCAGGCGCCGGTAAATCTCTCTGACCTTCGATGTGCGCTCCGATAAGATTCTCTCCCCACTTCCTCTCTGCAGTCATTGCTAGGAACCATGTGTACATAGCGTTGACTGCAGAAAGGAAGTGTGGAGAGCACCTCATCAGTACACACACTGGAGGTTACTGGAGTGGAAGTCACCTGCACAGAATGACCCTGAATGCAATACCCAGAATGGAGGATGAGGTATATATTTCTGAGAGTGTAGGCGCGGGATTCCGGGGCCGTAACTGACGGTCATGAGACGGGAGTAGTTGTAATGGGAAGAGTAGGCAGGAATTTCTTTCAGGCATCGCACACCCCGGAGCCTGTAAGAAATCATTAACCTAAAGACAGACTATAACCTTTCTCCACAACAACACCCTTAATGAGACATACAGGTAGGACTTGAGGAAATATTGACACTTTGTTCAGGGGTCCTACTTTTGGAACCTCTATTAGCCATAGAAAAGACAAAATGTAAAAATATTGCTGTAGAGGTCACTATAATACCGATTTGTGGCCAGATAAAACTTCCCGTAACACAACAGTGGGCACTCAAGCTCCAATATTTTGGTTCTTGAGTATAAATTGAAATTATTGGTGATCAAGACTATTTCTGTTGGAAATAAAGAATTGGCTCCAAGGCCTATAGAACGTCGACTGAATATATCTGCAAGACATTCTGTTAAATTTAAGTGTACAGTATAAATGGGGTACCAGAAAAATAATAAAGTGAAGGTTCATCCTGATATAGAGCAGTAGTAATGTAGAGGCGGTAGATGGCAAATCTGTGCCAACAGGGAAATAATGCAGATGTTTTATTAGTAAAATGACCAAATAAACTGGCTGGATTTTTCTGTCCCCGTGTTAAACATCAGTTAGGACTTTTGCATTTTACGCTGAATGTGCTGACCACCAGCTTGGTGTAGCTAACCATCAGATGAGAGAACGCACGGAAACGCCAGGTATAACTGGAAAGCAACAGGGTAGAAACCAGCGTTCTTTTGTAAAGTTTCATCTTTTATTAAAATGCACACCGGTAATTTTCTTCTGACGCATTTTCGGCAAACAGTTACTTTTAGTCCTAGAAACAATGTGTGTGGATTTTGACTGAGCTCAATAACAGATGACATTTTAATGCAAAGGTTGATTCTTTCGTGTTTTTAATTATCAAGTAACACTGACCCAAAAACCATTGTATGACGAAAATATGGTAACCTGAGAGCAGTGTAATTCAAGGAGCTACTTTTGAGTGCAGTAACTACTTTTAGTGAGCGGCTTCCTATAGACATAGGGGCCGGCTCCTCATTGCTTTTGCGCCTTCTTTTTCACATTGTGGATAAAGTTTACTCTTTCCTGATGTTTAAATCTGTTTCATCATTGGCGTCTCTTCAAAAATTTGCCAAATTTTTCACAAATTTGTGAAGCCCCCTTGAACCTTCCAAAGTGATTTTATAACAAAGGTGATTTTTGACTGCGCAGAATTCATGAACCTTTTGCGTAATTGCAACAAATTGGGTGCAAAAAAGTCAACTAATACCGTAAGACAAAGAAAAGCAACACTCTCAGAGACCTAATTTAAGTCACTGGGGACACAGCCTCATGGGAGACCAGGTAGATCCCTGGCAGCTTTTCCCGACCCTCTATTTGGGAGTGACAGGTCTTTCTATATGTGCGCTCGGGTAGAGACCCGTCACTCCAAGGTCGCAGGCGGGGAGGAGCTGCTGAGACCGGTCTCTGACTAGTCTCCTATGCTGCTTGGTCCCCAAGATACCAATCTGGTGTAAAGGTAGTTAGGGGTGAATTTTGTCTACTGCTGGGCTAATGTAGAAATACTGTGGATTAGAACACAACTGCTACCTCTGTTATGTTTTGGTCAAATTGTTCTGCAAAAGCGAGCATCATGCTCATTAAAACTTCCCAGTAAGTAAACAAGTTCTAAAATCATAACTGCTGAAAAGTCAAAGCCAGGAGTTCAGCTCTGAAGACTGAATCAATTACGTGATTAGAAAGTTATGAAAGTTCAGATTTTTTTTTCGTTGGTGCTGAGGCATAATGAGCTTTCTTCACTAGGGGGTTAAGGTTTGGACATACTGTATAGACGTGGTTAACTTGGTAATTTAAACTTTTACTTGTAGGGATTGCATGTATTTAATTGTAATGCAGTCTAAAATGAAGAACTTCAATTGCTGTGGTGTCTTCCATCTTTTTAGGCAAAGCTGTGTATATAGCGATTCATGTCTCGGAGATCAGAGCAGTGAAAGTTTTCAAATATTTTATAAAAGGCAAATTATTCTGATTCCTGAAGCTGACTTTTTTTAAGGTGTTTGCGGCTTTGTAGGATTTCACATATTGCAAATAGTGACTGTTCTGATAGTTTTTACACTTTTTTATGATCATTTTTTGCTATTTCAAAGCACAGACCTTAACCCCTTCCCGACCCATGACGCCTATGTGGCATCATGGAATGATCGCATCCCTGCAGATCGGGTGAAAGGGTTAATTCCTATTTTACCCGATCTGCAGGGAGAGGGGGAGTTGTACTTCAGCCTAGGGGGGGTGGCTTTGCCCCCACGTGGCTACGATCGCTCTGATTGGCTGTTGAAAGTGCAACAGCCAATCAGAGCAATTTGCAATATTTCACCTATGAAAATGGTGAAATATTGCAATCCAGCCATGGCCGATGCTGCAATAGCATCTGCCATGGCTGTAAATCATGTTCTGGCCCCCCCCCCACCGCCCCCGATCTCCTCCCCAGTCCTCCGTTCTGTCCTGTACCCCCTCCATCCCCCTGTCCGCTCCCCCGTGCTCCTGTCCGCTCCCCCCGTCCTCCGATCCCCCCCCCCCCCCCTATGCTCCGATCCACCCCACCACCACCCCCTCATACTTACCGATCCTCCCGAAGTCGGTCCGTCTTCTCCCTGGGCGCCGCCATCTTCCAAGATGGCGGGCGCATGCTCAGTGCGCCCGCCGAATCTGCCGGCTGGCAGATTCGTTACAAGTACATTTTGATCGCTGTGGTAGGTTCTACCACAGCGATCAAAATAAAAAAAATAAAAATAACCCCCCCCCCCTTTATCACCCCCATAGGTAGGGACAATAATGAAAGAAAAAAAAATATTTTCTTTATTTTTCCACTAGGGTTAGGGTTAGAACTAGGGGTAGGGTTACGGTTAGGGTTAGGGGTAGGGTTATGGCATGTGCACACAGAGCGGATCGGCCGCGGATCGGCAGCGGATCGGCCGCGGATCGGCAGCGGATCTGCAGCGGATTGGCCGCGGATCCGCAGCGGATTGGCCGCTGCGAATTCGAAGCAGTTTTTCATCAGGTTTACAGTACCATGTACACCTAAGGAAAACCAAATCCGCTGTGCCCATGGTGCGGAAAATTCCGTGCAGAAACGCTGCATTGTATTTTCCGCAGCATGTCAATTCTTTGTGCGGATTCCGCAGCGTTTTACACCTGTTCCTCAATAGGAATCCGCAGGTGAAATCCGCACAAAAAAACACTGGAAATCTGCTGTAAATCCGCAGGCAAAACGCAGTGCCTTTTACCTGCAGATTTTTCAAAAATCGTGCGGAAAAATCTCACACGAATCCGCAACGTGGGCACATAGCCTTAGGGTTGTGGTTGGAATTAGAGTTAGGGTTGGAATTAGGGCTAGGGTTTGAAATAGGGTTAAGATTAGGCTTGTGGTTAGGGTTAGGGGTGTGTTGGGGTTACAGTTGTGGTTAGGGTTAGGATTAGGGTTGGAATTAGGGTTACGGGTGTGTTGCGGTTAGGGGTGTGTTGGGGTTAGGGTTGTGATTAGGGTTATGGCTACAGTTGGGATTAGGATTAGGGGTGTGTTGGGGTTAGTGTTGAAGTTAGAATTGAGGGGTTTCCACTGTTTAGGCACATCAGGGGTCTCCAAACGCAACATGGCGCCACCATTGATTCCAGCCAATCTTGCGTTCAAAAAGTCAAATGGTGCTCCCGCCCTTCCAAGCCCCGAAGTGCGCCCAAACAGTGGTTTACCCCCACATTTGGGGTACCAGCGTACTCAGGACAAACTGGGCAACAACTGTTGGGGTCCAATTTCTCCTATTACCCTTGCAAAAATAAAAAATTACTTGCTAAAGCATAATTTTTGAGGAAAGAACAATTATTTTTTATTTTCACGGCTCTGCGTTATAAACTTCTGTGAAGCACTTGGGGGTTCAAAGTGCTCACTACACATCTAGATAAGTTCCCTTGGGGGTCTAGTTTCCAAAATGGAGTCAATTGTGGGGAGTTCCTACTGTTTAGGCACATCAGGGGCTCTGCAAACGCAACCTGACGCCCGCAGAGCATTCCATCAAAGTCTGCATTTCAAAACGTCACTACTTCCCTTCTGAACCCCGACGTGTGCCAAAACAGTGGTTTACCCCCACATATGGGGTATCAGCGTACTCAGGAGAAACTGGACAACAACTTTTGGGGTCCAATTTCTCCTGTTACCCTTGGGAAAATAAAAAATTGTGGGCTAAAAAATCATTTTTGAGAAAAGAAAAATTATTTTTTATTTTCATGGCTCTGCGTTTTAAACTTCTGTGAAGCACTTGGGGGTTCAAAGTGCTCACCACACATCTAGATTAGTTCCTTGGGAGGTCTAGTTTCCAAAATGGGGTCACTTGTGTGGGAGCTCCAATGTTTAGGCACACAGGGGCTCTCCAAACGCGACATGGTGTCCGCTAATGATTGGAGCTAATTTTCCATTCAAAAAGCCAAATGGCGTGCCTTCCCTTCCGAGCCCTGCCGTGCGCCCAAACAGTGGTTTACCCCCACATATGGGGTATCATCGTACTCAGGACAAACTGGACAACAACATTTGGGGTCCAATTTCTCCTATTACCCTTGGGAAAATAAAAAATTCTGGGCTAAAAATCATTTTTGAGGAAAGAAAAATTATTTTGTTATTTTCACGGCTCTGCGTTATAAACTTCTGTGAAGCATCTGGGGGTTAGAAGTGCTCACTATGCATCTAGATAAGTTCCTTGGGGGGTCTAGTTTCCAAAATGGGGTCACTTGTAGGGGAGCTCCAATGTTTAGGCACACAGGGGCTCTCCAAACGCGACATGGTGTCCGCTAACGATTGGAGCTAATTTTTCATTCAAAAAGTCAAATGGCGCTCCTTCCCTTCCGAGCCCTGCCGTGCGCCCAAACAGTGGTTTACCCCCACATATGAGGTATCAGCGTACTCAGCACAAATTGGACAACAACGTACGTGGTCTAGTTTCTCCTTTTACCCTTGGGAAAATAAAAAATTGTTGCTAAAAGATCATTTTTGTGACTAAAAAGTTAAATGTTCATTTTTTACTTCCATGTTGCTTCTGCTGCTGTGAAACACCTGAAGGGTTAATAAACTTCTTGAATGTGGTTTTGAGCACCTTGAGGGGTGCAGTTTTTAGAATGGTGTCACTTTTGGGTATTTTCAGCCATATAGAACCCTCAAACTGACTTCAAATGCGAGGTGGTCCCTAAAAAAAAATGGTTTTGTAAATTTTGTTGTAAAAATGAGAAATCACTGGTCAAATTTTAACCCTTATAACTTCCTAGCAAAAAAAAAATTTGTTTCCAAAATTGTGCTGATGTAAAGTAGACATGTGGGAAATGTTATTTATTAACTATTTTGTGTCACATAACTCTCTGGTTTAACAGAATAAAAATTCAAAATGTGAAAATTGCGAAATTTTCAAACTTTTTGCCAAATTTCCGTTTTTTTTCACAAATAAACTCAGAAATTATCGACCTAAATTTACCACTAACATGAAGCCCAATATGTCACGAAAAAACAATCTCAGAATCGCTAGGATCCGTTGAAGCGTTCCTGAGTTATTACCTCATAAAGGGACACTGGTCAGAATTGCAAAAAACAGCAAGGTCATGAAGGGGTTATAATAAGTGTGTATTGTATATAATGGCACATGTTGGAAGCTGGTGTAGGGAGTGGGCTCCCTGTGTATTACAGCCAGGACTTACCCTAACAATTGTGGGTGGAGTGGTGCTCAGCCTGCTACTGTTAACTTTTTAATTTGCACTGTCAATGTGACAGCAACATTTTAATACTCACCAATGTGCGTGCATCATTATCCTCCCATGGGGGTGATCTGCAGGAGGATTTATATCATGCATGAGTGGAGCAGCAGCTACTGGCAGAGTACAATTTTATTTTTTTATTTTATTTTTTTTCTCCCTGCAGCCGATTTACTTCCTGTAATTGGGTGGAGCCAGGAAAGGTTACAGCCATCACTCTCCAGCACATTGACAGGTTGTGCCAAGGAATGATGACAGCCTCCTGCACAATTCTAACTACTGGAAGTGAGTGACTGAAATATAACTATTTTCTCCCTGTAACCTCCAGTAAGGCAGCCTGACATGATATAAATATTATTTACCTGCAAGTTCTCCCTATATCTGCAGGTTAATGGCTGTTATGGTGGTGATGGCTATTTCCTTGCAAAAATTAAAGGGAACCTGTGTCACCTGCATTGCCTGGTCGAAATGTCCCCATAGTTTTACAGCTGAAACGGCTAATTTGCTTGTGTTTCAGGGAAATGGTGTAAACCACAGTGGCACATGGCTGTTGCATTTTTCAGCCACAGAATGACTGCTGCTTATGAATATAGCCTAAAGCTGAAACGCAC
Source organism: Ranitomeya variabilis (assembly GCF_051348905.1). NCBI lineage: Eukaryota > Metazoa > Chordata > Amphibia > Anura > Dendrobatidae > Ranitomeya > Ranitomeya variabilis. The sequence continues at coordinate 1,107,426,551 of NC_135232.1, read as the reverse complement.
TAGATTTTGCCAACAACTATTATTACACGGAGTTCTTTCTCTCCCGACTCTTCCATGCACAGGCATACATGCCTCAGCTGAGCTTTCTTGTGTTCTGAGAGATCTACAGTAAGACTCCTCTGGCAGAGGCTTGGTTTCACACTGAACAAAAAACAGCCATTGAAATTCAACAGGATGGACCCCTCTCCTGACATCTGTTGGAGTCGTAGCCCGTCCACACACTCTAGACTGTCAGCAAATTCTTCCACAATCGGCATGTTCTGTTGACTTATGTGTATGGGGGCCTTTAAGGATTACACTGTCAGAGTAGTGTGCTCCAATATTAGAATTTCATTTGATAAAACTTGAGGTTCCCCTATAACTTAAATGGAAGTCTGCCTACCCAGTGATTAAGGCCCTCAGGCAGTGTCTAATATGTATGAGGGCCTCCAAAATAAATCCCCAACTGATGGATTTGAGCGAGGGAAGGATCCAGAATGTTTAATAACAACCAATCTTTTTATTATGGCAGATAATCTGCTGAAAGAACCATGACGTCAGCTCTCTTGAATGTTCTGCTGAGCTGAGCTTTCCCATCTCTAGGCAAGTTGGGAGAGAAAAAAAAAATCTGATGGGCTAGGGTTTTTTTGTGTTTTTTTTTTTTTTGTTTTCTTGTCCCACCTCCAGACCCAAACAAAATTTGAGTATAGTGGTATTGGGAGACCATAGTTGCTTATCTACATCATTTTATACATAAATTGTCAAGATTTCTTTTTTTTTTTTTTTATTTGAAATATTAATTTTTTTTTTTATTTTGTTTGTCTCTATAGATCACTAATAAAACGATTCTAGGCACGGCAAAGCAGGAAGTTATTCCTTATTCAACAGTTCCACACCAATGGAGAACCATATTTCTAACTGAAGCCACCTTCTCGAAATTAGTCATGGCCTTGCTGCTTTTTGGAGTGTGTTTTTTCTTTATACAGCCTCAAGGGGTGCCTTCTCGACCAACCTCAGGTGATGTAAGGATTTTCACCTCTCCATCCCCGGTTTATGAGATGAAGGATGTGCCTCATCCTAATGGCACCTACCAGTATTTGCCACACACCATTATCATTGGTGTACGTAAAGGGGGAACTAGGGCTCTCTTAGAAATGCTCAGTCTCCATTCCGATATTGCTGTGGCTGAGAGTGAAATACATTTCTTTGACTGGGAAAACCAGTATGGAAAAGGTCTACAATGGTACTTGAGCCAGATGCCTTTCTCATACCCTCACCAACTTACAGTGGAGAAAACCCCAGCCTATTTCACATCAACTCAAGTATCTGAACGTGTATACAATATGAACAGCACCATAAAGATCTTGCTTATCTTAAGAGACCCTATCGAAAGAGTCTTATCGGACTACACCCAAGTCTATTATAACCACTTGCAGAAAAATAAAACCTATCCTCCGGTGGAGAGCCTACTTCTAAAAAATGGAGAACTCAATACTGACTACAAAGCAATAAACAGGAGTTTATATTACCATTACATGGAAAACTGGCTTAAGTTCTTCCCGCTCAAAAACATTCACATTGTTGACGGCGATTACTTAATTAAGGATCCATTCCCTGAAATGCAGAAGGTGGAGAGGTTTCTGAACCTTTCTCCTCAAATCAACGCATCAAACTTTTACTTCAATAGGACCAAAGGATTTTATTGCTTACGGGACAGTGGTCGGGAGCGTTGTTTACATGAGTCCAAAGGACGGGCTCACCCACACATAAGCTCCTTTCTCTTAGCAAAGCTGCGTGACTACTTCTATGAACCCAATAAGAAATTCTTTGAGCTGGTTGGGAGGACATTCGATTGGCTGTAAACATAGTTGGGTTGTAACATGAACTTTTTGGAATGTTAGCTTGTATTTAATTAAGAATATATTTAAGCTATAAGTTATTTATAACTGAAATCCTCTCTAAAGGACAAGGATATGAAGAAATAAGCTAGCTATATTTTTATACTGTACTGTGAATATTCTTTGTATAGATTTTCATGGATAATAAACATTTTTAGTATATACAAAAATATTTATGACACTCTGTTGCTGATACTACTCTTGTTTGACTTGCTAATACTGCAAAACTTAAGTCCAAAAAGTGCAAAATGAGCGGGTAATAGTTGTAGATTTTCAATTACTTTGCACTTCTAGATGTTAGAATATGGGGGCCAATTAGCCAGTTTTTGGGGACAATTTGTAGTGTATGGAATATGCCATGGGCCAATATTGTACCTCTACCCATGCTGTAATGAAAGTGCGCTTCCTGAGGAGCATGGCAATGCACATGTGGACCCGTAAGGATTCTGTTCTCAAACACGGGCTGTGTGCAAAATACATTGGGAAGTAGACCAACTCGACCATTTAATCTGAGCAGTGATCATCAAATTGGGGAGACCTATGCAGCAGGTACTTCAAAACTCATCAGGCACATTTTAGCAGTGTATTTATTTCTTAACCAAGGAATCAAACCATTTCGCTGAACACCATTTCGTTCAAGACCTCATTCTTTCTCCCGATAAGTCCCATATATATTCATTGCATTTATTTATTTTTTAAAGATGAGGGATTATCCCATTGTAGTTAAAAGGGGTTGTCTGTTGTGAATTCTGCTCTTGGGCTCCCTCCGGTGGTTATAAGTGGTAGCGCTGCTGTCTTTGGATCGCAGCATTCATCAGGTGTGTCCACTTATTGCAATTCTGACTGGGCTATTTAGTCTTGCTTGACCCTTTAGTTAGTGCCAGTTGCCCATTGTTTCCTGGAGGATTCACTTCCCTGCCTGGTCTCTCTTGCTTGCTGTTCATTTCAACAAAGAAAAGTTCTGGCTTTGTTTTTTGCAGTCCACATGCTGTTTGCCTGATCGTTCAAGTTATTTTCCATGTTTTGTCTTGTCCAGCTTGGTCTGTATAAGGATTTGTTCAGCCAAGCTGGTATCTCTGGAGATGCAGATATACCCTCCATGCCTTTAGTTAGATGTGGAGATTTTGTATTTTCTGTGGTGGATATTTTCTAGTGTTTTAATACTGACCGCATAGAACTCTGTCCTATCCTTTCTATTTAGCTAGAAGTGGCCTCCTTTGCTAAATTCTGATTTCAGTCTGCGTATGTTATTTCCCTCTCCTCTCACAGTCAATATTTGTGGGGGGCTGTCTATCCTTTTGGGGATTTTCTCTGAGGCAAGATGGCTTTCCCTCTTCTATCTCTAGGGGTATTTAGTCTTCCGGCTGTGTCGAGATGTCTAGGGAGTGTTAGGTACATTCCACGGCTACTTCTAGTTGCGGTGTTAAGTTCAGGGTCTGCGGTCAGTACACGTACCACCTTCTCCAGAGTACGTCTCATGCTGCTCCTAGGCCACCAGATCATAACAGTTGTCCCACTTTCAATCTCAGTAGCACACCAGTCCTCTGCTTCACTGCTTGGTGGGGGCACTGCACTCTTTATGATTGTTTTGGCCGGCAGCATGATTGAGCAGCCGTGTCAAACTGATGGTGCCTCTGGTCAAAGAATCGATGGTTACACAAAGGACTGCAGGAGATCTCAAACTGACTACAGCAATGATGCCCAGTTAACTTTTACTATAAGGTGGAGGTCACACTATGGTATATCCTTTCTGCGAGAGAATCAGATCGATTTATGTTAATGATGCTCTGCTCCCTGTCTCAGCTCACTGTGATATGATTCTCTCAGATGAGAAAATCTTAGTCTTCTGGCCAAACAGAACAGCTTTTCTCCATTCTGTGTGCGTGTAAATCTGATTGCAGGCCGATCTTTTACACGCATACAGACTTGTATGGCTGTGCCTCAGCCAATTGGGGAATCCACTCGGCATGCTGCAATTTATTTTATTTTTTTTTTCTTAATTCTTTTCTCCTCATGTCCAAGTCAGCATGATGGGAGGGGATCCACACTTCTCCATAGTATAACATTGGGCCAAGTGCTATCGGCTAAATCATCGGATAGCACTCATCGGAGCTATAGGCTCATGTGAGTGAGCCCTATATAATAATATAATAATAATAATGGTTTAACCTTGCGCTATTTTTTTTTTTTATCAAAATCAGTAAAAATAAGCAATAGATATATGGAGATATTAGGAAACCCAATGTTTGTATGAAAATTATGCTCTACAAAAGTTTTGAGAATACACATGCAGATCTTTAGGGACTTCCACATTCCCAGGGGTTATCCTATTGTAGTAGTCACTAGTCAGCAGACACAATTAACTGTTACCTTGAATGTTCTTCATTCCAGACATGAGCTGTCTTGGTCTCACTACATCACCATAGATCGTCTGTAGTGCAGAAGGACATACCCTCCATCTTTGAAAGACTGAGAGGGACAAGTAATGTTGCCTCATGCACAGTAACTTTGCCCCTACTGTGTGATGCGCTAACTGTTCCCATATACACAATAAGACCCCTGTGGCTGCAGAAACCATTGTGTTCTAGAATTCTTACTGGTGGAAGGGGTGACTGAGCCAGATCTCCCAATTCACAGGGTCCATACAGTCTGCGGCTGGCAGCGGTACACCACTGGCTCCTCATAAGGTACCTTCTTATTTCTAACAGTCAACCAGTAATTAGGAGTTATGATATTTATTAGTTCATTCATTTCCTGATCTACAATCCAATAGTCTGAAGCTGGGTTTAAGATGAGTTTGCCATTGTGCGACTACTACACAGGTTCCTTAATGACAGCCAATACGTCTTTTAACTGACCTTAGATATAAGAGAATAGCCTCCCCATACAGGTAGCAATCCCACAGCTGTCGGCTGTACACTATAGCTGACAACTTGCTGCATCAGACAGGATCAGTGTTTGCACCGTCCAAATCTGTTTAACCCCTTAGATGCTGCTGTCAATAGTGACTATATCATATAAATGATTAACAGAGTGTGGGGGTTTCGTCTTTATCCCAGTCGGTGCCCTCAGATCATGATTGTGTTGTCCTGATATTTGCCATAGCAATTCATGACCAAATAGCGGCCTTAGAGTCTGCCGGCTGTAGTAATCTGTTCAGAAGTTAGTGGCATTTAGGTGGTAAAAATACACATTTTCATTTCTGTCATGCAACTTTGCATTAATTCCTGAACATCACCTGAAGGGTTAATAAACTATCTGACTACAGTTTTCAATATGTCAGGGGGTGCTGTTTTTAAAATGGTATAACTTTTGGGGGTTTCCCAATATATAGGACCCCTAAAGTCACTGCAAACATGGATAGGTCCCTAAAAAAATAAATTTTGTAAATTTCCTTGAAAAATTACTGCTACACTTTTAAACCTTCTAAAATGCCAACAAAATAAAAGAACATTTTACAAATGGTGCTGATGTAAAGCCGACATGTGGGAAATTTTATTTATTAATGTTTTGCTGTGGTATGACTCTGGATTAAAGGGATAATCATTCAGTCTCAAAATTGCTAATTTGTTAAAATTTTTCTAAAATTTCTGATATTTTTTATAAATAAACACAAAACATATCAACCTAAATTTACCATTATCATAAAGGATAATGTGTCATGAAAAAACAATCTCAAAATCACTGAAATTTGTAGAAGCGTTCCAGAGTTATTACCACATAAAGGGACACTGCTCAGATTTTAAAAAATTGGCTCTGTCACTAAGGGGTTAATAGTATATCCATCCCTGATCAGAATATTGATTTATCTCAAGGTTATGCTGCTTTCACACATCCATGAGCCTGAAGTTGTCAAGTTCAGGCGACAAGACCTGCACCCTGTCTGAATAGAGACTGCGATTCATGGACTAAGTAAGGCTAAGTTACGTCTTTACAAGTGATGAGTGAATATACTCATTACTTGAGAATGATTTCTCGAGCACGCTCGGGGGTCCTCCGAGTATTTTTTTAGTGCTCGGAGATTTAGTTTTTCTTGCCGCAGCTGAATGATTTACATCTGATCTGGTCTCCTGGAAATCTCTATGGTTGTCACTGCCAGATTGCTATGAGCGCCACCCGGTGGTCAGCACTTATAGCAAGTGAGGTATTCTGCTACACTATGTTCCAAATTATTATGCAAATGACATTTTTCTCGGATTTTCCTAAATGGTCAGTGCACATGAGTCAGTCTAATAAAAGTCATCACCCATTAGAGTATACATCAAATTTTATTGAAGAAACCTCCCAATGATAACAGTATAATCTCCAAAATGAATAAAAACTCAAAATGCACTGTTCCAAATTATTAGGCACAGTAGTATTTCTAAACATTTGATATGTTTTAAAGAACTGAAAATGCTCATTTGTGGAATTTGCAGCATTAGGAGGTCACATTCACTGAACAAAAAAGCTATTTAACTCCAAAACATCCTAACAGGCCAAGTTACATGTTAACATAGGAGCCCTTCATTGATATCACCTTCACAATTCTTGCATCCATTGAACTTGTGAGTTTTTGGAGAGTTTCTGCTTGTATTTCTTTGCATGAAGTCAGAATAGCCTCCCAGAGCTGCTGTTTTGATGTGAACGGCCTCCCACCCTCATAGATCTTTTGTTTGATGATACTCCAAAGGTTCTCTATAGGGTTGAGGTCAGGGGAAGATGGTGGCCACACCATGAGTTTATCTCCTTTTATGCCCATAGCAGCCAATTACTCAGAGGTATTCATTGTCTTGCATGAAGATGATTTTGTTCCTGAAGGCACGTTTCTGCTTTTTAGACCATGGAAGAAAGTTGTCAGTCAGAAACTCTATTTACTTTGCTGAGGTCATTTTCACACCTTCAGGAACCTTAAAGGGCCCTACCAGCTGGTTCCCCATGATTCCAGCCCAAAACATGACTCCTCCACCTCCTTGCTGACGTCGCAGCCTTGTTGGGACATGGTGGCCATCCACCAACCATCCACTACTCCATCCATCTGGACCGTCCAGGGTTGCTCGACACTCATCAGTAAACAAGACTGTTTGAAAATTAGTCTTCATGTATGTCTGGGCCCACTGCAACCATTTCAGCTTGTGAACACTGTTTAGGAGTGACCGAATAGTAGGTTTATGCACCACAGCAAGCCTTTGAAGGATCCTACACCTTGAGGTTCGATGGACTCCAGAGGCACCAGCAGCTTCAAATAACTGTTTACTGCTTTGTAATGGTATTTTGGCAGCTGCTCTCTTAATCCAATGAATTTGTCTGGCAAAAAACTTCCTCATTATGCCTTTATTTGCATGAACTCTGTCTGTGCTCTGTTTCAGTCACAAATCTCATCAGAGTATGATGATCACTCTTACGTTTTCGTGAAATATCTAATTTTTTCATACCTTGTCTAAGGCATTGCACTATTTAACGCTTTTCAGCAGCAGAGAGATCCTTTTTATTTCCCATATTGCTTGAAACCTGTGACCTGCATAATAATGTGGAACATCATTTTTGAGTAGTTTTCCTTTAATTAGAATCACCTGGAAAACTAATTATCACATGTGTTTAAGATTGATTTCAGTGATTCATTGAGCCCTGAGACAAATACCATCCACGAGTTTATTTGAAAAACAAAACAATTAAATCTTTATGACACTTAAATCCAATTTGCATAATAATTTGGATCACAGTGTACATGCAGGCGATCTGATCATTGCCTGCATGTAACAGAGGTGATCGTGTTATGGCAGTTTCTAGTCTCCCATGGAGACTATTGAAGCATGCCAAAAGTGAAAAAAAAAAAAGTTTTTATTGAGGAATATTAAAGTTCAAATTGCCCCACCTTTCATCCCATTCAAAATAAAACAATTAAAAAAAAAAAAAAAAAATACACGTATTTGGTATTGCTGCGTTGAGAATCACCCGATCTATCAATTAGATCTGATTTCTAACGGTGTATTGAAAAGGAAAAGTGAAAACATCAGAATTACGTTTTTGTTTTGTTTTTTGGTCACTGCGGCATTGCATTAAAATGCAATCAAAAGATCGTATCTGCACCAAAATGGTATGATTAAAAATGTCAACTCAGCGCGCAAAAAATAAGCCTTCACCTGACCTGATATCGCGAAAAATAGAGACACTACCACTTGGATAAAGAACCTAGACATGTTTGGTGTCTATGAACTCATAATGACCTGGAGAACCATAATGGCAGGTCAGTTTTAGCATTTAGTGAACCTAGTAAAAAAAGCAAAACAAACTGTGGGATTGCCCTTTTTTTGCAATTTCACCGCACTTTGAATTTTTTTTTTCCCATTTTCCAGGACATGATATGTTAAAACCAATGGTGTCATTCAAAAGTACGACTCATCCTGCAAAAAAAACAAGCCCTCACATGGCCATATAGGCAGAAAAATAAAAAAGTTATTTCTCTGGGAAGAAGGGTAGGAAAAAACAAACGCAAAAACAAAAATACCTCTGGTCATGAAGGGGTTAAATAAATTATTTATATGGGGTGGGGTTCCCCATTTTTTTTTTTTTTTTTTTTTTACAACCAGCCTGGCTAAAGCAGACAGCTGGGGACTGGTATTCTCTGGTAAAAAGCCTATGGATAATGACCCCCCACAGCCTAAAAATAGCAGCCCACAGCCACCGCAGAAAAAGCACATCTATTACACGCACCAATTCTGGCACTTTGCCCGGCTCTTCCCATTTGCCCTGTAGCGGTGGAAAGTGGGTTCATATTTGGGGGGTTGATGTCATCTTTGTATTGCCTGGTGACATCAAGCCCATGGCTTAGTAATGGAGAGGCATCTATAATCCATTACTAATACTATAGCTACATGGTAGATAAATACATATCCAGAATAAAGTCCTTTGCTTGAAATAAAACAAAACACACTTTTCTGTTCTTATTTAAAAAATAATAGTATAATGCCTAATTCCACTCCGTCATCACTTGTAATAAAAGAAAAATGAAAAAAACACTGTATCCCTCACCTGTCCGTCATTCTGTTCCATGCCGTAATCCATGTCTGGGGGATAAATCATGTTCAACCTGAATGGTGCCAAGATGCAACTGTCCAGGCTGAGAACCACTGATGAATGTACTGCTGTGAGCACAGGATCATGACCAGCGACGGACGAGTGCAATCCAATAAAAAAATCGGATTGCACTCAGACCAATGTTATTCAATAGGTGTCTTTTCATTTGCGATTTTTTTTTTTTTTTTTTTTTTTTTTCTCAGCCGAAATCGGACTGAGAAAAATCTGGATCGGCTGAGAAAAAAAACGCAGCATGCTGCGTATTGCTGCGATTCTCGGACGAGACTCGCCAATGCAAGTCAATGGGTGCGAGAAAAAAATCGCACAGCACTCGCACCATGCGAGTTCTGTCCGATTTTTATGCACCGGTGTCCTTTGAAAAGCCGGTAATTCAGCACGGTGTACAGTAAAATCACACTGACAGGTTAGAATAGAGTAGATATATACACATAGAATAGGTATATATACATATACATATGTCAGTAAGACACCTATATATGTATATTTATATTTAATGCAGCGCTAGATAGCATAAAAGCCGCTAATTCAATTGCCGGCTTTTGCCCTCTCCTTCCCAAACCCGACAGGATATGAGACATGGTTTAGATACAGTAAACCATCTCATATCCCTTCTTTTATTACATATTCCTCTTGACTAATGTAAGAAGTGTCTGTGTGTCAAATTTGGGGGCTCTAGCTATGAAATTAAAGGGTTAAATCGCGGAAAACATTGGCGTGGGCTCCCGCGCAATTTTCTCTGGCAGAGCAGTAAAGCCAGTGACTGAGGGCAGATATTAATAGCCTAGAGAGGGTCCATGGTTATTGGCCCCCCTAGCTACAAACATCTGCCCCCAGCCACCCCAGAAAAGGCACATCTGGAAGATGCACCTATTCTGGCACTTGGCCACTCTCTTCCCACTCCCGTGTAGCGGTGGGATATGGGGTAATGAAGGGTTAATGTCACCTTGCTATTGTAAGGTGACATTAAGCCAGATTAATAATGGAGAGGCGTCAATTATGACACCTATCCATTATTAATCCAATTGTATGAAAGGGTTAAAAAAACACACACACATTATTAAAAAGTATTTTAATGAAATAAACACACAGGTTGTTTTAATATTTTATTGCTCTCTCAATCCAACAGAAGACCCTCGCTTGGCAAAATAATAAACCAACAATATACATACCTTCGGATGAACTGTCAGGTCCCACGAAGTAAATCCATCTGAAGGGGTTAAATCAATTTACAGGCAGGAGCTGTGCTAAAGCACTCGCTTGTGCCTATAAACCCCGGGTACTGAAAGGAAAGCTGGGTGATCTGTACTTACATTGAGTTGTGGTGAGGCGCCCTCTGCTGGATGTTCTCATGAACTGCAGCCTTGGAAAAGTTCCCACGCTCGAGTTCATATGAGTTCATCCTGTACACTGATTTTACTGTACACAGCACTGATTTGCCGGCTTTTCAAAGGACACCGGTGCGTACAAATCGGACAGTAATACGGATGTCATACGGATGATGCGATTACAAAAAACGGATGATGCGATTAAAAATCGCATTGCACTCGCATGACAATCGCATACGTTACATACTTTTTTTCGGTCCAGATTACGGACCGTTTTTTCTCTCGCAAGATGGAACGGGACCCTTAGGCTACTTTCACACTAGCGTCGGGAACAACCCGTCGCTGCGCGTCGGGCCGACGTTCCCGACGCTAGTGTGGTCTCCGCCGCACAACGGGGGCAGCGGATGCATATTTCCCACGCATCCGCTGCCCCATTGTGATGTGCGGGGAAGTGCGGGGAGGTGGGGGCGGAGTTCCGACTGCGCATGCGCGGTCGGAAAAAGCGGACCGTCGGGAGCAAAAAACGTTACATGTAACGTTTTTTTCTCCCGACGGACCGCTACCATACGCCCAAACGCCGCCAAACGCATTCACCGTTTGGAAATGCGTCGCAAATGCGTCGCAAATGCGTCGCTAATGTTACTCTATGACGAAACAACGTATCCAGCAAAAACTTTTGCTGGATGCGGCGTTTCGCAAAAACGACGCATTTGCGACGTATTGCAGTTAACGCTAGTGTGAAACTAGCCTTACTGTGGCTCACTGAGGCTGTTTTCCCAGCCAGGCTGAACTGCGGTGACCTCTGCACTGTGGGAAAAAGTTAGTGATGAGGTCACCACAGTTCAAGCTCAGTGACTTCACCGCAGATCACTGCAAGAGCAGTATTTAAAATAGGAAGCAGGTCACTGAAGGGTCAGTGACCTGTCATTTAACCCATAAGGATGAATATGAAAACAGGGCACCACTTAAACGCCCACAGTACTGCCCTGGAGCATGAAAATCTCATTAACTGAAAACTGCAAATACAGATTAAACAACCACAAGTTGGATTTCATCAACCAAGGTATCATTTTAATCAGTATAAGAGCGCCAACCTGACACTGTCTGTAGTTTACTTAGCAAAATCCTGTTGACAGGTTCACTTTAATTGAATTCACAGTTAAAATAATTACTACAGTACAAAATTTGTACAAGTTCATACAGCTTCAAAAAAAGGCATTAGCCATTTATTTTTTTACAATGTAAAAAAGTACCCTATTTTTATGGCTTATCCTAGAATATTTGGATGGTTAGTGAGCCTGAGTGTCCGATGAGATTGGATGTCGCAGCAGTCCTATATATGTTAGGTGTCGAGTTCCCGCTGCTGCACAGGGAATCTCGAACCATGTCCACCTTGGTCTCCCATTCTTCTCCAGCCACAGTGGAGCCTGCTCAGCAGAGACGTCGGTCCCAGCGTCTGGCTCAGGCAGATACTATGCGCTTGGTTACTGCTGCCCTTCCAGGTTCAGCCATTGTAACCAGCACTAATCAGCGGTGAGCAGACGCTCCTGGGACTGTCCTGCTTTTTCTCTACGACCTCTCATTGGAGGTCGGGGATCACATGCTCAGGTCCTGTAGCAGCTCCTATTGGATCACTAGGAAGGTCTCCAAGAGCTTCCGCTATAAAAGGTTATCATGGCCGCACAGCCATGCGCTAGTATAAACTTGATAACGTGTGTGTGTAGATGAATGACTGTCGATGGATGAAAGCTCCTTAATCATTCCCATTCCTTGTGGTGTTGACAGCTTCCACCATTTGCAAGCAATCTAGCGCCTGACAGTGCTACCTGCACACGTAGCACACGTTACAGTGCCTTTTTGCAGTGCCCATCTGTACGGCACCTTGCGCATTCAGTGCGCTTTCCTGACAGCCTGTCAGTGTAGGGTGGGAATTCCTGATTGGACTCTGCATCTGACTCGGGGTGTCCTCAGGCGCGGGCTCAAAAGCCACCGAGGGTCAGAGCGAGTCCAATCACCAGTTTAGTGGGGGTGATTCATAGGGATCCCACTAGTGTCTTGCAGCTGCACCCTGTGACTGCTAACAGGGCGCAGCGTATTTTGGCGACTCTGTGAAGCAACAGAGTTCGCTTCCATTCACACTGGGTGAAGTCTAACCCACGTGTGAGCAAGTGTCCATCCGCCATTACTCAGCAGCAGGTACCATCACTGCACGGTGGACCCCAGGCTGCGAACGCACCTCATATCTACCTCTTTATTATTTGGTGCGTTCCGCTAGCTCTAACATATCTACATAGCATTTGTGAGAAGTGTAAAAAAGCAAAACAAAAAAAAACATGCAAGTTCATCCTACTGTATGTAGAAGTAAAAGTGGAATCTGATTTTAATTATTTAATGCATATTTATGGAATATTCCATTAACCTCTGATTTCATCTGCACCTTTCCCCAAAAATGCAGGCCCCCTGAGCCCTGTGTTTGCTTGTTAAAATGTCACCATATCCAGGCAAAAAAAAGAGAATGACTCCATTTTTCGGTGTGTACAGGAAACAGCCAGGCAAGCATTAACAGGAGTCAGTGAGTCCAAACTGATATACTAAGCACAAAGCATTGTAGTTGATGGACACTTTTTGGAGATAGTACGCTAGTGTCTGCAAGCACTAACTACAGAGAACGCTGCAGCAGATCATCGCTGCCAATCACCAGTGAGCAAAGTTGGAAAATGTAAAATGCGTGGGCGGAGCGATCTGCTGAGCTTCCCGACTGTGCTGAGCACCCTAATTAGCATACTTGATTAACTTCAATTTTTACAGAACAAAGGCAGCGATTATAACAGGATGCCATGTTCACATGCAACATTCCTTATTGTTTTTGGAAAATTACTGCAAAAAAAATCTGCAAAAAAACGGGCAGTTTTATCTAAAGGTTATGTGTCCACAGGCCGGATTACGTCCAGATTAGCTGTGGATTGAACTCTGCGTTCAACCTGCAGCGGCCAGATATTAAAGCATAGTGGAGGGGATTTTATGAAATCCCGTCTCCACTATGCGTGCGAACACGCGTCCGGTGGCCCTGAGTTTACAGACATGCGGCACGTCTTTTTAGAATGCTGCATGTCTGTTTACCTTGCGTCGCCGCAAGGTAAACAGACATGCTGCGTTCTAAAAAGATAGTACAATAGTACAGTCCTATGTATAGGGTGCGGCGAAGAACACATCTGGAATCACCGCATGTACAGAAGGGGGTGGCACTTTGGACGGAGCGGGTTTTCCGCTCTGTCCAAAGCGCCGACAATCCGGCCCATGGACACGCACCCTAATTTTTAAAAATAAAAATGCCACAAAATAAGCATAAAGAGCACATTGTGTAAATCTCCAAGGTGCAATTTGTATAGATGCTCTATCCCATCCAAAGCTATAGTGTATACTGTCATTTGCACTGTCAAATTCCCTTTTAAATATACCATTTGTGATGAGCGAGCGTGCTTGGATAAGGTGTTACCTGAACATGTTCGGGTGCTAGCCGAGTGTCTACGGCATGCTCGAATATGTGAGTCCCCGCGGCTGCATGTCTCATGGCTGTTGGCCAGTCCCTGCATATGTTGCGGCTGTCAAACAACCATGAGACATGCAGCTATGGGAACTCCACATTTTTTGAGCACGCCTAACTACCAGCATCCTCTGAGAACACCTTATCCGAGAACGTTCTCTCATCGCTATATACCACACATAAGTCTTTATTGTGGTGAGAAACTTTTTTAATGGTGTTTTTTTTAAGCAAGTTATGGAGACTTGTCATAATCTGGAGAAAGCCCTTTAATATTACCCCTATGATCCTATGGGTCAACACGTCCATTGAAATGTTTTCTCGCTAGACCGTAAAAGACACAAAAGATAAACTCTACATTCCTGTAAATTCATAAAGTGACAACTGTGCAGATTTTCTCACGCTAAATAGGCATAATAGTTGAAAGTCAACATGTGTGTTCAAGCCCAGAATGTCCAGGGTAACATCTCCTTGTAGATAAGTGCATGCAGTGGCGTAACTACAAAGTCATGGGCCCCGGTGCGAACTTCCAAATGGGCCCCCCCCCACCTTCCCCTAGATACGCCTCGGACTGTTGCAGGAATCTCCTGCACTGCAACATGGTGTTGGGTGCCAGCACAGCCCGCACAGTGGTATATCCAGCACAGTGGTATATCCAGCACAGTGGTATATCCAGCACAGCGGTATATCCAGCACAGCGGTATATCCAGCACAGCGGTATATCCAGCACAGCGGTATATCCAGCACAGCGGTATACCCAGCACAGCGGTATACCCAGCACAGCGGTATACCCAGCACAGCGGTATACCCAGCACAGCGGTATATCCAGCACAGCGGTATATCCAGCACAGCGGTATATCCAGCACAGCGGTATATCCAGCACAGCCCGCACAGTGGTATATCCAGCACAGCCCGCACAGTGGTATATAGAGCACAGCCAACACAGTGGTATATACAGCACAGCCAACACAGTGGTATATACAGCACAGCCAACACAGTGGTATATACAGCACAGCCAACACAGTGGTATATCCAGCACAGCCCGCTCAGGGATATATACAGCACAGCCCGCACAGTGGTATATCCAGCACAGCCCGCACAGGGGTATATAGAGCACAGCCCGCACAGGGGTATATAGAGCACAGCCAACACAGGGGTATATACAGCACAGCCCGCACAGGGGTATATACAGCACAGCCCGCACAGGGGTATATACAGCACAGCCCGCACAGGGGTATATACAGCACAGCCCGCACAGGGGTATACACAGCACAGCCCGCACAGGGGTATATACAGCACAGCCTGCACAGGGGTACATACAGCACAGCCCGCACAGGGGTACATACAGCACAGCCCGCACAGGGGTATATACAGCACAGCCCGCACAGGGGTATATACAGCACAGCCCGCACAGGGGTATATACAGCACAGCCCGCACAGGGGTATATACAGCACAGCCCGCACAGCCACTGCATAGTACTGCACAAGAGTTATGGCCCCATAAGATGCTCCGCACAGCCACTGCCCCTTATAGTGCTGCACAAGAGTTATGGCCCCATAAGATGCTCCGCACAGTCACTGCCCCTTATAGTGCTGCACAAGAGTTATGGCCCCATAAGATGCTCCGCACAGCCACTGCCCCTTATAGTGCTGGCGCTGCACAAGTGTTATGGCCCCATAAGATGCCGTATAGCCACTTGCGACTTGCCCCTTTTGCTTTTGCTGCCATAAAAAAAATAAATCACATACTCACCTCACCTCTCTCTCTTCGCTCAGGACCCCCGACACTATCAATATTTACCTGGCTGCTCCTCGTGCGGCTCCGTCTTCGGCACTGACGTTCAGCAGAGGGCGCGCACTGACTACGTCACCGCGCCCTCTGACATGAACTTCACTGCCAGAGGACGCTGATGACAGAGCCGCACCGGAACGAGGAGAGGTAAATATCGCCCAGCGCTGCGCAGCGCTGTATACTCACCACCAGTCACCTGCAGGCTGCTCCTGGCGCTGCGTCCCTGCTTCTTCCACCGCTGCATCTTCTTCCTGTATTGAGCGGTCACATGGTCCCGTTCATTAAAGAAATGAATATGAGGCTCCACCTCTATGGGAGATGGAGCCGCATATTCATTTCTGTAATGAGCGGGACCATGTGACCGCTCAGTGCAGGAAGAATCTGCAGCGCTGGAAGAAGCAGGGACTTCCAGGGACCGCGCCGGGAGTAGGTAAGTATAATTAGAGAGCGGTGACGGCTCCCTGCCGCGGGTCACTCACAAATGGTGCAATCATGGGTCATTTCATTCTCCGGCTTCACTACTGTCCATGGGGCCCCTAAGTAGTCTGGGCCCCGTCGCAACTGCGAACGCTGCGACCGCGGTAGTTACGCCCCTGAGTGCATGTGAATAGAACTATAAAATAAAGCAAATCCTTCAAACGAACATGTGTTCATAGAACTTGACATTGTAGGTGAGTCGGTGACCTTAAACTGAATCTGTCAGCACTGATTTCACACCCCAAATTATTTATATGTGCAAATAGCTCTTTCAAAGACAAGTCATAACTTTATACAGCCAGTCAGTTCCTCAAATACTAAAAAAAAAAAAAATCAATGTTTGCATTTATATGAAAATGAGGCTGAAAACCTATGGTAGATCTGAAAACTCTGACACTGCACCTCTATTGCTCGTTCAGCGCCGCAGCCTCCTGTTTGATTGACAGCCTCTGTTGTGTGACTTTAGACAAAGGAGTAGTCGGTCAAGCAGAAGTAGGCGGCGCTGGGCGGGGAATAGAGCTGGAGTGACAGAGGCTTCAGATCTACCATAGCTCTTCAGACTCAGCTGTTTTGAACAGCTGACATGGGTCCGCAATAGCTATGGGTGGAATCGCGATCCACCCGTAGCTATTAACTAGTTTAAATGCCGCTGTCAAACGCTGACAGCAGCATTTAAATGAAGCTTCCGGCAATCGCGCCGGAAATCCGCACATCGGTGACCCCGTCATGTAATCGCAGGTCACCAGTGTATCGGCATGACAACCCGAGGTCTCCTGGAGAACTCTATGGTTGTCACTGCCGGATTGCTGTGAGCGCCACCCAGTAGTCGGCGCTCATAGCAAGTCAGCAATTCTACTACATAGAGGCGATCTGACCATCGCCCCTGTGTAGCAGAGCCGATCGGGCTATGGCAGCTTCTAGTCTCCCATGACTATTGAAGCATGCCAAAAGTTAAAAAAAAAATGTGTTTCAGTCTAAAAATATATATATATATATATATTCAAATCACCCCCCTTTCACCCAATTCAAAATAAAACAAAAATAAAATCAAACCTACACATATTTGGTAACGCCGAGTTCAGAATTGGTCGATTCTATCAATAAAAAAAAAAGGATTAACCCGATCGCTAAACGGCATAGCGATTTAAAAAAAAAAAAAAAAAAAAAAGGTCAAAATGCCAGAATTATGTTTTTTGGTCGCTGCAACATTGCATTAAAATGCAATAATGGGCGATCAAAAGATCATGTCTGCACCAAAATGGTATCATTAAAAACATCAGCTCAGCACGCAAAAAATAAGCCCTCATCCAACCCCAGATCACGAAAATTGATTGCGAGAGACTCACGCGAGTTTCTCGCATTGCACACGCAAGTGTGTCCTCGGACTAAGGGCTCTTCCCAGCACTGCTGCAGATGATTGACAGGTCTCTCAAAAATTAATTGTGGGAATGTAGCCTCAGAGTTTTTTCCTGAAGAGTTTTTTTTGCAGCTATCTAATTGAGCAGCGCCTTGATTGGAGCTCCATCTATTAGTTGCCAATTTATAGAAGCGACACGCCCTTTTTTCACCCACCGGAAGGTTTTCAAAACCAGAACCGGAAAAAAAAATTTCAAGACACGGAACATATAAATAGCATAGAAATAAATAAAAGCAATTTTTCCAATGTTTTTAAGGACAAACCTGCTAAAATTATTCTTTTTTGCAAATTACGCCTGGAATCCACCTAAAAAAGCGCTAAAAAACTGCTACAAAGAATCTGTCATATGTACTGCAATCTTAAAATAACCTCCTGTGCCCATGTTCTCTCTTTTGTCACTTCTTTTTACTATTCAGACAAGCCGTAAAGTGACCTGCCCATTCTTCTGGCAACTTCCGCAAAGCCACCAAAATAGATATACAAAGTATGTCACAAAAGACACTTCAGGAAACACCTCTTCCCGGCAGTTATGCAGCTTTCCCGGCAGATGATGGTTCAATTATTCAGCCATCATCTGCCTCTTACAGCTGCGGGGGTGCTGACCTCTGACCGTATCTGTTAACCTGGTGAATGCCGCTGTAAATCTCTAACAGTGGTATTTAATGCAACTAACAGGGAAGCCCTTCATTCCACGAGTACCGGTGATAGGTTGGCTGCTCAAGACCTCCGTGATCGTAAGGAATAATCTCTTGTGATTTTCACTATACATAGCAGTACTTTTAGCATTGTTATGGAACCTGTCACCTGAATTTGGCGGGACCAGTTTTGGGTCATATGGGCGGGGTTTTCGGGTGTTTGATTCACCCTTTCCTTACCCGCTGGCTGCATGCTGGCCGCAAAATTGAATTGAAGTGGATTCTCTGTCCTCCGGAGTACACTCCAGTGCAAGGTAATAATATTGCCTTGCGCAGGCGTGTACTCCGGAGGACAGAGAATGAACTTCAATATTGCAGCCAGCATGCAGCCAGCGGGTAAGGAAAGGGTGAATCAAACACCCGAAAACCCCGCCTCCATGGCTGAAAATTGTTCCCTCCAAATTCAGGTGACAGAGTCCCTTTAATGGATGGAAAGAGCGCATGTAATGATTGATAGCTCTTGCACCTACTTGTCACGCGGATGAGTCACTCATAGAAGTTGTCGATAGGACAAGTCCCAGAATTGCAGATGTCATCAGTACATATCCTCATATAGTGTTTGTGGTTGTAGCCAAATGGCAATTTCACAAAGAAATACTTTTGGACTTTAAAACATTAATAATAAAAACATCATGAATTTCATGTATTTTTATAGCATTTTTTTCCAAGTATTTTTAGAGTCAAAATTTTTCTTCTGGCATTTAGCAAGTGTGATAAAGAAAAAAAAGCCATAATAAATAGAGTTATTCAACAATCCCTCAGACCCTAAAAACATCACCAAAAGACACAAATCTCGGTACATTGTAAGGAATGCATTTCCCTTTTCAACACTTTATAGTAACATCAGGATCCAAGAAATATCATGGAGAACGCTGAAATATTTTTACAGAAAAATTTTCTGAGAAGTTTTTCTTTTAGACAGTTTTGATAAATGAGGTCCAGTATACACAAACCATCGAGCTTTTCGAAGAGTACCGTAAATTGCAGAAAACAGTTATTTTCTTTAGCAATCTAAAGGAAAATCGAAATACCAGACATTTTGAACTCAATTTAAAAGTTTCATTTTATTTCATTGCACCCTTAAGAAATATTTATTCCTTTCCACTTGACTATACATGATACAGAAGAAAGCTTATGGCTAAATACTTATATTACTGAGTCAAAATGTTTAAATGTCAAAAGATAACAATTAAAAGAATGTCCCTTTAAGCTTCACATGTCCCAGTCTATGACAATGGGCGCAATGAATCATTTCCGTGAAATATTAGTGACTAAAGCTGACAGCCTATCAAAAGAAGGATTAGGAAAAAAAATCTTATTAGTTAACTGGAAATGTCTAAGGATCGTGAAGTAGAGATTTTCACTGACTAACACTAAAATCTACATAAATAAAATGGCTTTTTTTGTTTTTCTTCAAAAGACAGCACTGAAAGCACAATTATTGTTTTCAATCACATTTTTTACATTGCAATCATAAAGAGGGTGAAATATGAACCTTCCGTTTGTTGCAGACTATCAATTGCTTCTGCATCCTCTTCAATTGCATGTTCCTTGAAGGAGTAAAGTTTGCAGAGAAACTTCTCGGATTTTATTTACTTGGATCAATGTACAATATTGTGCAATAGTTTTAGACAGGTGTGGAAAAAGGATTTCAAAAGTAGAGGTGTAAGGCTAATTGCACATTATATTTTTGCCCATTGTCAGGTGCTTACCAAGGCAAACGTGCACCATAGGAACCCATTGTAAAAAAAACATACAGCGGATGAAATAAGTATTGAACATGTCACCAATTTTCCAGTATGTATATTTCTAAAGGTGCTATTGACATGAAATTCTCACCAGATGTCGGTAATAACCCATCCAATCCACACAGGCAAGGAAATCAAACCATAAATGTCCATATATTGAGTTATATGTAATAATGAGAAATGACACAGGTAAAAAGTATTGAATACAGGAAGATAGAGAAGTGCCAAAAGCCATGAAAATTCATGACACCAGCTGGAATCTATCAGTAATTAGAAAGCAATCCTGACACTTACTGTAAGTGTAAATTAATATCAGCTGGTTCAACTGACGGCCTATAGAAAGGTTGTTTCATTGCCAAGGTGCCACACAAGAAACATCTCATGATGGGTAAAACCAGTGAGCTGTCTTAAGACCTTTGCAACCTTATTGTTGTAAAACATACAGATGGCATTGGTTACTGAATAATTTCTAAACTAATGAAGGTTTGAAGGAGCACTGTTGGGGTCATAATCTGGAAATGGAACGACCATCATTTCACCATAAATCAGCCATGACCAGGTGCTTCTCGCAAGATTTCAGACAGGAATGAAAAGAATTATCAGAAGAGTTGTCCAAGAGCCAACAACCACCTGTATAGAGCTACAGAAAGACCTGTAATCAGTAGGTACAATTGTTTCAAAGAAAGCTATATGCAATGTACTCAACCTCCTTGGCCTGTATATACTCTCACCATACAAGACTCCATTGCTCCAGAGCATGGTATTAATTTCTTTACAGGTGCCCTCTGTAAAGAAAAGGGCAGTCTGAGGTGCTTTCCTATGCTGTTAAACAAACTGGATACAAGCACATACCTTCCAGATGGTGGTAGAGAGAGCACACTTTTAGCCTCTGTCTGGTGAACGGTCGCCTACAGTAGATGTCAGTAAAGGATCCCGACATATACTGTAGGCTAAGTGCACAGACGCAGTGTATATCTAGTCTTAATAGTTAATTTTTATGAATTAAAGTATTTATGCGAAGTATTAACAAAAGAAAAATCTAAATGACCACTCTCTGCCTTCAAAACAGCATCAATTCTTCTAGGTACACTTGCACAAAGTCAGGCCAGCCAGTTTGAAAGTAACCAATTAGACCAAAGGGGAAATAATTATCATCATTTTCATATGTAGGTTGAAACACAGTCATTAACTGAAACAGAAAGATCTGTGTAGGAGGCTTAAAACGGGGAGAGAAACAGCAACATTCTGTTACAAAGGTGAGGTTGTGGAAGACAGCTTCATGTCAAAGGTCAAACACTGAGGTAAGACTGAACACAGCAACAAGACACAAAGTAGTTATACCTGGAAGTTCTCTCCCAGGCAAATATGTCAAATCAAACTGGGGTTTTAAAATGTGCTGATCAAGCTATTTTAAAGAAGAACCAATAAATGAGCAACATTGGGAACTGTAGAGGGAGTAATTTGCTAAAGAAACTTAAGCCCTGAATCATGAAGAAAATTAGGGTTTTGATTAGGGGGTAGGGTGGCGTGCAAAGCACCCCTTAATGAATCAGGCAAGAAACAGTGCGCCTCCGTGTGCTCCTTGCCACAAATGTTACTCCAATTAGAGACTGGAGTAAGGTTTGTGACATAAATAACGCCACCACTCATCATTAACCCCTTTCTGACATCTGACGTACTATCCCGTCGAGGTGGGGTGGGCCCGTATGACCACCGACGGGATAGTACGTCATACGCGATCGGCCGCGCTCACGGGGGGGAGCGAAGCCGATCGCGGCCGGGTGTCAGATGCATATCGCAGCTGACATCCGGCACTACAGGTCCTTCTCAAAAAATTAGCATATAGTGTTAAATTTCATTATTTACCATAATGTAATGATTACAATTAAACTTTCATATATTATAGATTCATTATCCACCAACTGAAATTTGTCAGGTCTTTTATTGTTTTAATACTGATGATTTTGGCCTACAACTCCTGATAACCCAAAAAACCTGTCTCAATAAATTAGCATATTTCAACCGTCCAATCAAATAAAAGTGTTTTTTAATAACAAACAAAAAAAACATCAAATAATAATGTTCAGTTATGTACTCAATACTTGGTCGGGAATCCTTTGGCAGAAATGACTGCTTCAATGCGGCGTGGCATGGAGGCAATCAGCCTGTGACACTGCTGAGATGTTATGGAGGCCCAGGATGCTTCAATAGCGGCCTTAAGCTCATCCAGAGTGTTGGGTCTTGCGTCTCTCAACTTTCTCTTCACAATATCCCACAGATTCTCTATGGGGTTCAGGTCAGGAGAGTTGGCAGGCCAATTGAACACAGTAATACCATGGTCAGTAAACCATTTACCAGTGGTTTTGGCACTGTGAGCAGGTGCCAGGAAGCATGAAGTGCTCCAAAATCTCCTGATAGCTAGCTGCATTGACCCTGCCCTTGATGAAACACAGTGGACCAACACCAGCAGCTGACATGGCACCCCACACCATCACTGACTGGGTACTTGACACTGGACTTCAGGCATTTTGGCATTTCCTTCTCCCCAGTCTTCCTCCAGACTCTGGCACCTTGATTTCCGAATGACATGCAAAATTTGCTTTCATCAGAAAAAAGTACTTGGGACCACTTAGCAACAGTCCAGTGCTGCTTCTCTGTAGCCCAGGTCAGGCGCTTCTGCCGCTGTTTATGTTTCAAAAGTGGCTTTACCTGGGGAATGCGGCACCTGTAGCCCATTTCCTGCACACGCCTGTGCACGGTGGCTCTGGATGTTTCCACACCAGACTCAGTCCACTGCTTCCTCAGGTTCCCCAAGGTCTGGAATCGGTCCTTCTCCACAATCTTCCTCAGGGTCCGATCACCTCTTCTCGTTGTACAGCGTTTTCTGCCACATTGTTTCCTTCCAACAGACTTACCATTGAGGTGCCTTGATACAGCACTCTGGGAACAGCCTATTTGTTGAGAAATTTCTTTCTGGGTCTTACCCTCTTGCTTGAGGGTGTCAATGATGGCCTTCTTGACATCTGTCAGGTCGCTAGTCTTACCCATGATGGGGGTTTTGAGTAATGAACCAGGCAGGGAGTTTTTAAAAGCCTCAGGTATCTTTTGCATGTGTTTAGAGTTAATTAGTTGATTCAGAAGATTTGGGTAATAGGTCGTTTAGAGAACCTTTTCTTGATATGCTAATTTATTGAGACAGGTTTTTTGGGTTATCAGGAGTTGTAGGCCAAAATCATCAGTATTAAAACAATAAAAGACCTGACAAATTTCAGTTGGTGGATAATGAATCTATAATATATGAAAGTTTAATTGTAATCATTACATTATGGTAAATAATGAAATTTAACACTATATGCTAATTTTTTGAGAAGGACCTGTATGTGCCAGGAGCGGTCACGGACCGCCCCCGGCACATTAACCCCCGGCACACCGCGATCAAACATGATCGCGGTGTACCGGCGGTATAGGGAAGCATCGCGCAGGGAGGGGGCTCCCTGCGGGCTTCCCTGAGACCCCCGGAGCAACGCGATGTGATCGCGTTGCTCCGAGGGTCTCCTACCTCCCTCCTCGCCGCAGGTCCCGGATCCAAGATGGCCGCGGCATCCGGGTCCTGCAGGGAGGGAGGTGGCTTACCGAGTGCCTGCTCAGAGCAGGCGCTGGTAAGCCTGCAGCCCTGCACAGCAGATCGTCGATCTGACAGAGTGCTGTGCACACTGTCAGATCAATGATCTGTAATGTCCCCCCCTGGGACAAAGTAAAAAAGTAAAAAAAAAAATTCCCCACATGTGTGTAAAAAAAAAAAAAAAAAAATATCCTAAATAAAGAAAAAAAAATATATATTATTCCCATAAATATATTTCTTTAGCTAAATAAAATAAAAAAAACAATAAAAGTACACATATTTAGAATCGCCGCGTCCGTAACGACCCAACCTATAAAACTGCCCCATTAGTTAACCCCTTCAGTAAACACCGTAAGAAAAAAAAAAAAAACGAGGCAAAAAACAACGCTTTATTATCATACCGCCGAACAAAAAGTGGAATAACACGCGATCAAAAAGACTGATATAAATAACCATGGTACCGCTGAAAACTTCATCTTGTCCCGCAAAAAACGAGCCGCCATACAGCATCATCAGCAAAAAAATAAAAAAGTTATAGTCCTGAGAATAAAGCGATACCAAAATAATTATTTTTTCTATAAAATAGTTTTTATCGTATAAAAGCGCCAAAACATAAAAAAAATGATATAAGTGAGATATCGCTGTAATCGTACTGACCCAACGAATAAAACTGCTTTATCAATTTTACCAAACGTGGAACGGTATAAACGCCTCCCCCAAAAGAAATTCATGAATAGCTGGTTTTTGATCACTCTGCCTCACAAAAATCGGAATAAAAAGCGATCAAAAAATGTCACGTGTCCGAAAATGTTACCAATAAAAACGTCAACTCGTCTCGCAAAAAACAAGATCTCACATGACTCTGTGGACTCAAATATGGAAAAATTACAGCTCTCAAAATGTGGTAACGCAAAAAATATTTTTTGCAATGAAAAGCGTCTTTCAGTGTGTGACGGCTGCCAATCATAAAAATCCGCTAAAAAACCCGCTATAAAAGTAAATCAAACCCCCCTTCATCACCCCCTTAGTTAGGGAAAAATAAAAAAATTAAAAAATGTATTTATTTCCATTTTCCCATTAGGGTTAGGGTTAGGGCTAGAGTTAGGACTAGGGTTAGGGCAAGGGTTAGGGCTAGGGTTAGGGTTAGGGCTAGGGTTGGGGCTAGGGTTAGGGCTAGGGTTGGGGCTAGGGCTAGGGCTAGGGTTGGGGCTAGGGTTAGGGCTAAGGTTAGGGCTAGTGTTACGGCTAGTGTTAGGGCTAGTGATAGGGCTAGGGTTATTGCTAGGATTAGGGCTAGTGTTGGGGCTACAGTTAGGGTTGGGGCCAAAGATAGGGTTAGGGTTTGGATTACATTTACGGTTGGGAATAGGGTTGGGTTTGTCTGGGTTAGAGGAGTGGTTAGGGTTACTGTTGGGATTAGGGTAAGGGGTGTGTTTGGATTAGGGTTTCAGTTATAATTGGGGGGTTTCCACTGTTTAGGCACATCAGGGGTTCTCCAAACGGGACATGGCATCCGATCTGAATTCCAGCCAATTCTGCGTTGAAAAAGAAAAACAGTGCTCCTTCCCTTCAGAGCTCTCCCGTGTGCCCAAACAGGGGTTTACCCCAACATATGGGGTATCAGCGTACTCAGGACAAATTGGACATCATCTGTTGGGGTCCAATTTCTCCTGCTACCCTTGGGAAAATACAAAACTGGGGGCCAAAAAATAAGTTTTGTGGGAAAAAAAAGATTTTTTTATTTTCACGGCTCTGCGTTGTAAACTGTAGTGAGACACTTGGGGGTTCAAAGTTCTCACAACACATCTAGATAAGTTCCTTGGGGGGTCTAGTTTCCAATATGGGGTCACTTGTGGGGGGTTTGTACTGTTTGGGTACATCAGGGGCTCTGCAAATGCAACGTGACGCCTGCAGACCAATCCATTTAAGTCTGCATTCCAAATGGCGCTCCTTCCCTTCCGAGCTCTGTCATGCGCCCAAACAGTGGTTCCCCCCCACATATGGGGTATCAGCGTACTCAGGACAAATTGGACAACAACTTTTGGGGTCCAATTTATCCTGATACCCTTGTGAAAATACAAAACTGGGGGCTAAAAAATCATTTTTGTGAAAAAAAAAAGAATTTTTATTTTCACGGCTCTGCGTTATAAACTGTAGTGAAACACTTGGGGGTTCAAAGCTCTCAAAACACATCTAGATAAGTTCCTTAGGGGGTCTACTTTCCAAAATGGTGTCATTTGTGGGGGGTTTTAATGTTTAGGCACATCAGGGGCTCTCCAAACGCAACATGGCATCCCATCTTAATTCCAGTCAATTTTGCATTGAAAAGTAAAATAGCGCTCCTTCCCTTCCGAGCTCTGCTATGCGCCCAAACAGTGGTTTACCCCCACATATGGGGTATCGTCGTACTCAGGACAAATTGCACAACAACTTTTGTGGTCTAATTTCTTCTCTTACCCTTGGGGAAATAAAAAAATGGGGGCGAAAAGATCATTTTTGTGAAAAAATATGATTTTTTATTTTTACGGCTCTGCATTATAAACTTCTGTGAAGCACTTGTTGGGTCAAAGTGCTCAACACACATCTAGATAAGTTCCTTAAGGGGTCTACTTTCCAAAATGGTGTCACTTGTGGGGGGTTTCAATTTTTAGGCACATCAGGGGCTCTCCAAATGCAACATGGCGTCCCATCTCAATTCCAGTCAATTTTGCATTGAAAAGTCAAATGGCGCTCCTTCCCTTCCGAGCTCTGCCCTGCACCCAAACAATGGTTTACACCCACATATGGGGTATCAGCGTACTCAGGACAAATTGCACAACAATTTTTGGGGTCCAATTTCTTCTCTTACCCTTGGGAAAATAAAAAATTGGGGGCGAAAAGATCATTTTTGTGAAAAAATATGATTTTTTATTTTTACGGCTCTGCATTATAAACTTCTGTGAAGCACTTGTTGGGTAAAAGTGCTCACCACACATCTAGATAAGATCCTTAGGGGGTCTACTTTCCAAAATGGTGTCACTTGTGGGGGGTTTCAATGTTTAGGCACATCAGGGGCTCTCCAAATGCAACATGGCGTCCCATCTCAATTCCAGTCAATTTTGCATTGAAAAGTCAAATGGCGCTCCTTTCCTTCCGAGCTCTGCCATGCACCCAAACAGTGGTTTACCCCCACATATGGGGTATCAGCATACTCAGGACAAATTGTACAACAAATTTTGGGGTCTATTTTCTCCTGTTACCCTTGGTAAAATAAAACAAATTGGAGCTGAAATAAATTTTGTGTGAAAAAAAGTTAAATGTTCATTTTTATTTAAACATTCCAAAAATTCCTGTGAAACACCTGAAGGGTTAATAAACTTCTTGAAAGTGGTTTTGAGTACCTTGAGGGGTGCAGTTTTTAGAATGGTGTCACACTTGGGTATTTTCTATCATATAGACCCCTCAAAATGACTTAAAATGAGATGTGGTCCCTAAATAAAAATGGTGTTGTAAAAATGAGAAATTGCTGGTCAACTTTTAACCCTTATAACTCCGTCACAAAAAAAATGTTGGTTCCAAAATTGTGCTGATGTAAAGTAGACATGTGGGAAATGTTACTTATTAAGTATTTTGCATGACATATGTCTGTGATTTAAGGGCATAAAAATTCAAATTTGGAAAATTGCGAAATTTTCAAAATTTTCGCCAAATATTCGTTTTTTCACAAATAAATGCAAGTTATATCGAAGAAATTTTACCACTATCATGAAGTACAATATGTCACGAGAAAACAAGGTCAGAATCGCCAAGATCCGTTGAAGCGTTCCAGAGTTATAACCTCATAAAGAGACAGTAGTCAGAATTACAAAAATTGGCCCGGTCATTAACGTGCAAACCACCCTTGGGGGTGAAGGGGTTAATTTGACACTCAGGGGTCATCACACCCCAGTTCCACCCCTGCTTTACCTATTTTGTCAGAGCTGAGTCAAGATGTTGCGAAAACGCCAAAAGTCTAAAAAAAAATAATTTTGGACCTGCCTCTTATTGGCTTTCTACACCAGTTTTCTGGTGTGAAAGCTTTGATGAATTGGGGTCATAATGCAATAAATTAAAGACAAATTATGATTGGTTCTCTTTGAAATAAGAAGTTCAATAATGCCATCAGCTCAGTACTGAACAGCAACTAGTGCGTCCAGCTATGCAGGAAAATGGCAGCAGGTGCTCTGGATTGAGGAGTCAAACTGCCATCAGGGTCAAATTGATTGATGTCAATTCTTTCTGCAGCAGAACAACGATCCCAAGCATCTAACTTAAGTCATTAAGAACTATCGGCAGTGGACCAGAGTACAGGAGATGTGATGGAAAGGTCTATGAGGATCTGCGAGAAGAGATGAACTGTTGGGACGACTGCAGAACTTTGACCATGTTTAGTGAGGTCTGGCAAGTGAAATACCTAGACAATCAATATTCCTCTACAATCAGTTGTCATAATTGTAGAGGAGTATTGAAGAGATAGAGTCATTAATGATTTAATCAAGGAGCCGAAACAAAAAGGCCTTTTGAATCCTTGAGATTATGAGGACCGTGAGACAGATGCTTAACTTTTGTAGATTGAAACCTTTGAGATCCAGTGTTGCCTGAAAGGGACAGACTCCAGTTTAGTAGAAGGAACTAAAAGTGTGGCGTGAGACTTTGTGATGTAACACAGTCTAAGTGTGATCTCTGTAGAAGAAATAGAGGGGTCCCACGCGCTGGTATTTTAGTCATTATTTTGCATCAATTTTTGTAAGTCCAAACCAGCAGCATAGCTCTAACTCCCTAGGCCATTTTCATCTCTCCGCCTGTTCAGAGCATAGACCAAGTTACTCCCATCTCAGCAGGTAGAGATATGGTTAATCTTTTAGGAACAGTGCTCTCTCGGAAAAGGAATGTCTCCTCCAGAAGGTAGAGTACTGTCTAATTGTCCTTAGTACTACCGACAGGACATTTTGTGAAAGAGATGAAGGTTGACATTATTGTGAATATATTACTTGGACGCATCATATCTTTAGTAAATGGACCTTATAAGGTCCTTTAATGATTCATCAACTCATTTGTTTCACTCTGATTGTGTAATATTAGAGCACAAAGAACAAGCCTCATCAAGCCTGAGTATTGCTACCTCGATGATGGACCCTGAATATTGGTTGGATCTGATGTCACATGAAGGACACAAATATTCATTAGCATTTTAGCCTACGGAAGTTTAATTCATCCTACAACTACCTGGTGAGACTCCTTGTCCTTGTCTCATGATTCATGCAGACAGAATGTTTCTTACCTGGAGCCTGTACTATCATCACATTTTACTTTTTTACTGTCCAAAAATGGGCTGTTAAATGTTATGATCTTGTATGAAAACAAGTGAAGAAGACAGAAGAGTGATCTTATATTCATAAAAAACATTCAACATGCAAATTTGTTTCTTTACTCTACCTAATATCCCAATTGCACTACAAATACTAGCTTGTTCTCATGTCACAATCTCCAAAAATGTAATTCATAGCCTCAGTTGATATATATTATTTTGCTAAAAACTAAGGCCACTCTTTAGGACAGTCCTTGTCATGATGTGTCCTATAGGCAGGGACATCGACCAACCTAAGTCTCATCAGCTATATGATAATATGTAATTTGGACTGTAATATCTTGTGATTGACCTGCTATATAAAGATAATGTACATGTTATTATAGCCTTAATAAGAATCATAATGTAAATAGTGATTGTGTCAACTCAACATCAACCTTGCCACTGGTGCAGGGTTATTCTTAATTATGCCAGATGTATTTTTCCTTTTTGTTCAATAGGTTATTAAACATGAGCCATTGTTTCATATGAGCCTGTACATTGACTTTTGTTGTATGTTTATCCATGGAATGTGTGCTGATTACGTATTGCATCAGTTCTCTGAGATTTACTAGTCTACACACCTTGGAGGAAAAATCGAATAATATTTATAATAATAATGTTTATTTATATGGCACTAGTACATTCTGCAGCACTTTACAGTTAAAAATATGCAGGTTAATTGAACAATGAGGGATCACCTTCCCCGAATCCTGTGGAATAATGCACTGAATGAGAGCTGTGGGAATAAAAAGGGCCTGTCTCTCTCTCTCCAGAGTGACTTTATTGGACATCAGCCGAGGGATCGCGGTTCCAGCTGGTGGGATAGTAATCTGTTCCACTGCCCATAACTGAACACACGAAAATGCTTGTTGAACCTAAGTTGGGACAATCGGGTCACCTGGCCAAATACATCACTGTACTCAGCTGCCTGCCAAAAGCAGGGTGCTACTGGTTGGGGTAATTGGCCCTGGATGGCCTGAAATGGCAGAGGTTCTACTCCCCTTCAAGCCAGAAAAAGGGTGATACC
The DNA here is from genome assembly GCF_051348905.1 of Ranitomeya variabilis. NCBI lineage: Eukaryota > Metazoa > Chordata > Amphibia > Anura > Dendrobatidae > Ranitomeya > Ranitomeya variabilis. The sequence goes on along the minus strand of NC_135232.1, from coordinate 1,107,396,585 downwards.
CTGTCATTTGCACCATCTTGTGTGCTTGCTGGGACCATACTATATGTTGTTGACTGTTGGTGATGCAATAAAGTATTACTGCAGTGTGGTACTCTCACCTTGTGTTGTCTGAGTAATATTCTGCCCATGGGAAAGGAGTATGGGTGTTCAGCGGGATGACCTCTGGCCTGTGCAATCTTTCTAAAAACTGCCAGAAAGGGATGAGAGCACCCACTAGCCCTCATGTCTCCACACTTTGTGGCAGCAGTGAGATTCTACTCAGCCCGGCTGAGCCGGGGAAGCTGTAGGGGACTTATGTTTGTAGACACCGTCCTAGGGCTTCACAAGCTGGGAAATATATAGACAGACCAAGCAGACCACAGTTGAGGCATACACAGCAGGTTTCAGAAACCATCATATCCAACCCTATCAGCTCAGTCTAATGAAGAGAACCAGAGCGGATATACATCCTCAACAGAAAACGGATGGATTGAAAACTGGGCCACAGACAGTCAGATGTGATCCAGGATTTGGTCCTTTAGGATGCGCAGAACATCATGGAGGATGATAAAGTTGTCCAAGAGAAATTGAATTGCTTCTCAAATCAAGGATCCAGTGGCAGTGTGAAATCGACAAGTCAGTCCCAAGCAGCTCGAATCCGGGAGTTGTTGGACGCATTGGGACATGGAGCCTCAAGCATGGAGAGGGCTTGTGTCATGGAATCACTCTTGGGAGTTCCAGTTCCCACCAGCCCCTAAGATCATGATGTTCTACCACCAAGTAAATCATCACCACTACATAGGCGTGGCAATATTTATCGAGTCCAGCACAGAGGTTAATGAACATCTGCAAATGTTTGAGAGCCTGATGCTGAAGCACCAGGTGCCCACAGCTGATTGAGCCAAATACCTGTGGATTAGTTTGACTAGCTGTGTCCAGGATGCTGTGCAGTCACTAAGGCCTTGGGACTCCCTGGACTATAGAGCTATTAACCCCTTTAACTTCCAAGCCTGTTTGCACCTTCATGACCAGGCCACATTTTACAATTCTGAACAGTGTCATTTTATGAGGTAATAACTCTTGAACACTTCAGTGCATCCCACTGATTCTGAGAATGCAAGTCATATAGAAGAATTTTTACCACTATCATGAAACACAATATGAGAACATTCTGTTTGTGACATATTGTGTTTCATGATAGTGGTAAAAATTTGTCGATATGACTTGCATTTATTTGTGGAAACAATATAAACTTTGCGAAAATGTTGCAATTTTCAAACTTTTAATTTTTATGCCCGTAAAGCAGAGAGTTTTGTCACACAAAACAGTTAAAAAATAAAATTTCCAATATGTCTACCTAACATCAGCACAATTTTTCAAGCATAACATTTTTCTTCTGTTAGCAAGTTCTAAGGGTTAAAAGTTGACCAACAATTTCTAATATTTTCAACAAAATTTACAAAACGATTTCTTTAGGGACCACATTACATTTGAAGTGACTGTGGTTGGTATATACGACAAAAAATATCCAAAATTAACACCATATTAAAAACTGTACCCATCAACGTGCTCAAAACCACATTAATTGAATTTTATTAACCCTGCAGGTGCTTCACAGGAAGTTTTGAAATCTTAAAAAATTTACATTTAACTATTTTTCAAAAAAAATTGAATTTAGACCGAAAGAAAACATGGACCCCAAAATTTGTTGCAAAATTTCTTCTGAGCATGCTGATACCCCATCTGTGGGGGAAAACCACTGTTTAAGCGCAAAGCAAGGTTCGGAAGGGAAGGAGCGCCATTTGACTATTGAATGCAAAATTTGCTGGAAAAATTAGTGGACGCCATCTTGCATTGCAGAGCCCTTGATGTGCCTAAACAGTAGAAATCCCCCACACCATTTTGGAAACTAGACCACTCAGGGAACTTACCTAGATTTTTGATTAGCATCTTGAATCCCAAGTGCTTTTCAGAAGTTTATGAGATTAAATCGCTAAAATAAAAAAAAAATCAGATTTTTCCCACTAAAAATTTTTTTAGTCCCAAATTTTTTTTCATAAAAAAATCAGGAGAAAATGGACCCCAAAAATTGTTACACACAGATAATACTGTTTGGGTGAACAACAGGGCTCTGAAAGGAAGGAATGAGGTTTTGAAATGCAGATTTTGATGGAATGGTCTGTAGGTGTCATGTCGCATTTGAAGAGCCCATGTAGTGCCTAAACTGTGGTAACACCCCACAAGTGCTAACATTTTGGAAACTAGACCCCTCAAGGAATGTAGCCCCCAATTTTTTAATTTTCACGAGGGTAACAGGAGAAAATGGAGCCCAAAATTTGTTGTGCAATTTCTCCTGAGTGCGCAGATACCTCAAAAGTGGGGGTAAACTGTTAAAGCGCATGACAGGGCTTGGATGGGATGGAGCGTCATCTGACTTTTTGAATGCTAAATTTGCTGGACTAATTAGTGGGTGCCATGACGCATTTGGAGAGCCTTTGATTTGGAAAACCCCCAGAAGTGACACCTGTCATGAGTTTACCGCAACAGACAGGAGCCAGAAGACCGCAGTGTCTGATTTCTTGTACTCCTGCACTGATTAGAAGTACTTCACCTTCATTTTTAATGGTACAAGTTTCTTTTAGCAGTGCAGGGGTTAATCTGCTCCGTTGAGAGCTCCTGAAAGCTTTCCTGCTTAAGGCTCAGCTGTTCACTTTTTGCCACGCTCAGCTCCTGTATCTAGGCTCTGGCTGGCTAGCACTCATCATCAGAGATAGCTATTGCTGGAGGTTGTGGGTGGCTATTATTGGAGAAGGCGTTTGGTGGATTTATCTTTGACTGTTGCTAGGTTTTGAGTGTGTGATAATCCCATTCTTCCCCTACGTTGGTTTAACCCCATCTTCCACTCCCAGGTGAATTCCTCTGTTGTAAATGTGAGTATATTTGTACAGTATGTTTGATATTTTTCGTTATCCCTTTTCGTATTACCTTGTTAGTCTGGTTAGTGTATTATGGTATATTCCCCTCTACCCTGGGTGGGGGAAGGGTACAGGCTGAGGGCCGATTCAGGAGCTAAGTGGAGGTATGTGGCCAATGCGTCTTCACCATAAAAAGTAATCTGAGGAACAGGGTGAGCTAGGGCATCCCTAGCAATAGGGACAGGAAAGGAGCCCCTGGTCCAGTGACATCCGACAATAGAGTCGTAACATTAGCTCTGACCGAAACCGTTTTTTCATCCATTACGGATCCTATCACTGCTCTGATGGAGCAACTGCAAAAGCTCAGCCTGGAGATGGCAGATCTACGCATTGTTGTTTTGAAGCACCCTAAAACTTCAGGTTTGGGGACCATGACTCCCAGGTAACCATGGAGGGTATCACAAGTTTGTTTTCAGGGAGGCCTGTAAACTATACTTCAGTTTACATCGTTGTTCCTCAGGAACCGGGGAGCAATGGGTATGGAAAATAATCACTCTCCTTCAGGGTGACCCCCAAGCACGTGCAATCTCTCTCTGGTCTGACTCCCAGTTGCTCCAGATAGTGGAGGAATTTTTTCCGGTGCTGGGTCATATGTACAATGACCCCAACCGCATCTCCCTGGCTGAGTCCACACTATGTCAGCTTCAGCAGGAAGACCGGCTGGTGAGGAGTTATTGCTCCTAGTTTAGGTCCACTGACACTAAGTGGAATAACTCCATGCTCCATAGCCAGTTCTGTGAAGGGCTATCAGAAAGGGTTAATGATGCCTTAGCCCTGTATGAGACTTCAGTTTCCTATGAGGTGTCCATGTCTTTGGCTTTCTGGGTGGATCACTGTCTTCGCCAGAGATATAATGAGACACCCCAATGTGTAGGAGGTCCAGGGCCAAGGGAAACCTGGTCTGAGTTATCAGAGGAACCCATGCAGGTGGGTGGGGCAAATCATTCTTTAAAGCAGAGGGAGGTTAGTAACCCAGGTGTACATGTCTCCTCCGTGGTTAGGACACAATGTTTTCTGCCTGCTGAAATCCATCTGGGCAAAAGTAAGGTGGTTATTTCTGCCTTGATTGAAGCTAGGTTCCTCCAGGGCCTCAAACCACATACACTGTCCAGACCTATACCCCAAATCACCATCGACTCTGCACCCTTGAGACAAGGGTAACTCAAGCCGTCCGAGGGTTACATCTACAGGTAGGGTCCATGCACTTAGAAGGTATTGACAGTTATGTGCTTGAGGGTCAGCCCTCTCATGTGGCTCTTGGACTTCCTTGGCTCACTCTGCACAAATCTGTGGTAGATTGGCAGACTCGGGATGTGGTAAAGTGGAGTGAGTATTGCCATTAACATTACTTGGGCACCTGGCTTCCAAGAGTGGATAACCAGTCTGTGCATAAATACCTGTCTGACTTTGGGGATGTGTTCTCAGAGCAGGGGTGATAATAAGAACTTCCTCCCCATCATCCTTATGACAGCGTCATTAATCTTGTTCCTGGGGCCAAGCTGCGAAAGAGCAAACTATATAATATACAGTATCTGGTCCAAAGAGGCAGGCCATGAAGGACTGTATAAAGTTTGGCAAAGGGTCATATCAGACCATCCTCATCCCCTAATGCTGAGGGATTTTTTCTTTGTAAAGAAGAAATACAGGGAGTTATGTCTAGACTTCTGCAAACTCAATCAAATCACTGTCCGGAAATCGTATCTGCTCCCTCTCATCCCGGACCTCTTTAATCAGATTGTAGGGAAAAAATGGTTTTCTAAACAAGATCTCAGGGGGAGTATAATCTCATTCATATTAAAGAGGAAGATTAGTGGAAAACAGCTTTCAATATACCTGAGTGACAATATGAGAACATTGTAAATGACGTCTTTAGTAGAGATGGAGAGATGGGCGGACACCTGGATGTTTGGGTCCGGTGGGTTCAGCCAAACAGTTACAAAAAGTTTGGGTTCCGGTACCAGAACAGTCTTCGGACCCAGACCCCATTCGCTTAAATGGGGGGCCCGAACATCCAGTGTTTGCCACGCTGTCATGTGCATGACAGGGCACAAAATACTTCTTCTGATTGGCATCACCGATGGTCAGACAGCCATGATTCCCATGCTGTCAAATGTCAAAAGGCAGCATGAGCGCGCAGTTGTGATCAGAAGTATAAAGTTTACCTCTAGTCACTGCTGTCGGCTGATGGGACTACTGCTCCCATGGGCCGACACCTGCTACCGCTAATAACAGCAAGAGCAGGAGCGGCTGATGGGAGTGTATATAGTTAAGTAAATAAATAGTTAAAAAACAGTGTGGGTTCCTCTGTATTTTTGATAACCAGCCAGGCAAAACTCACAGCTGGGGGCTGCAACCCTCAGCTGTCATCTTCAGCAAGGCTGGTTATCAAGAATAGAGAGGTCTCCACTCTGATTTTTTAAGTTATTTAAATAAATAATTTAAAAAATGTGTGAGGTCCCCCCATTTTTGTCTAACAGCCTCGCTAAAGCAGACAGCAGGGGGCTGGTGAGGGGCCATGAATATTTGCCCCCCCCAGCCTAAAAATAGCAGCCTGCAGTCACCCAAAAAGGTGTGTAGTACAATTCGGTGGTATATTACACTCCAAAAAAGATTTGAAAATTTTTTCTGGATACAGTTACTCATCCATTCAGTATTACTTGCTCTGTGGTACATTTTAGTGGCATATAACACTTCCAGAAAGTGTTTAAACATTTTCAGGATTCAATTGCTCATCCATACAGTATTACTTGTTCTGTAGTACATTTCAGTGGCATTTAACACTCCCAAAAAGTGTTCAAATATTTCTTTGGATTCTATTACTCACCCATAGAGTATTGTGTACTCTGTGGTACATTTCGGTGGTGTATAATACTCCCATAAAGCGATTAAAATTTTTTGGGGATTAAATTACTTTTCCATACAGTATTACGTGCTATGTGGTACATTTTGGTGGTACATAATACTGCCAAAAAGCGTTGAAAAATTAGTTTGGATTCAATTGCTGATCCAAAGAGTATTACGTGCTTTGTGGTACATTTTGGTAGTATATAACACTCCGAAAAACAGTTAAAAAGTTTTTCTGGATTCAATTACTGATCCATACAGTATTAAGTGCTCTGTGATACATTTAGGTAGTATATAACACTACAAAAAAGCATTGAAAAATTGGTCTGGATTCAGTTACTTATCCATAGAGTATTACATGCTTTCTGTTGCATTGCGGTTTTATATAAAGCTCAAAAAACCCTCCAAATTGTTTTCATGGATCCAATGAATCATCACTACAGTGTAACTTGGTTCTTGCTACATTATGGTGGTATATAAAACATAAAAAACCTTAAAAAATGTTTTATGGATTCATAGATTCACCCGTACACTTTAACATGGTTCTTGATACATTACGGTAGTATATAAAACTCCAGTCAAGCCTTGCAAAAAATTTATGGATTCAATGATTCATCCATACATACTTCTATCAGGGTTTTCTTTACCTCCTACACCAGTTCCTGCACCCCTCCTGATCATCCTCCATCTCCAATGGGTTATCACAGAGCACGCTATCTACATCTGCTGGATGCTGGAAGCTCTGCAGCACTGCCTCAGTGAAGCAGCAACAGGCTCTGCTGAAGTAATGAGTAACAAGCATTCAAGCTCATTAGTGAGCTTTTAATTCTCACTAATCTCTAGTATAAGTGCTAGATTGGACAGGATTGGATACAGACATAAATAGACTCCTGTGAGAGAACAGTACATAGGCTACACAGATTGCAGTTGCTACAGGCCCAGTGTGGATACACAGGTTGCCCCAGTAGTACAGTGGGTACGGAAAGTATTCAGACCCCTTTAAATTTTTCACTCTTTGTTTCATTGTAGCCATTTGGTATAATCAAAAAAGTTCATTTTTTTCTTATTAATGTACACTCTGCACCACATCTTGACTGAAAAAAACAGAAATGTAGAAATTTTTGCAAATTTAATAAAAAAGAAAAACTGAAATATCACATGGTCATAAGTATTCAGACCCTTTTCTGAGACACTCATATTTAAATCACATGCTGTGCTTTTCCTTGTGATCCTGCTTGAGTTGGTTCTACTCCTTCATTGTAGTCCAGTTAAACTGTTAGGACTTGATTTGGAAAGGCGCATACCTGTCTATATAAGACCTCACAGCTCACAGTGCATGTTATGCCAAATAAGAATCATGAGGTCAAAGAAACTGGCCAAAGAGCTCAGAGACAGAATAGTGGCAAGGCACAGATCTGGCCAAGGTTACAACAGAATTTCTGCAGTACTCAAGGCTCCTAAGAGCACAATTGCCTCCATAATCCTTAAATGGAAGGAGTTTGGGATCACCAGAAGTTGTCTTAGACCTGGCCATCCAATCAAACTGAGCAATCGTGGGAGAAGAGCCTTGGTGAGAGAGGTAAAGAAGAACCCCAAGATCATTGTGGCTGAGCTCCAGAGATGCCGTAGGGAGATGGGAGAAAGTTCTACAAAGTCAACTATCACTGCAGCCCTTCACCAGTCGGGCCTTTATGGCAGAGTGGCCCAACGGAAGACTCTCCTCAGTGCCCGCATAGAGTTTGCTAAAAAACACATAATGGACTCCCAGACTATGAGAAATAAGATTCTCTTGTCTGATGATACGAAGATTGACCTTTTTGGTGATAATTCTAAGCGGTATGTGTGGAGAAAACCAGACACTGCTCATCACCTGCCAAATACAATCCCAACAGTGAAACATGGTGGTGGCAGCATCATGCTATGGGGGTGTTTTTCAGCTGCAGGGACATGGCGACTGGTTGTCATTGAAGGAAACATGAATGCAGCCAAGTTCAGAGATATCTTGGATAAAAACCTCTTCCAGAGTGCTCTGGACCTCAGACTTGGCTGAAGATTCACCTTCCAACAAGACAATGACCCTAAGCACACAGATAAAATAACAAAGGAGTGGCTTCAGAACAACTCTGACCATTATTGACTTGCCTAGCCAGAGCCCTGACCTAAACACAATTGAGCATCTCTTGAGAGACCTGAAAATGGCTGTCTACCAACGTTCACCATCCAACCTAACCGAAAAACTTGTTGCATCATTCCCAAAAAGACTCATGGCTGTACTAGATCAAAAAGGTGCTTCTACTCAATACTGAGCCAAGGGTCTGAATACTTATGACCATGTGATATTTCAGTTTTTCTTGTTTAATAAATTTGCAAAAATTACTACATTTCTGTTTTTTTTCAGTCAAGATGGGGTGCAGAGTGTACATTAATGAGGAAAAAATGAACTTTTTTTGAATTTACAAAATCGCTGCAATGAAGCAAAGAGTGAAAAATTTAAAGAGGTCTGAACACCTTCCGTACCCACTGTATCTTCTATGATCAGTGATGTTTTAATTTAAAACCCCTTAAAGGAGTTGACCAGGGTTGGAGTGCAAGAATTTTGGAATTCCTCACAATGTGCACAGTGCATGCTGTCTGGACTCTCCGGTTCTGGGCACGACAGTCTTGTGACTACAAGAATGCAATTTTAAAACTACCTGCCAAATTCCATCTAGACATGTTCCCATTCACTCAATTCACTTGTACTTAGCGAGAACGGGCAGTAACACGCAGAAACTCGCTCCCGCCGCCGGTATCAGAGAATCCTAACAGGATTCACAAGTCTGCAGTCATATAGAGTGTCTGCATACTTGCACCCAACGCATGAACAATTCCCTTTAAAGGAATGTGCCTCTCAGACCATGTTGCTGGTCTCAATTAGTACACAATAAAACTTTTACCACTTCTTATACAAAGTGTTAAACTTTGAAACTTAAGCTCTAAACCAAGTTCTTTCAATATTACTCAATAGTATCAACCAACAGTATGCTGCTGTCAGATGGGGAACCAAAACCTAGTAACACATTCTTTATAAAGGACTTCAGACACCAGGAAGTCTTAGGAACTCTCTGGCTTTTTCTTAACTAATGTAGTTTTCTTTAAAAAAAAAAAAAGATTTAATACTTACAATAAAAAATAACAAGCTGATGTTATTGTATGTACGGTGCCTGCTGATATTATTTTCTGATGTTGTTGCATAATTCCGTTATTTATAGTAAGCTAATGTTTCTCCACACCCGGGTTACATAATGAGTACTAACACTTCTGTGGTTTAATAACTCAGTCACTTTCTCATTGCTCCTCTCCACCAGCAGGGGCTAATGATATTCAGCAGGTGCAGTAGATGGTTCATGCTGGGATATATAAATTGACACCTCAGCAACTGGGAATTTCTTGCAGGTGTTCAGGAGAATATAGACAGTAGGAGTTATTCCAACCATTAAGTGCATGTCTTGCATTACATGTCACATCGCTGATAATCAACACATGCCATGAATGGTCTAATAGCATCTGCTTCATCTGCGGCTTACGGCGCAAAGCAATTCACACTTTCTATTTGTCTCATCGTCTTGATCGTCAAGTACAAAGCTAAGGTTGAGCGGAAAATGAAGGTGTCTGTATGCATGAATTTATTTATAGCATCAGACAGTGACATGAAAACCACTGTAATTAATGGTGTGATATTTCTCCGAGGGTCCTAAATGGCTGTAATTTATTATGCTAAAGATATAAGCTGTAGAGTTACCATGATGGAAATATGAACCTGATGGTGAGAAAATTGATTCGTAACACTTCAAACTCAGTAAGAATTTCCTTGAAATTTCAGATTCTGTTGAATCTGAAATTTTTTGGATTAATTTTGCATGAAGATAGCCAGTAGATTTTTTAAAAGATTTTACAAGGGACTAAAAAAAAAGTTATTATGCTTAGTGTAACAGCGTGTCCCTCCCACAGCCTGTGTCCCTGGACTGCCATGTAATCAGGCTGGAGTCAACAACCAGTAGGGGGGAGCCCTCCCCCATGGAGGGGTAGATCTCAGGACACAGAACAATAGACTCATGTGTTGGCTGATTCAATTATGTGGTGACTTGCGAAGGGCTGGGATCTTAGGCTGAGGTGAGATCCCTGTGACTGTGTGTATTGTTGGAAGCTGCCACGTGGGACTTTGTTGTGCCACTCATCTGCTGGATCTATTGAATTCACTCAAGGACTATTGCTATTTCCCTGATGTCGGATTGCCAAGTTGCGCCCCCGGATCTACTCCCTTTCTGTGGACTCATTGTGGACTCATTGTGGACGCTGCAGAATTACTTTCATTTGTGTTGTCCCAGTTCCCTGTTCCAATAAATCTTGTTGGATTGTTTATCGGCCTGGTGTCTCTTTCTGCTCTGTTGCATACCCCATCGCACTTAGCTAGCATAAATGTAGGAAAAAGGAGTCAGGTCACCAAATTCCAGGCACTTTGGGGAGGGTAAAATCACACTCATGGGGAAAGACCCGATCCTGAGCACTTCTTAAGGCAAAAACAAGTAGAAAAAGATCTCCAGCATTGATTGAAAGGGTAAAACTTCACATTTACTGTGTATCTTTAAAAAATAACATATTGGGTACACCAGTAGAAATCTCAGAGGGCAAAAACTGACTAGGTAGACATATTCATGGACTATGAATAAAACTACCTAGTCAAAATGCATCGGTTTGTGCCTTCTGGGTTTTCTACTGGTTTACCTAATGTTATTTTTTTAAAGATATACAATAAGGCCGGGGTCCCACTTCCTAGTGTAATATGAGAAACTCGCACGAGTCTCTCACATCAATGCCCGGCACAGTCACCAGCACTTGGGACCGGAGCATGCGGCTGCATGTATTTCTATGCAGCTGAACACTCCGGTCCCGAGTGCCGGCGGCAGTGCCGGGTATTGATGAGAGAGACTCATACGAGTTTCTCGCATTGCACTTGCAAGTGTGACCCTGGCCTAAATGTGAAGTTTTACCTGTTTAATTAATGCTGGAGTTTTTTTTACGCATTATACTTAACTATGCTAAGCTGTCGTCTGACTCCTTATGCCACCTGTGCCACCCCTTCAGTTTCACTGGTCTTTGGTTTTCCAAGTCATGAGGTCTCTGTAGTCAGGTGGGGGTAGGAATTACACGTTATCGACTTCAATAACATGCATCCAGTCCATGTGACATTGTGGGCCTCATTGTCAGAAGAGTCAAAAACCATGGGGAGGATCAGGGAAGTTATTGTGGCAGTAGCGGTGGTGTAAAGAGTCAAGTGAAGACGTAGTTTGGGAGTATAATTTTTTTAAAAACCTCCTTTCTGGTTATTATGTTTTTTGGTCTGGAGAGAAGTTAGAGCACAAAAAACGTCTTTTCACTGCAGTCATGGCATATTCGATTCAAACCAATTTTTGGATCAAATAGCATCAGATAACTGTTCCTTGCGAATCTGCCTCAAACATTTTGGTGAGAATCACACATCTCTTGGTGGTAACTATCTCTTTCTAGTTTTTTTTTGCACTTAGAGTCTTGTCCAATTCTGTAGGAAAGGTCTGTATCTCCTGTACAATTCTACTGTTTCTTCTAGCATACAGCACTATGGAAAATTTTTAGAAAAGAAAAATACATTTTTCTGTGTCCAATTTTGCCTTGAAAACACCATCGAAGCTTCAAATTTTCTAGGTACAAGTGTACACAGTTTTTGAAGGAACTTGGCAGAGAGGTTGTTCCAAACATCTTGGAGAACTTTAACCAATTTTGCATTTGAAAGAATTAGCTTTCCTAATCTACATTGTTTTCTGGCTATTTCATCATCTAGCTGCTGCAGCAATAAAAGTATTACACTTGCTCTGAGGTTGGCATGGTGCTATGATAACATCAATAGATTTATGGTCCTTTTACATTGGCCAATATTTGGGAAAAGAACATTCTAAGGAACACTAATTGGTGTTGGCAAATACCTGATAAACAAGTTAAAACCCTCGAGTTTCAGGTGTGATAATTTTTTAGGCAGACTTAAAAATAATTGTTATTGGGAGCACATTGTCCATTATAAACAGGTGATGTGCTACCAATAACATGTTATTGTATATGAACAGAAAAATCATAAAAAGAGTCATTGTCTTTGCATAGATTTAAGTCGGCTAGCTAAATAGTTCAGTAAATAACCATCAATAGGTTTATATATAGCCAATTAGTGGGAGTTTAATGGCTGGGTCCGGCAGTGTATATGGGCCCTCTCTAAGCAATAATGTACTTGGCACTCAGGAGAACTTTGTGGTGAAGTAAAACAAGATTTATTCAGTGCATCCAGCTCAACATGAACGTTTTCGGTCCCAACATAGGACCTTCATCAGACAGGAATTTTGAATACTGGAATACACAGCGTGTCTGAATGGGCCCACGAGTGGTGCCAATGTCAGACAGAGTCCAGGAGGTGTAGTACCGCCTTTTGCAGAAAATAAGGAAGCGCTGCAGATGGGCGAGATACTCGCTGGTGCAGGGAGCGCTGATACTGCTGCGATGAGATGGCGCCGTACTGCAGGGAGCCCTCCCGGAGATGCGGCCCTCTCTGTCAGGCTTAAACAAATCAAATTCAAGAGTAGAAGTCACATGACAGGAAATCCATGCTTATTTAGAACCCATCTAAATTGGACGATAATTGGGAACGAGCATAAAAATGCTCACTTCTGATTATCAATTTGTTTAAGCAAATCAGCTATCACCCGATGAACAAGTAAAATGGTTGTTCATCTCGTATAGGTAAAAATCATCATCATTAATGGAAGCAATTCATCCTCTCACTTCGTGTAAATAAGAGATCTACAGTTGATAAAATGGCACTCTATGCGAACAGAACAATCATGTCAATAGAAATGATTCATAGAATTCTGCTGGTCAGCCGGTCTGAACACGCGAATTATACAATCTGTGTGCTTCCTATCAGTAGTTGTTTAGCAGCCATAATCATGACTCGTGAACCCAGCCTTTGTGTGCTGAATGTACATGTCTGTAGGAATTGAGTGATAAGAAAAAGAGAAAAAATTACTTTCTTTCTTAAACTCTATTGAACTTTGCCCATTTTTACTAGCATAGTAGTATTTTAATATTACAAAGTTTTGAAAGGAAAAAAATCCTGCAGGTTACATTTTTACCTGTTATATACACTGCTTCACCAATTACTAAAACACGTTTTTTAAAGTTGGATGGAGGATAGAGTTGGACAGTTTAAATCTACTGTCTTTCATTAGCTTAAAGAGGTCCTGTCACTTCCTCAAAAAATGTAATTAAATACCTTGTAAAAATCCCTGAGCTCCTCTAATTCTAATATACTTTTCCTTTTGTGCTGTGTTACTTTATTATTGAGATATTCACATTTGTATTATTTGGGGCACAGAATGTGAAATCTCTGCTTGCAGTCCAACTGGACTTTTCTTCTGAGTCATGTCTGGGGATGTGCACTTTCTTTCTTCCTTCCACATGATGCCCATTACAGCTCACCATTGTCTGAGACTGCTAAATCAGCTACAAAGCTGTGATTGGCAGGACTCTGGAGGGAAGGATGAAAGTGCACACTCCCAGAAGAAATGCCCAGTTGGTTTACAAGCAGAGATTTCTCATACGGTGCTGCAAAAGCAACAAATGTGAATATCTCTGCAATGGAGAAATGCAGCACAAAATGGAAAAGAGAGGCAGAATCAAGAAGCTTAGGGATGTTTACAATGTATTTGACTTGACTTTCTTTAGCAAGTGACAGGTCCTCTGAAAAGAGATAGTCCCCTTTCCATATGTGCACATGTGTCATGCGATGATAAGGGAGCCAGACACACAGGGCAATGCTGTAATTGTAATGTCATGCAGGAACTTGCTCTCCTACACTTCTGACAACAGTGAATTTAGTTGTAGGGTAACACCAGACCCTACTACTTACCTGGTTGGTGTAGAGTACCCCAGTTGTTAAAGAGAGTTAGGGAGAACTCAAGAGAAGTTGAAAACTCAAAGCTCAAGTTTACTTGTTGTAATGCACAAAGCTTACAACAGCAGATACACTGGATGGAGGTGTAATGTGTTTCTTCTTCAGCTTGTTTATTAATCCAGGTGAACTCAGCATACAGCTTTAATATAATCTTCCCCATTTAATGTAGCAGGATAACTCCCCTTATCATCTGTTCCTGGTTCATCTACTTAAAGATGACATTTCATCATTTTTAGAATGTTACTCATTTTTCACTGAGGCCATTTACATCTTCCCCTGTATGAGCAGATCAATCATAAGCAGACAGCAGGCTTCTCAGTGTGAGACATGTACTAACAGTCAGTCTGATTTTCTCACTGGTCTAACTGCAGAGCCGTGCATGATTACAAAATGTCAAGCATAGAGCAGAGATGAGTGTGATTACATGCACCCTTCAGCTTTCAACTCACCTTAATGGATGCAAAGCTAAACGTTGTCCCATTACCAACACTTCTAGAACTGCAGGTCTTGTCTCACAGTGCTGTCAGCTCTACTCTACTGCCCCTCCCACTACATTGACTGCTATGAGATGAAAGTTAAAAGGTGTTAGTAATCATAATCATCTTTGCACTGCTGCAGTGACTTTGTAATCACATTACTGTCTCACACTGAAAAAACTGCTGTAAGTTATTGTGGGATCATGTTCCTCTACCCCTCTATGTCGCTTATGATTGGTTAATCTCATGCAGGGGAAGAAGTACATGCTTTGTAGAAATTATCTGGTAATGTCTCCAAGGACTTAACATACGATCATGGCCGAAAGTGTTGGCACCCTTTCAAATTTCACCCACCGAGCATGTTTTCACAGTTCAGCACCATTTCCAAAGTTTTACCTTCAGTAGCGTACAGTAGAGCAGCCGCAGATAACAAGTTCGTAGTTTGGTTCTGAATTAAGGTGGCAGTCTGCCGTGAGGCTTGCTACAAGCAGTCCCAGCCATTTTGCCTTTGGAGACCTTCCCAATTCTGTTGCCTAAAAGTCCTAGGGACGCAAAGTGTTTACATAAAAAAAAAATATTGTGCAAAGCAGGCAACTGGGGCCATGATTAAAAGCAGACCCGGTGGAAAACAAAGCCTTGTCTAGAAGGTGGATCGAGGATAGCCAGGTAGCAGAAACATAAAAATGGTCTATTGCGGTTAGGTAACCCCTAGACAAGAAGCGATTCAGACTCCAAAATATAAGCTTAAAAATAATTTTTATTTATCAGGAAATAAAACCATAATAAATATACACTGCTAAAAAAGACAGGGCTAAAAAACTTCCAAAAAGGGAGTGAAATGCACAGTATTAATATACAGTATTCCGGAGCCAACAATATATACACTGCTCAAAAAAATAAAAGGAACACTAAAATACCGCATCCTAGATATATTCCAGTTGCAAATTTTTATTCATTGCATAGTGGAATGTGTTCAGAACAATAAAACATAACAATTATCAATGTAAATCTAAATGAATATCCCATGGAGGTCTGGATTTGGAATGATACTCAAAATCAAAGTGGAAAATCAAATTACAGACTGATCCAACTTCAGTGGAAATGCCTCATGACAAGGAAAAGATGCTCAGTATTTTGTGTGGCCTCCATGTGTCTGTATGACCTCCTTACTGTACAATGCCTGGGCATGCTCCTGATGAGGAGCCGACTCCTGGACAGACTGTGGTGCAACGTGACGTTGGTGGATGGAGCGAGACATGATGTCCCAGATGTGCTCAACCGGATTCAGGTCTGGGGAGCGGGCTGGCCAGTCCATAGCTTCAATGCCTTCATCTTGCAGGAGCTGCTGACACACTCCAGCCACATGAGGTCTGGCATTGTCCTGCATTAGGAGGAACCCAGAGCCAACCGCACCAGCATATGGTCTCACAAGGGGTCTGAGGATCTCATCTCAGTACCTAATGGCAGTCAGGCTACCTCTGGTGCGCACATGAAGGGTTGTGCGGCCCTCCAAAGAAATGCCACCCCACACCATTACTGACCCACTGCCAAACCGGTCATGCTGAAGGATGTTGCAGGCAGCAGATCGTTCTCCACGGTATCTCCAGACTTTTTCAAGTCTGTCACATGTGCTCAGTGTGAACCTGCTGTCATCTGTGAAGAGCACAGGGCGCCAGTGGTGAATTTGCCAATCCTGGTGTTCTGTGGCAAATGCCAAGCATCCTGCAAGGTGTTGGGCTGTGAGCACAACCCCCCTCTGTGGACGTTGGGCACTCAGACCATCCTCATGGAGTTGGTTTCTAACCATTTGTGCAGACACATGCACATTTGTGGCCTGCTGGAGGTCATTTTGCAGGGCTCTGGCAGTGCTCCTCCTATTCCTCCTTGCACAAAGGCTGAGGTAGCGGTCTTGCTGCTGGTTTGTTGCCCTCCTACGGCCCCCTCCACATCTCCTGGTGTTCTGGCCTGTCTCCTGGTAGCACCTCTAACCTCTGGACACTACGCTGACAGACACAGCAAACCTTGTCACAGCTCGCATTGATGTTCCATCCTGGATAAGCTGCACTATCTGAGCCACTTGTGTGGGTTGTAGAGTCCGTCTCATGCAACCACGAGTGTGAAAGCACAACCAACATTCAAAAGTGACCAAAACATCAGCCAGAAAGCATTGGTACTGAGATGTGGTCTGTGGTCCCCACCTGCAGAACCACTCCTTTATTCAGGGTGTCTTGATGATTGCCAATAATTTCCGCATGTTGTCTATTCCATTTGCACAACAGCATGTGAAATTGATTGTCAGTCAGTGTTGCTTCCTAACTGGACAGTCTGATTTCACAGAAGTTTGATTTACTTGGAGTTATATTCTGTTGTTTAAGTGTTCCCTTTATTTTTTTGAGCAGTGTATATATCAACTGCGGAAACAACCACTATAATGTACGTAAATGCAAAAAAAAAAAAATTCTACTGATGCAATTAAATAAAGTGCAAGTTGGTGTAAATTGATACCAGTAAATAAATTTGAACAGGAAGAATAGTGAATAGTAAAAAAAATTTGGTGAGGAAGAAGTGAATAGTTGGTGTTAACACAAGGAGTATGCTACATAGGTATCTTTACAAGATGCAGGGGCTAGGATATGCAAGCTTACTATATTCTAGACCTCTGTAATCATATTATCCCTACAGGATGGCAAACACTACTGACTAAAGGGACCTATGTTATTAAACCAAACCCTTGCTGCATTATACCAGTTTTTTGTATCTAAAGTGCTTTTACACATTAATTTATTACCTAGGTTTGCGCTAAGATCTCATCTCCCGAGATCTTGGTGCAGAGATCTCCATCTGTGCATGCACTGCCTCCGGCAGCCATTTTCCCGAAGTCCACCGCATAGTAAACCAAGTAAGTGTGGGGGCTCTGGGCTTTCACAAGATGTTGGCAGAGCCCCCGCACCACTGAACATGGGCAGCGGCGCACATCCGAACACCCCCTAATCCCAGTCTGTGGCCTGCAGCAACGCTCTACTCTTGCCTCCTCCAGCAGCGACCCTGGGAGCCCACTTCAACGCAGCCACCACCCCTGGTAAGCAGTAAGACGCATGGATTATAAGAAGCACCACCATTTTATTAAAAAAAAAGTTTTTCTTCCTATTTTTCTCCTCAGAATTTGGGGTGTGTCTTATAATTCGATGCGTCTTATAATCTGCAAAATAAGGTACGTTCTTTTTGAATCATGGTACCTGATGTTGGAAAATACCATACTGTGACTTTGTCACAATTTTCATATTATGACCCATCTCCTGTGCATTTTTTATTCAATCTTACCCCTTTTTATGTCTTTGTCTGGAATTTTTGTCTTTGAGTTGTTTTTCCCTTCCCTTTCTCCCCCCTTTTAATTATTGTTTAAAAGATTTGTGATATAATTTATTAATAAAATTTGAATCGTTTACATTATATATGTTGTGTATCATGTTAGGCTACTTTCACACTAGCGTCGTGCACTGCACGTCGCAATGCGTCATTGTGGATAAAAAAACGCATCCTGCAAAGTTGTCTGCAGGATGCGTTTTTTCTCCATAGACTTTTATTAGCGATACCTTGCGATGCAGTGCCACACGTCGCAACCGTCGCGCGACGGTTGCGCCGTGTTTTGGCGCACCGCTGCCACAAAAAAAGTTACGTTGTAACATTTTTTTGTGCATTAAGACCGCCATTTTCGACCGCGCATGCGCGGCTGAAACTCCGCCCCCTCCTCCCCGGACCTTGCAATGGGGCAGCGGAAGCGTCTTAAGACTGCTTTTGCTGCCAACGTCGGGCATTTTCTTCACAGTATGCGTCAGTACGTCGGGCCGATGCAGCGCGACGGCCCCGTACCGACACTAGTGTGAAAGTAGCCTTATAGGTTTTCAATATCCATTATTAGTTACATTTTCTGTATTTTTCTTATCTTGGTTTATTTTTCTTATTTCTATTTTTTTGTTTGGATTTAAAAAAAATCATACGTTAAAAGTAAAATTTTAACTAGTATTTCTTCTGGTAAGTCACAGTGGGAACTAACCTTGGTTTAAAAAAAGGCTTACATGCTTTTTCAGAAAAATATAACCTTTACATACAGTATGTAAATGTGTAACGTTCTTTTCTGAATGTTTGGCTCAGTGGATTGACAATTAGGATCAGGAGCGAGTGCCATGACCTCAGTGGGCAAATGTGTAGAACCCTCTAGCGCTTATCAAACCTGGAACCCCATTAATTTTAGCATGGCTGATAGAGATCTGAAGATGTGACAAGGACCAGATAGGTGGGAAGGAGCGGAGAGGCTGAAGATATGAGTGCTGAGGTGAGTTTAAGGATATTTTCATCATTTTTTGCATACTGTATTTTCCGGCGTATAAGAAAACTGGGCGTATAAGATGACCCCCCAACTTTTCCAGTTAAAATATAAAATCTTCTTAAAAGTCCGGAGTCTTCTTATATGCCGTGTCCGCACCCGCCTTATAAGACGACACCCAGCATATAAGACGACCCCCAACTTTTAAGAAGATTTTCAGGGGCATCTTTTATGCCAGAAAGTACGGTATTACATTTATTATAATTTGGGATCTGAAGAGACATTAAATCTGTGAAAAATAACTTCTCCATGAATCGAAACTCCCAGAAAAACCCAAATTCAAATTTTGCCTCATTTCTATTCGTAACTTATAAGCAAGATCAGCATCTTTATTCAGTAATTAGATGCACAAAGACAAACCAGATACTTAGAGCAACCCAACTATAGTAGATGGTGTTACAAAATATAACAGGATGCCCGAGCAAAAGGAAATCCCAATTGTTGGAGAATAAAGAGGTGATGGACTCCTGAAGAATAAAAAACCACACGCCCACAAGAGTCAGTCCGGAATTGATAATGTGCATCAATAAGTTATTTTTTTTAAATACATTTATTTTTCTTAAGTAGGACAACTCCTTTAAATCCAATCTGTAACCAAATAATTCTACAGTATTGACTGATAGAAAGGCAAAACGCCCTATGAGGCAGATGCCGATTGCAGAATATTCGTAACTTTAAAAGTCACTGGATGAACACCCCATCTACAAAATTCTAGTACCGTAACTTGAAAAAAAAAAATTACACAAGTATATGCAATAACATATTTTTCAAAACAGCAATTCAGTCCTGTTCAAATAATAGCATAATAGAGACCAATCATAGCATAGATTCTATTATTTTCTGCTCTCCGTTGCTGTATATTTCTGCTTTGGTTTATGTTTTCTATAAGATGCTGCACACTGGTAGTAATAACCACAGCTGTATCAGCAGGTTGCTCATGCTTTTAGTGAACATTGCGCTGATATTAAAATCAGGGGAGTAGTTAATTTGGAACATTTCTCATAATAGACCTCTGTATGAAAACAATTATAGAAGGCTATTTTTATAAGCTGAAGTTTTGTTAAACTTTTTATCCCGGGTGGCAAGATTGCTGAGATTGCCATGGAGGTATTGTTTAGCCTTCTTTATTATCTGAATCCCAAAATGAACTTCAGGGGCTCTTTTTTTAATTATTTGTAAAGGAAAATGTATGGCATACAAAGTGAATGGAGCATTGTATTGAACATATAATGTTCTCACAGTGGTGCACGGGAAATGAATGGATGCACGAGGAGTAGCTATCAAAGCAAAATAGCAAAGCATTTGCAGAATTCAGTTTTGATAACTGTGGTTGCATCTTTTTACAGGAATATGAGAACAATACAAATCAAGTGTTTAGGCTAATTCACACAACTGTACAGCGGTCATACTTCTTCGTCAGTATTGCGGCCACAAGTCACGAGCCAACGTTTGGTCTCATGATACAAATTAACACCGTTGTATGTGACTATGATGCTATTAGTTCAGGTCATGAGACCCGGTACTGGGCTGGGAATTGCAGTTCTAGTGTAAATGAGAAAAAATAATAACTTCTCTATTGGGAATTTATAAAATATACTAAAAATAGTGTTACGAGACAACATATTCAATGGTTATTAAAGAAAATGCTTCATCAAGAAGACCATCCTTTGTAAGCGATAACGCCCAGTCGGATTTTACTTACTAAGGTTTCATGATAAAGACACTTTTGATCATTAAAAATGTGTGAACTGATTTGATCAAAATTGAATTCACCTCAAATTTTCCCCAAAATATTTCTCCCAAATTTTTGGGAAGTTTGCTTCTAGGGTAATCCAGCAAAATGTTGTCTAATAACCATTTTGCTGGGTTATACAGGTTTGAGAAGGGGTTAAAAAAACCTTACAGTTACCAGTCCTTGGCCCTTGCTGTAACTGTCCCACTGCCGGCCCTCTGATTGGCTGTTCTTTTTTTTATCTCCTGCCTTCTATCTTCTTTTTTATATTTTCCTTATGGACCTCCAACTGGGTCTTCCATTCACTAGACCCCCTCATTCTTATGTAGGATGAGACTAATATCAATAATGTATCACACTCCATATGGCCTCATGAGTCATGAAGCATTGCAGTAATCCACGGAACTAAGTGGAGCCAAGTGAATGAAAGACCTGGATGGAGGGCAGAGTCAGGAACAAAGATAGAAGAAAGAAGATAAAAGATAGAAGATGATTGAGGGGCAAATGTAGACTCAATCCAGCAGATTTGATTTGTCTGAAATATGTTCCATCTGAATTGAAATATCTGGAACACTTTCCACACTGGCTGCAAAGTGAAAATAATTTATACCCCAACAAGTCCACCTACTGCAGATATACAACATATGGCCACTACTGATCAAACAAATAGGTTGATGAATCCCAAAATACACATTGCTGCCCAACAGTCAAAGGTGACACACTCTCCAAAAGATTATAGATTGTTTAGAGCATACAAGGACTAACTTATTAAAGGGAACCTGTCACCCCCAAAATTGAAGGTGAGCTAAGCCCACCAGCATCAGGGGCTTATCTACAGCATTCTGTAATGCTGTATATAAGCCCCCGATGTATCCTAAAAGATGAGAAAAGGAGGTTAGATTATACTCACCCAGGGGCGGTCCCTGTTATGACCCCAATGGCAGAGGGTCTCAGAAATATTTACTAAGTCTGCAAACACAAAAACCAGCTCATAGGGCAGTGGTAACTGGGCTGACCATATATCTAATCCTAGCACCACAAATAACAGCAGCCGGGGAACGTGCCTACGTTGATTCTAGACGTCTCGCGCCAGCCGGAGAACTAACTAACCCCAGAAGGGAAAAGAAAGACCTTTCTTGCCTCCAGAGAAAAGACCCCAAAAGTTGGATACAAGCCCCCAACAAATAATAACGGTGAGGTAAGAGGAAAAGACAAACGTAAGAATGAGCTAGGTATTTAGCAAAGAGAGGCCCACTAGCTAATAGCAGAATATAGTAAGATAACTTATATGGTCAGCAAAAACCCTATCAAAAATATCCACGCTGGAAATTCAAGAACCCCCGAACCGTCTAACGGCCCGGGGGGAGAACACCAGCCCCCTAGAGCTTCCAGCAAGGTCAGGAATCACATTTAGTACAAGCTGGACAAAAATGAGAGTAAGCAAATAACCCAAAAAACAAAGAAGCAGGACTTAGCTTAATTTAGCACGAACCGGGACCAGCAGATAGGAGCAAACAGAAAGGATCTGATTACAACGATGCCAGGCACTGGACTAAGGATCCAGGAAGTTTATATAGCAACACCCCTGGACTAACGGCCCAGGTGGGTGCAAACTGAGGGAAGAAACTCCCAGAGTAATATCACTAGTAACCACAAGAGGGAGCCAAAAAGTCTAATTCACAACAGTACCCCCCCCTTAAGGAGGGGTCACCGAACCCTCTCCAAGACCACCAGGGCGATCAGGATGAGCAGCGTGAAAGGCACGAACTAAATCGGCCGCATGCACGTCAGAGGCAACCACCCAGGAATTATCCTCCTGACCATAGCCCTTCCACTTGACCAGATACTGAAGTCTCCGTCTGGAGAGACGAGAATCCAAGATCTTCTCCACCACGTACTCCAACTCGCTCTCAACCAACACCGGAGCAGGAGGCTCAGCAGAAGGAACCACAGGCACAATGTAGCGTCGCAACAAGGACCTATGGAACACGTTGTGAATGGCAAACGACACCGGAAGATCCAAGCGAAAGGACACTGGATTAAGGATTTCCAATATCTTGTAAGGACCGATGAAGCGAGGCTTAAATTTAGGAGAGGAGACCTTCATAGGAACAAATCGAGAAGACAGCCACACCAAATCCCCAACACGAAGTCGGGGACCCACACCGCGGCGGCGGTTGGCAAAACGCTGAGCCTTCTCCTGTGACAATTTTAAGTTGTCCACCACATGATTCCAGATCTGCTGCAACCTATCCACCACAGAATCTACCCCAGGACAGTCAGAAGGCTCCACATGTCCCGAGGAAAAACGAGGATGGAAACCAGAGTTGCAGAAAAATGGCGAAACCAAAGTAGCGGAACTAGCCCGATTATTAAGGGCAAACTCAGCCAACGGCAAGAAGGTCACCCAATCATCCTGATCTGCCGAAACAAAACACCTCAAATAAGCCTCCACAGTCTGATTAGTTCGCTCCGTTTGTCCATTAGTCTGAGGATGAAAGGCAGACGAGAACGACAAATCAATGCCCATCCTAGCACAAAAGGATCGCCAGAACCTGGAAACAAACTGGGATCCTCTGTCAGACACAATATTCTCAGGAATGCCGTGTAAGCGAACCACATTCTGAAAGAACACAGGAACCAGATCGGAAGAGGAAGGCAGCTTAGGCAAAGGCACCAAATGGACCATTTTCGAAAAGCGATCACATACCACCCAGATGACAGACATACCCTGAGACACCGGGAGATCAGAAATGAAATCCATGGAAATGTGTGTCCAAGGCCTCTTCGGGACAGGCAAGGGCAAGAGCAACCCGCCGGCACGAGAACAGCAAGGCTTAGCTCGAGCACAAGTCCCACAGGACTGCACAAATGATCGCACATCCCGTGACAAGGAAAGCCACCAAAAGGACCTAGCCACCAGATCTCTGGTGCCAAAAATTCCCGGATGACCTGCCAACACCGAGGAATGAACCTCGGAAATGACTCTGCTGGTCCATTTATCAGGAACAAACAGTCTGTCAGGTGGACAAGAGTCAGGTCTACCAGCCTGAAATCTCTGCAACACGCGTCGCAAATCAGGAGAAATGGCTGACAAAACAACTCCCTCTTTAAGAATACCAACTGGTTCTGCGACTCCAGGAGAGTCAGGCACAAAGCTCCTTGAAAGAGCATCAGCCTTCACATTCTTTGAACCTGGTAAATACGAGACCACAAAGTCAAAACGGGAGAAAAACAATGACCAGCGGGCCTGTCTAGGATTCAGGCGTTTAGCAGACTCGAGATACATCAAATTTTTGTGATCAGTCAAGACCACCACACGATGCTTAGCACCCTCGAGCCAATGACGCCACTCCTCAAATGCCCACTTCACGGCCAGCAACTCCCGATTGCCAACATCATAATTCCGCTCAGCAGGCGAAAACTTCCTAGAGAAGAAAGCACATGGTCTCATTACCGAGCAACCAGGGCCTCTCTGTGACAAAACGGCCCCTGCCCCAATCTCAGAAGCATCCACTTCGACCTGAACGGGAAGTGAGACATCAGGCTGGCACAAAACAGGCGCCGAAGTAAACCGGCGTTTCAACTCCTGGAACGCCTCCACGGCTGCAGGAGCCCAGTTAGCAACATCAGAACCTTTCTTGGTCATATCCGTCAAAGGTTTAACAACGCTAGAAAAATTAGCGATAAAACGACGGTAGAAGTTAGCAAAACCCAAGAACTTCTGAAGACTCTTAACTGACGTGGGTTGAGTCCACTCATGAATAGCTCGGACCTTGACTGGGTCCATCTCCACAGCAGAAGGGGAAAAAATAAACCCCAAAAAGGGAACCTTCTGTACTCCAAAGAGACACTTTGAGCCCTTAACAAACAAAGCATTCTCACGCAAAACCTGAAACACCATCCTGACCTGCTCCACATGTGAGTCCCAATCTTCAGAGAAAACCAGAATATCATCCAGATAAACAATCATAAATTTATCCAGATACTTCCGGAAAATATCATGCATAAAGGACTGAAACACTGAGGGAGCATTAGAGAGCCCAAAAGGCATCACCAAGTACTCAAAATGACCTTTGGGCGTATTAAATGCAGTCTTCCATTCATCTCCTTGCTTAATGCGCACAAGGTTGTACGCACCACGAAGATCTATCTTGGTGAACCACTTGGCACCTTTAATCCGGGCAAACAAGTCCGACAACAGAGGCAAAGGATACTGAAATTTAACAGTGATTTTATTCAGAAGCCGATAGTCAATACAAGGTCTCAAAGATCCGTCCTTCTTGGCCACAAAAAAGAATCCCGCACCAAGAGGGGAAGAGGATGGACGGATTTGCCCCTTCTCCAGAGACTCCTTGATATACGAACGCATTGCGGCATGCTCAGGTACAGACAGATTAAATAATCTTCCCTTAGGAAATTTACTACCTGGAATCAAATCTATGGCGCAGTCACAGTCCCTATGAGGAGGCAGAGCACCGGATCTGGACTCGCTGAACACATCCTGATAATCAGACAAATACTCAGGAACTTCCGAAGGAGTAGAGGAAGCAATAGACACCGGCGGGGAATCAGCATGAATTCCCTGACAGCCCCAACTTGACACAGACATTGCCTTCCAATCCAAGATTGGATTGTGGGTCTGTAACCATGGCAGCCCCAAAACGACCAAATCATGCATTTTATGCAGAACAAGAAAACGAATCACCTCCCGATGTTCAGGAGTCATGCACATGGTTACCTGCGTCCAAAACTGCGGTTTATTTTCCGCCAATGGCGTAGCATCAATACCTCTAAGAGGAATAGGATTTACCAACGGTTCAAGAACAAAACCACAGCGCTTGGCAAATGACAGATCCATAAGACTCAGGGCAGCACCTGAATCCACAAACGCCATAAAAGGATAAGAAGACAATGAGCAAATTAAAGTCACAGACAAAATAAATTTAGGTTGCAAATTACCAATGGCGACAGGACTAACAACCCTTGTTAGGCGTTTAGAGCATGCTGATATAACATGTGTAGAATCACCACAGTAAAAACACAACCCATTCTGACGTCTATGATTTTTCCACTCATTTCTAGTCTGAATTCTATCACATTGCATTAAATCAGGTGTTTGTTCAGACAACACCACCAGAGGATTAGCGGTTTTGCGCTCCCGCAAACGCCGGTCAATTTGAATAGCCAGCGCCATGGAATCATTCAGACTTGTAGGAATGGGGAAACCCACCATCACATTCTTAATGGCTTCAGAAAGGCCATTTCTGAAATTTGCGGCCAGAGCACACTCATTCCACTGAGTAAGCACGGACCATTTCCGAAATTTTTGGCAATACACTTCAGCTTCATTCTGGCCCTGAGAAATAGCCAGCAAGGCTTTTTCTGCCTGAACTTCAAGATTGGGTTCCTCGTAAAGCAATCCGAGCGCCAGAAAAAACGCATCAATATTTGCCAATGCCGGATCTCCTGGCGCTAGCGAGAAAGCCCAATCCTGAGGGTCGCCCCGTAAAAAAGAAATAACAATTTTAACTTGCTGAGCTGAATCTCCAGATGAACGGGGTTCTCAGAGAAAGAAACAATTTACAATTATTCTTGAAATTCCTAAACCTAAATCGGTCTCCAGAAAACAGTTCAGGAATAGGTATTTTAGGTTCAGACATAGGACTACTGGTAACAAAATCTTGTATGCCCTGCACACGAGCAGCAAGCTGGTCTACACTTGTAATCAAGGTCTGGACATTCATGTCTGCAGCAAGCACAAGCCACTCAAAGGTAAAGGGGAGAAAGAGAGGAAAAAAAAAAAAAACTCAGAATTTCCTTTCTTATTATCCCACTTCTGCAATGCATAAACATTCAATGTTGGCCTGGCATACTGTTATGACCCCAATGGCAGAGGGTCTCAGAAATATTTACTAAGTCTGCAAACACAAAAACCAGCTCATAGGGCAGTGGTAACTGGGCTGACCATATATCTAATCTTAGCACCACAAATAACAGCAGCCAGGGAACGTGCCTACGTTGATTCTAGACGTCTCGCGCCAGCCGGAGAACTAACTAACCCTAGAAGGGAAAAGAAAGACCTTTCTTGCCTCCAGAGAAAAGACCCCAAAAGTTGGATACAAGCCCCCAACAAATAATAACGGTGAGGTAAGAGGAAAAGACAAACGTAAGAATGAGCTAGGTATTTAGCAAAGAGAGGCCCACTAGCTAATAGCAGAATATAGTAAGATAACTTATATGGTCAGCAAAAATCCTATCAAAAATATCCACGCTGGAAATTCAAGAACCCCCGAACCGTCTAACGGCCCGGGGGGAGAACACCAGCCCCCTAGAGCTTCCAGCAAGGTCAGGAATCACATTTAGTACAAGCTGGACAAAAATGAGAGTAAGCAAATAACCCAAAAAACAAAGAAGCAGGACTTAGCTTAATTTATCACGAACCGGGACCAGCAGATAGGAGCAAACAGAAAGGATCTGATTACAACGATGCCAGGCACTGGACTAAGGATCCAGGAAGTTTATATAGCAACACCCCTGGACTAACGGCCCAGGTGGGTGCAAACTGAGGGAAGAAACTCCCAGAGTTATATCACTAGTAACCACAAGAGGGAGCCAAAAAGTCTAATTCACAACAGGTCCCGGTACAATGGGCGTCGCGGTCCGGTCTGGGGCCTCCCATCTTCTTACTATGATGTCCTCTTCTTGTCTTCACTCTGCGGCTCCGATGCAGGTGTACTTTGTCTGCCCTGTTGAGGGCAGAGCAAAGTACTGCAGTGCGCAGGAGCCGGGAAAGGTCAGAGAGGCCTGGCACTTGCACACTGCAGTACTTTGCTCTGCCCTCAGCAGACAAAGTACGCCTGTGCCAGAGCCACAGCGTGAAGACAAGAAGAGGACGTCATCTGATGAAGATAGGAGGCAACAGACCGGACCGCGACGCCCATTGGACCAGACCGGGACCGCCCCTGGGTGAGTGTAATCTAACCTCTATTTCTCATCTTTTAGGATGCATTGGGGGCTTATCTACAGCATTACAGAATGCTGTAGATAAGCCCCTGATGCTGGTGGGTTTAGCTCACCTTTGATTTTGGGGGTGACAGGTTCCCTTTAAAGTTTAAAGCTTTAACATAAAAAGTGCAATGCTTAGAAGAAAATGAGTAAAAAAAGAAAACAAAGTGCCATACAAATTTGTAACATTCCAGGACAGCATAGAATTATAATTTGGAAATTTTAGGTCTGTTACTTATTGAGCCAATAAGGTTGCAAGTATATTGAATATGATAAATATAATGAAGGTTGCCGCGCTGAGCGGCACTTACACAAAGAAGTGACGTCCTATGTGCAAAGTAATTGTTTGTCTGGCGATGTCCCGTCTGCCAGACCAGGATGCTGAAAGCAATGGGAGCGTCCTCCCTGAAATTGCAATCCCCCGACCACACAAACTGCGCCGCTGTGTGTCAGCGTTGAGCCACGGCCGATGGCACCGCCGGCAGCGTCGCGAGGTGAGCGGGGGGCGTGGTGAAACTGGTGACGTCACCTGTCCGTACCTGACGGACATGTGCAGGGGCCAATCCCGACGCGTTTCGAGGGCAACGTCCCTCTTTCTCAAGGTGTAGCGCCCGCACTGCTGTTATCCTTATATATTCAGCCACGCTCCTGTAGCCTCCTGCCCTGGCATTGCAGGACACCTTTCGCCAGATGATATATGATTAGCTTAACCCATTATAAGCCAGCAAGTGCTACTTGCTGTTCCTAGACCCTGTATCCCTCAGAGGCTGATAATCACATCCATATCGCTAATGGAAACATATATGTATATAAAACTAGGAGCATACCTCATACTTATAAAACTCAATGTTTATTAAATTAATATTAAAACAAGAATAAATACTCATAAATACTAATAGAGAATCTGATCAGAGATGTGCGCTAAAAAGCGCGGTTAAAACCACAAGAAATACCCCCTTCATACCGCGTATATATATGGACGCATGGACAACCTAGAAGGGTCCACAAATTGGCACATATCCATAGTGGAAAAAATACCACCCTCAGAAAACTTACCAAAAATGAATTATTAATACATTCTAAAAAATTTTTTAAAAATAGATATATGGAGAAAACATCATCATATATAAATAGTGCTCTAAAAAACATACATAGCTATATGAAGCCCTTTAAAGGGATCATTGGTGCACCCCCTGTCGCGACATTTTGTCGAGAGACATGGGGGTTCAGTAAAGGGGTTTTCATTTTATGGTATCCAAACGGTCCGAGAAAACCCGAGAGGGGGGGATTTTATTAAAAATATGTCCCGTATAGAATCCAAATGGATTTTTACACTAGACACTTTAGCCCCTAAAGGACTGAATCAGGAGATTGAGCTGTATGCGCTTTAACGCCTCCTGCTGTTGTGTATACGAAGTATGTTTCTGCGCCCTCTAGATATACATATTTTTTAAAGGGATTTGTATATGTTTTTATAATACAGAGGCTTCATATAGCTATGTATGTTTTTTAGAGCACTATTTATATATGATGATGTTTTCTCCATATATCTATTTTTAAAAAATTTTTTAGAATGTATTAATAATTCATTTTTGGTAAGTTTTCTGAGGGTGGTATTTTTTCCACTATGGATATGTGCCAATTTGTGGACCCTTCTAGGTTGTCCATGCGTCCATATATATACGCGGTATGAAGGGGGTATTTCTTGTGGTTTTAACCGCGCTTTTTAGCGCACATCTCTGATCAGATTCTCTATTAGTATTTATGAGTATTTATTCTTGTTTTAATATTAATTTAATAAACATTGAGTTTTATAAGTATGAGGTATGCTCCTAGTTTTATATACATATATGTTTCCATTAGCGATATGGATGTGATTATCAGCCTCTGAGGGATACAGGGTCTAGGAACAGCAAGTAGCACTTGCTGGCTTATAATGGGTTAAGCTAATCATATATCATCTGGCGAAAGGTGTCCTGCAATGCCAGGGCAGGAGGCTACAGGAGCGTGGCTGAATATATAAGGATAACAGCAGTGCGGGCGCTACACCTTGAGAAAGAGGGACGTTGCCCTCGAAACGCGTCGGGATTGGCCCCTGCACATGTCCGTCAGGTACGGACAGGTGACGTCACCAGTTTCACCACGCCCCCCGCTCACCTCGCGACGCTGCCGGCGGTGCCATCGGCCGTGGCTCAACGCTGACACACAGCGGCGCAGTTTGTGTGGTCGGGGGATTGCAATTTCAGGGAGGACGCTCCCATTGCTTTCAGCATCCTGGTCTGGCAGACGGGACATCGCCAGACAAACAATTACTTTGCACATAGGACGTCACTTCTTTGTGTAAGTGCCGCTCAGCGCGGCAACCTTCATTATATTTATTGTCTTTCTGTTAGTTTTTCACACCCCACTAACGGGTTTGCCTGCTGCTTCTTTGTGCACACGTGCCTAGCGCCGGGTGTTTGTTCAGTAACGTATATTGAATATGAAATAGTTAATTTCCTTGCCTCACCCCTTAGTATAGGAAATGACCTGGACATCATGGAACCATCTGCTCTCCATTTAAAACTTGGGCCAGGCACAGGAAGATGTCAGGAATGGCAGTCTCTATACTCCTAGGAATACCCCCTTAGCTTTAGGTTCCTGATAACTTCATGGCCTGCCAGAAAAGTTCTCAGATTTTATGTCCTTTTCTACCTGTACACCTCTTCCTTTTTTTGATTATGTATGGGATATTTGCTTACTAGTCATCTCAATCAAATCTCTGCCTCTGACCCTTGATTGGATAAACCATCCACATTATTATTCTCATTACCAGTTGATGACTTCAACAAAACATGACCCTTCCCTTACTCAGGTATACTGGACATTGGCCTCCCTGTCATGGTGGTCTTTCATCATATTAACATGAAAAATCTTTGGAAGCTTTGTATGTCCATCCAGGGTAATGACATAGTTAACATCATTCATATGCTTGTGTGTAGTATAGGGAACTGTTATGATCCTTAGTGGTTGAGGATCACAAATTACTCCAGCTAAGTAACATACATAGGACAAGCTCTAGGGAGGTGGCAAACTGGACTGACCGCAAATCTGAACCTATCCAAACACACTAGAATTAGCCGGTGAACGTGTCTAAAAATCCTAGACGTCTCGAGCCAGCCTGAGGAACTAACTACCCCTAGAGAGAAAGAAAGACCTCTCTTGCCTCCAGAGAAATAATCCCCAAAGATATAAAAGCCCCCAACATATAATAACGGTGAGGTAAGAGGAAGGCACATACACAGGGGTGAAAACAGATTTAGCAAATGAGGCCCACTAATACTAGATAGCAGAAAATAGTAAAGGGGTCTGTGCGGTCAGTAAAAAACCCTTACAAAATATCCACACTGAGATTTCAAGAACCCCCGCACCAACTAACGGTGTGGGGGGAGAAACTCAGTCCCCTAGAGCAACCAGCAAGCGAGGAAATCACATTTTAGCGAGCTGGACTAAAAACATAATAAATGCTGATAATCAAAAAATGATCAAACAAAAACTTAGCTTTTCTTGGAGAGACTGGGAGCAAGGTAGTCACAAGGAATCTGAAGAGAACTGAATACATTGAGAGCAGGCAAGGAACTGAGTATCCAGGTGAGCTAAATATGAAACCAACCAAGGATAACGAACCAGCTGATGCTGCCAACCTGCAGAAAGACAACACTACACAGTACCGCTTGTGACCACTAGAGGGAGCCCAAAAACAGAGTTCACAACAGTACCCCCCCCCTTGAGGAGGGGTCACCGAACCCTCATCAAGACCCCCAGGGCGATCAGAACGAGCCGCATGGAAGGCACGAACCAGAGCCGCAAGAACATCAGAGGCGACAACCCAGGAATTATCCTCCTGACCATAGCCCTTCCACTTCACCAAATACTGAAGCCTCCGTCTAGAGATACGAGAATCCAAAATCTTCTCCACCACATACTCCAATTTGCCCTCGACCAGCACCGGAGCAGGAGGCTCAACAGAAGGAACCACAGGTACCACATACCTCCGCAACAAAGACCTATGGAACACATTATGAATGGCAAATGATGCTGGGAGATCCAAACGAAAAGACACCGGGTTAAGGATTTCCAAGATCTTATAAGGACCGATGAAGCGAGGCTTGAATTTAGGAGAGGAGACCTTCATAGGAACATACCGAGAAGACAGCCACACCAAATCCCCAACACGAAGTCGGGAACCCACACCGCGGCGGCGGTTGGCAAAGCGCTGAGCCTTCTCTTGTGACAACCTCAAATTGTCCACCACATGGTTCCAAATCTGCTGCAACCTATCCACCACAGAATCCACCCCAGGACAGTCAGAAGGCTCAACCTGACCCGAGGAAAAACGAGGATGGAAACCAGAATTGCAGAAAAAAGGCGAAACCAAAGTAGCAGAACTAGCCCGATTATTAAGAGCAAACTCGGCCAATGGCAAAAAAGTCACCCAATCATCCTGATCAGCAGAAACAAAACATCTCAAATAAGTTTCCAACGTCTGATTAGTTCGCTCGGTTTGGCCATTAGTCTGAGGATGGAAGGCCGACGAAAAAGACAAATCAATGCCCATCTTAGCACAAAAAGTCCGCCAAAACCTGGACACAAACTGGGATCCTCTATCAGACACAATATTTTCAGGAATGCCGTGCAAGCGAACCACATTCTGAAAAAATAGAGGAACCAAATCGGAGGAAGAAGGCAACTTAGGCAAGGGCACCAAATGGACCATCTTGGAAAAACGATCACACACCACCCAGATGACAGACATTTTCTGAGATACCGGAAGATCCGAAATAAAATCCATGGAAATGTGCGTCCAAGGCCTTTTCGGAATAGGCAAAGGCAAAAGCAAACCGCTGGCACGAGAACAGCAAGGCTTAGCCCGAGCACAAATCCCACAAGACTGCACAAAGGAACGCACATCCCGCGACAAGGAAGTCCACCAGAAGGACCTAGCCACCAAATCTCTGGTACCAAAAATCCCAGGATGACCCGCCAACACCGAAGAATGAACCTCGGAAATAACTCTGCTGGTCCATCTATCCGGGACAAACAGTCTCTCTGGTGGACAACGGTCAGGTCTATCCGCCTGAAATTTCTGCAGCACTCGTCGCAAATCTGGGGAAATGGCAGACAAAATCACTCCCTCTCTGAGAATACCAGCCGGCTCAGAAACTCCCGGAGAGTCAGGCACAAAACTCCTAGAAAGTGCATCAGCTTTCACGTTCTTCGAACCAGGCAGATATGAGACGACGAAGTTGAAACGGGAGAAAAACAACGACCAACGAGCCTGTCTAGGATTCAGGCGCTTGGCAGATTCAAGGTAAATCAGATTTTTGTGATCAGTCAAGACCACCACACGATGTTTAGCTCCTTCGAGCCAATGTCGCCACTCCTCAAATGCCCACTTCATAGCCAACAACTCCCGATTACCAACATCATAATTCCGCTCGGCAGGCGAAAACTTTCTTGAAAAGAAAGCACATGGTTTCATCACAGAGTCATCAGAGCTTCTCTGCGACAAAACAGCCCCTGCTCCAATCTCAGAAGCATCAACCTCGACCTGGAAGGGGAGAGAGACATCTGGCTGACATAAGACTGGAGCTGAAGAAAACCGGTGCTTCAGCTCCCGAAAGGCCTCCACGGCCGCAGGAGACCAATTAGTCACATCAGAACCCTTCTTGGTCAAATCCGTCAAAGATTTAACCACGCTAGAAAAATTAGCGATGAAACGACGGTAAAAATTAGCAAAACCCAAGAACTTCTGAAGACTCTTAACAGACGTGGGCTGAGTCCAGTCATGAATAGCCTGGACCTTGACTGGGTCCATCTCCACAGTAGAAGGAGAAAAAATAAAACCCAAAAAGGAGACCTTCTGTACTCCGAAGAGGCATTTTGAGCCCTTCACAAATAAAGCATTAGCACGCAGGACCTGAAACACCATCCTGACCTGCTTCACATGGGACTCCCAATCATCAGAAAAGACCAAAATGTCATCCAGATAAACAATCATAAATTTATCCAGATATTCTCGGAAGATGTCATGCATGAAAGACTGAAACACAGAAGGAGCATTAGAGAGTCCAAAAGGCATCACCAAGTACTCAAAATGGCCTTCAGGCGTATTAAATGCTGTTTTCCATTCATCTCCCTGCTTAATGCGCACAAGGTTATACGCACCACGGAGATCTATCTTGGTGAACCAACTGGCACCCTTAATCCGAGCAAACAAATCAGACAATAGTGGTAAAGGATACTGAAATTTGACTGTGATTTTATTCAGAAGACGATAATCTATATAAGGTCTCAAAGAACCGTCCTTCTTGGCCACAAAAAAAAATCCTGCACCAAGAGGGGAAGAGGATGGGCGAATATGTCCCTTCTCCAAAGACTCCTTTATATAACTCCGCATCGCGGCATGCTCTGGTATAGACAGATTAAAAAGTCGTCCCTTAGGGAATTTACTACCAGGAATTAAATTTATAGCACAGTCACAATCCCTATGAGGAGGCAGGGCACTGGACCTGGGTTCATCAAATACATCCTGGTAGTCAGACAAAAACTCAGGGACCTCAGAAGGAGTGGAAGAAGCAATAGACACCAACGGAGCATCGCCA
This sequence comes from Ranitomeya variabilis, assembly GCF_051348905.1. Taxonomy (NCBI): domain Eukaryota; kingdom Metazoa; phylum Chordata; class Amphibia; order Anura; family Dendrobatidae; genus Ranitomeya; species Ranitomeya variabilis. The sequence goes on along the minus strand of NC_135232.1, from coordinate 1,107,362,529 downwards.
TGAATTCCCTGACAACCCCAACTTGACACAGACATAGCTTTCCAATCTAAAACTGGATTATGAGCCTGCAGCCATGGCAGACCCAAAACGACAACATCATGCAAATTATGCAGAACAAGAAAGCGAATCACCTCCTGATGTACGGGAGTCATGCACATGGTCATTTGCGTCCAATACTGAGGCTTATTCTCGGCCAATGGCGTAGCATCAATTCCCCTCAGAGGAATAGGAAATTCCAAAGGCTCCAGGACAAAACCACAGTGCCTGGCAAACGACAAATCCATCAGATTCAGGGCAGCACCCGAATCCACAAAAGCCATAACCGGGTAGGATGACAAAGAACAAATCAAAGTAACAGACAAAATAAATTTAGGCTGCATAGTACCAATGGTGACAGGTTTAGCGTTTTTTTTAAGCGTTTAGAGCATGCTGAGATAACATGAGTAGAATCACCACAGTAAAAGCACAACCCATTTTGACGTCTATGACTTTGTCGCTCAATTCTGGTCAGAGTTCGGTCACATTGCATAGACTCAGGTCTCTGTTCAGAAAACACCGCCAAAGGATGAGCAGATTTGCGCTCCCGCAAATGCCGATCAACCTGAATGGCTAAAGCCATAGAATCACTCAGACTTGTAGGGGTGGGAAACCCCACCATAACATTCTTAACGGCCTCAGAAAGACCTTCTCTGAAATTTGCAGCCAGGGCACACTCATTCCATTGAGTAAGAACCGACCATTTCCGAAATTTTTGACAATACACCTCTGCTTCATCCTGACCTTGAGAGATAGCCAGCAACGCTTTTTCTGCCTGATTCTCAAGATTAGGCTCCTCATAAAGCAATCCAAGAGCCAGAAAAAATGCATCTACATTAAGCAATGCAGGATCTCCTGGTGCCAAAAAGAAAGCCCAATCTTGAGGGTCGCCACGCAACAAGGAGATAACAATTTTAACTTGCTGAGCGGAATCACCAGAGGAACGAGGTCTCAGAGATAGAAATAACTTACAATTATTCTTAAAGTTTAGAAACCTAGATCTTTCACCAGAAAACAACTCCGGAATGGGTATCTTTGGTTCTGACATAGGGCTATGAATAACAAAATCCTGAATACTTTGCACCCGTGCAGTCAGATGATCCACACTAGAAGTCAGAGTCTGAACATTCATGTCTGCAGCTGAGCTCAAAACCACCCAGAGTTCAAAGGGATGAAAGAAGCTAAACAGACTGCAGCAAAGGAAAAGCGGGAGGAAAAAAAAAAATGTACTCAGGTCTTCTTCTTATCCCACTTCTGCGATGCATTAAACACCTCTGAGGCCTGCTCTACTGTTATGATCCTTAGTGGTTGAGGATCACAAATTACTCCAGCTAAGTAACATACATAGGACAAGCTCTAGGGAGGTGGCAAACTGGACTGACCGCAAATCTGAACCTATCCAAACACACTAGAAGTAGCCGGTGAACTTGTCTAAAAATCCTAGACGTCTCGAGCCAGCCTGAGGAACTAACTACCCCTAGAGAGAAAGAAAGACCTCTCTTGCCTCCAGAGAAATAATCCCCAAAGATATAGAAGCCCCCAACATATAATAACGGTGAGGTAAGAGGAAGGCACATACACAGGGGTGAAAACAGATTTAGCAAATGAGGCCCACTAATACTAGATAGCAGAAAATAGTAAAGGGGTCTGTGCGGTCAGTAAAAAACCCTTACAAAATATCCACACTGAGATTTCAAGAACCCCCGCACCAACTAACGGTGTGGGGGGAGAAACTCAGTCCCCTAGAGCAACCAGCAAGCGAGGAAATCACATTTTAGCGAGCTGGACTAAAAACATAATAAATGCTGATAATCAAAAAATGATCAAACAAAAACTTAGCTTGTCTTGGAGAGACTGGGAGCAAGGTAGTCACAAGGAATCTGAAGAGCACTGAATACATTGAGAGCAGGCAAGGAACTGAGTATCCAGGTGAGCTAAATAAGAAACCAACCAAGGATAACGAACCAGCTGATGCTGCCAACCTGCAGAAAGACAACACTACACAGTACCGCTTGTGACCACTAGAGGGAGCCCAAAAACAGAGTTCACAACAGGGAACTTCCCATGTCGTTAAGTTATACTGAAACATAGAAACCAATACCCAACTTTCTGTGCCTCCTAATAGACCCTCAGTTGGGTATTATGGTTGTAACATAGTTTAAGCTTGATTTGGGCCTGGGTCACAGTCTTATGAACCAGGCTGTTCAGTTTCTTCATTTTCTCACATTGTCTCAGTATATATTCCACCAAATAGACTCGTAGACTTTTGGGGTTATCCATCCAACAGTTTTTAATCAGATAAAGAGGCCCACTTATACTTCTCCCATACACAATTCAAATTGGGAGAACATTATTGAGGCTTTGGGCACTTGTTGGTAAGCAAGCAAAAGATTTGTCAGATAACATTCACAGTCTCTATTTTCGATCTTCACAGCATCTTAAGTCCAATTAAAATGTTCATGTAGCCCGGTAGTCAGATAATAACGGGGACTGGCTTCAAAATGTTTTGCCTTTATTTTCCTGCAGAGGTTTTGGAGTAGATTTGATATGAATTGGATCCCCTGATCCATCAACACCTGCTTGGAAAACCCCAACATGAGAAAGTACAGTTAGTAGTGCATCTGGAATCTTATCAGCTCAAATGAAAGACAATACCAAATGAGAAATTGTATAGCATAATCTACCACTGTAAGAGTAATCACTTCCCAGAGTTGCTATGTATTGCAGTTAGCCCTGAAATTGCTTGAAAGGCTCATGAATTACTCATAGTTGAATCCATTGTGCCTCAAAGATATTCCCAATCTTTCCAACTTTTTGACAAAAGCAAAATCGACAATAATTGAATAAGTCAGTCCTCATATTGGGCCAATAAAGGTTTTGTGTGAAATGGCCTTTATTATTTTGTACTCCAAAATTAATTTTTTGAGCAATACTCTATAACTGTTTCTTGAATGGATAGGGAACAAACAACTGCCCCTCACAGTCCCCTGGCACTTATGTGTCAGTGTGAATAGTTTCTTTATACATCTTTACTTGGTCCCAGGACATTCTTTTCTTGTCATGCTAAGCATAGAGTTGGTCTACAAGAAATCTCAGCTTCTCCACACTGGTCTCTCACTATGTGTCATGGGTAAGACTACAAAAAGGTAAACTATCTCCACTCACTCAATCTGGCACTCACCTTTTACTTTGATAACAAAAGTGAACATAAATTACACCCCAAAACAGTCCACACACCCCAGATCCACAACACACTTTACTCCTCATCAAACAAACAGCATGAGGAATCCCAAAAATACAGTTGTATAAAACAAGAGGGGATATAGGGAGAGAAATGGGAAGCGCAGACTTCTGAGTGTAGCAGTTAGTTTACAAAGGTGTATACTCAGTTTGAATCCACTCACTTTTTTGGTGTCTTGATATACTGCGTATAGATCCAATCCATGGATCACTCCATTCATCATCCTTCAGGAGCGCATATTGCTGGGAGAAATATTTACAAAAAATACAGTTGTGTGAAAAGAGTGTTTGCCCCTGCATGATTTCCTATTCTTTTGCATGTTTGTCACACTTAAATGTTTTAGATCCACAAACAAATTGAAATATTAGACAAAGATAGCACAATTAAATGCAAAGTGCATTTTTTAAATGAAGGTTTATTTTTAGGGGAAAAAAATTCAAAACAATTCCCTGTGTGAAAACTGTTTCGGCCACCCTTAGCAACAACAACTGAAATCAAGCATTCGTCAATGGGACTTTTTCACTGCTCTGGAGGAATAAGGACTTTGACTAGGCCACCAAAAAAGTCTTAATTCTGTTTTTAAGCCATTCAGAGGTGGACTTGAGCATGTGTATTAGATCTTTGTCCTGCTGCATAAACCAAGTGAGCTTCAGCTTGAGGTCACGGACAGATGGCTGGACATTCTCCATCAGGATTTTTTGATAGACAGCAGAATTCATAGTTCCATTTACCACAGCAAGTCTTCCAGGTCCTGAAGCACCAAACCAGCCCCAGACAATCACAATGCCACAACTATATTTTACTGTTGGTATGATGTTCCTGCTGTGTTACCTCTATGCCAGCTGTAACAGGACCTACACCTTCCAAAAAGTTCAACTTTTGTCTCATCAGACTAAAAGACAAAAGTCTTGAGGATCATCAAGATTTTTTCTGGTAAAACTGAGATGAGCCTTTATGTTCTTATTGCTCATCAGTGGCTTTCATCTTGGAACTCTGCTATACAGGCCATTTTTGCCAGTCTCTTTCTGGTGGAGTCATGAACATTGATCTTAACTGAGACAAGTGAGGCCTGCAATTCTTTGGATGTTGTTGTGGGGTCTTTTGGGAGCTCTTGGATGAGTGGTCGCTGCACTCTTGAGGCAAATTTGGTCAGCCGACCACTCCTGGGAAGGTTCATTACTGTTGAATGTTTTCGCCTATTGTGGATAATGGCTCTCACTGTGGTTCGCTGGTGTCCCAAAGGTTTAGAAATGGCTTTATAACCTTTTCCAGACTGATAGATCTCAATTACTTTGTTTCTGATTTATTCCAAATTTCTTTGGATGGCGGTATGATGTTTAGCTTTTGAGGATCCTTTGGTCTACTTAACCTTGTCAGACAGGTCCTAGTTAAGTGATTTCTTGATTGAAAACAGATGTGGCAGTAATCAAACCTTGGTGTAGCTAGAGAATTTAAACTCAGCTGTGATAAACCACAGTTAATTTATGTTTTAAGGGGGGGCAAACACTTTTTCATACATGGCTCTGTAGGTTTGGATTTATTTTTCCATTAATAATAAAGACCGTCATTTAAAAAACTGAATTCTGTGCTTACTTGTGTTATCCTTGTCTAATATTTACATTTTTTGATGATCTGAAACATTTAAGTGTGACAAACATGCAAACGAATAGGAAATCAGGAAGGAGCAAACACTTTTTCACACAGCAGTAAACACTTACATCTGACAGTCAAAGGCTGAACTCTCTCCGAAAAGCTATGGATTTTTTAGAGCATACAATGACCAACTTATTAAAGTTTTAACATTTTATATAAAAAGTATATTGCTTACAAGCATATAAGTAAAAAGAGAAACTAAGTTGACATAAACATATGCATACAGTTATAAAATAAAAAGGGAAGTTATGGATCACACTCAGTCTTGGCTGACCCTTAAATGTGAACTCTCTCCAATTAATCAATACATCTTTTTGTATTCTGGTCCTGGGCCCAGGTTTCCATGCTGGCCTAGTATTTCATTTTGGAAATCCCAGGTCTGTTACTGGAGAGTGAACCAATAATGAGGTAAGTACATTGAAAATTACATTATTTTCTTGCATCCCCCTTACTATATGGAATGGGCACAATCCAGCCTGGGTAACACAGGACCATCTGACCATTATGTGAAACCAACCAGACCTAGGCTTCATGAGATACACCCTTTGGGTCTAGGTTCCTGTTAATCTCGCTACCTGCAATAAAAATGTACTGATTTTGTGGCTCTTTGTACCTAGTTAACTATATGGATGTCAGACTTATCCCATTATTATATTTTCACTTACAGGTTTAAAAAGTATTATACTTACCTTTCCTCACCTGTTCTTTCCATCATTGCTCAATGTACTTCATTTTGGCACTGAATTCTGGCAAACCTGAGGCCTGTCATAGCAGGCCTTGCTTCCCAACACTTCACACTTGGCCGAGAGAGACGAACCACAGACTGCAGATTGACCTCATATGGTCAGATAGTGCCGATAATGCCCACCTTGATGTGAATTCTCCCCCCACATGATCTCATGTGGCCAATCTCAGGCATCAGTTTAGCCTCAGTGCCAGAATGAAGCGAGTTGAGTGAAGGAAAAATGGTAGACCGGGGAGCTGCAGAGGTGAAGGTGGCATAATAAGTGGTGAGAAAAGATGAGTATAATTTTTTTTATTCACTTTATCGCCGTCCTGGCCTTCAAAAAAATTCAGCTGGCCAGAATTTTGCTGCTTTTATGCAAATTGAATCCCAAAAAATTGTTGGTTAATTGGAATTTTGGGGGAAATTTGTAAAGAATCTGGTTTGTTCAGAATGAGACTTACTCAACTCAGGAAGTAGAAAAACACACCATAAAAAGGATATGTGCAAAAAGGTCTCATCTGTCTTGAGGTGCAAATTTTGGAGAGTACGTATTATTATTATTATTATTATTTAATATAGCGCCATTTATTCCATGGCGCTTTACATGAGGAGGGGTAACGATTATACTTTATGTAAAATTTCTCTATAACAAAAAGCTCCAACATCATTTTATTGTCAATTAAAATTGAAACTTTTCTTTCAATCTTTACTACCTTTTATTTTAATAAGTCATTTTTCATTTCTGAAAAAAAAAAATGTTTCAGCAAGTGTTCACATGCAATTTGCCTAAAATTTTCCCCAGATAAAATACTGCTAAGGTTTTCACTGTGGTTGCGATATACCCTCAGTCATAATGCAATGATCTAAACTGTTACTTAATACTCTTAGAAAATGCATACAATGGAGGCGAGAAATTACACCTGTGTAGAGCGGCATTGTTCATTAAATTGGATGCTCCATCTCGGCTTGTTATGTGTATAGAACTGGGATGTAGATCTGGGATGAATATGCTTTTCAGAACAACATTCTGCTTCTCTTTCTTATTCTTTGCTGCTTCAGCAGTCAGCACTTTCACTTTTTGGTACAGCACATTCAATTTTATAAGCCCTATCAGCAAGATGTTAAACTCTGCGATAGATAAAATCTTGTTTAGTTTTGAATTGAATATAATAAAAAATAGCTAATTTTTTTTTTTTTTTGCCCTATGAGAGGAGTGTTATGCCACACTGGATTGTCACAGACTCTTTTTTTTCTGCAAAGAAGGGGAATAGTTAGTTTCTCATGGAAGGCAATGAATTTAGCGGTCACTTTGAATGCTACAAACTTTATGGTTGCAAAATATAAAAAGGTACAGTTCTTGAGCAGTTACTGTCACACTTGGTGGGTTTAGCATCTTGAACAGCAGAAAAGAACAGTAATAGTGATGGAGAACCTAGTGTCCGTTGTTGTGAATTCTGCTCTTGGGCTCCCTCCGGTGGTTATAAGTGGTAGCGCTGCTGTCTCTGGATCGCAGCATTCATCAGGTGTGTCCACTTTTTGCAATTCTGACTGGGCTATTTAGTCTTGCTTGACCCTTTAGTCACTGCCAGTTGTCCATTGTTCCTGGAGGATTCACATCCCTGCCTGGTCTCTCCTGCTTTGCTGTTCATTTCAACAAAGATAAGTTCTGGCCTTGATTTTTGCAGTCCATATGCTGTGGGCCTTATTGTTCAGTTCTTTTCCATGTTTTTGTCTTGTCCAGCTTGGTCTGTATAAGGATTTGTTTAGCCAAGCTGGTATCTCTGGAGATGCAGATATACCCTCCATATCTTTAGTTAGATGTGGAGATTTTGTATTTTCTGTGGTGGATATTTTCTAGTGTTTTAATACTGACCGCATAGTACTCTGTCCTATCCTTTCTATTTAGCTAGAAGTGGCCTCCTTTGCTAAATTCTGATTTCAGTCTGTGTATGTTTTTTCCCTCTCCTCTCACAGTCAATATTTGTGGGGGGCTGTCAATCCTTTGGGGATTTTCTCTGAGGCAAGATAGTTTTCCCTTTTCTATCTCTAGGGGTAATTAGTCCTCCGGCTGTGTCGAGATGTCTAGGGAGTGATAGGTAAATTCCACGGCTACTTCTAGTTGCGGTGTTAAGTTCAGGGTCTGCGGTCAGTACAGGTACCACCTTCTCCAGAGTACGTCTTATGCTGCTCCTAGGCCACCAGATCATAACAGTCCGTGCACAGACCCAAATACTGAATTCTCCTGGAAGTCTGTGTTACTGTTCGGGTTCAGCAGTTTCCAAGCTGTCATCTGTGTGACAGCGTGAGAAACATCTGCGGTTCTGATCAGTGGTACGTTCAGTACCTCCAGTCACAGCACTGTGGTTCCCACGCTGTCAGATGAAGCAAATTTGACCAGTTGTAAAAAGGATACTGCCTGTCACAGGTGTCAACTGATTAGAGTAGTCTTCTCATCATCTTACACGTGCTCTTGCTGATAGCAGCAAGAGCAGACAAGGCTGATAAGAATATTCATCAGCCAGAACCGGTGAAATAAGTAAATAAATACAAAATGAATGGCGCTGGTTTTCCTATATTTTTGATGACCAGCGCAGGTAAAGCTGACAACTGTGGTCTGCAACTCCCCAGCTGTCAGGTTTATATTGGCTGGCTATCAGAAATAGAGGGATCCCAACTCCTTATTTTTTAATTATTTAAATAAATAATTTTAAAAAATGGTGTGGGTCCCCCCCATTTTTGACAACCATCCAAACTAAAGCGGACAGATGGGGGCTGGTATTCTCAGACTGGCAAGGGGCCATGAATATTGGCTCTCCCCACCATCTATTCAATACGCCAGTGCTTTGCCTGGCTCTTTCCACTTGCCCTAGTGCTGTGGCAAGTCGGGTAATAGCTGTGTGGCTGATGTCAGTTGTTTTATGGCTGCGGACATCAAACCCACAGGTTAGTAGTGGAGAGGTTTCTATAAGACACCCATTACTGACCCCATAGTCAGATTGTAATAAAGACAGATGCAGAATAAAGTTTTTTATTTGAAATAAAACTCCCCATCCTATTTTATCCATTTATTTTACAAAACAAAAAATAAAAAAGCAAAGTTATGCTCACCTGTCCGTAGAGAGGAAAATCCAAAGATGTCCATGTCCCCTGTAAAAGATAGAAAATAATAAAACACTATATTCCTCACCTGGCCACAAGTGCTTGTCCATGTGTCGGTCATTACATGGACAATATCAGCAAGTGAGTTGGAAAGGCCACAGGTGATGCTCCTGGACATGTGCTGGTACAAGATGGGGACACCATAGTTGCGGTTGGGGACTGAGTACTGAGTGACAGCTATCATCATGAGTCAGCGGAAATCCTCCTTGTCTACAATCCTAAATGAGAGCAAACACTAAGATGAAAACAACTTTTCCTTAATGGGCTAAAAGATACATTTTTATTAAACAAATTTAAAATACAATAATAATAATCATATATTAATCAATGAGCAACAGCAGGAGGGGATACAAGAAACCAGGAACAGGAAAAGGGTGGGAACACATGTATGTAAGAAGCAATGAATTGATATTACATATATCTCAATTAAATAGTCCTGGGAAACACTAAATGCACATAAACTCACAACATCCAAAATATTTGTAAAGTGCAAAGGCTTGTAAACGCTGTGGACCACCGAATTGGGGTTCAAATAAGATACATCCCTAAACAGAACAGGGATCGAAGGAAACGAGACAATATGTCATATATTCTAGACCACAATTGAACTGCTAATAGTAAGTCCAGGCATTAGCAGTGTATACAGATCAAATTAAACATTCCATATTTACCACAAAGTGTAGATATCCAGGTGCCCACCACACCCAACGTTCTTTTGGCTCAGAAAGCTTCATCCAGGGGTGATGGGCAACTAGCGAGGGGACTATTTAAACCATCATTGGCCAATGAGGTAGAGGCAAATTAGCCTCTGTTAATTGATTACTTCCGCACGCATACCGTTATTCAACTTCCTTACCGCAGTTGCGGAGGTGACGTGTCTGGCACATGATCCAGTCACGTGACTCCAACATCAGTGGGTGACGTCATTTGATCTCGCCAAAAGCGCTACGGCGGTGTTTACCACGCTGTCACACCGGCTTTTGTGCTGTGTATGTTCGGCTATATTCGGCAATTTAATCAACGATTAAAGCTGCGAATATTGCAAATTTGGCGATCGTGAACCGAACCGAACATTAAAATATTCGCTCATCTCTGCAAACAAAATAAAAGAACATTTTACAATTGGTGCTGATTTAAAGCAGAAATGTGGGAAATGTTATTTATTAATGTTTTTTTATGGTACGACTACCTGGATTAAAGGGATAATCATTCAAAGTTTCAAAATTGCAATTTTTTTTTAGCATTTTTCTCAAATTTCTGATATTTTTTGTAAATAAACACAAAACATATCGACCTAAATTTACCATTAGCATAAATTGTAATGTGCTAAAAAAAAAAAACAATCTCAGAATAACAGGGATTTTTTGAAGCGTTTCAGCGTTATTACCACAGAAAGTGACACTGGTCAGATTTCAAAAATTTGGCACAGTCACTAAGGGGTTAATGGTAGAAACATTAGACCTTTCAACATAGACTTAAGTGGCTCTCATTCAGTCAAAGTTGGTCACAGGCGGAGTTTGATGTATGATGGCATGTTCATGTAAGGCTACGTTCACATTTGCGTTGTGCGCCGCAGCGTCGGCGCCGCAGCGCACAACGCAAACAAAAACGCAGCAAAACGCATGCACAACGCTGCGTTTTGCGCCGCATGCGTCGTTTTTTTCATTGAATTTGGACGCAGCAAAAATGCAACTTGCTGCGTCCTCTGCGCCCCGACGTGGGCGCCGCAGCGACGCATGCGGCGCAAAACGCAAGTGCGCCGCATGTCCATGCGCCCCCATGTTAAATATAGGGGCGCATGACGCATGCGGCGCCGCTGCGGCGCCCGACGCTGCGGCGCTGGCCGCAAATGTGAACGTAGCCTAAGGCTACGTTCACATTTGCGGTGTGCGCCGCAGCGTCGTCGCCGCACCAAAACGCATGCGGCGTGCGGCCCTATCTTTAACATTGGAGCCGCATGGCGCCGCATGTACATGCGTTGTCATGCGTTTTGGTGCGTTGTACGCCGCATGCGGCGTTAGGGCGCACCTGTCAGGGCGCGGCAAACGCAACATGTTGCATTTCTTGGGCGGCGCAGACTTTGGGAAAAACGCATGCGTCGTGTTTGCGTCGTGTTTGCGTCGTCGATGCGCCTTTTTTTCCATTGACTTGCATTGACAACGCAGACGACGCAAGTACTTGCGTCGTGATGCGTTGTACGACGCATGCGTTTTTCTTTCAAAAATGCAAAACATTGTCTAGACTTTGTCTAGACACTTAAAAAAAGCACTATATATATAAAAAAAGGGGGGGGGGGGTTGCCATTGTCTTTCACAGAGCAGACAGAGCACACAGAGCAGACAGAGAGAGGAGCAACCTGCTTTCCAAACCTGTAAGTATATATTTCTCTTTGCATAATTTTTTTTCTGTGTTTTATTTCTTGTTTTTGATTTAATTTGTGCAATGTTTGCTCTGTGATATTGTACGGTTATGGCACTGTAGGTTGTTATTGAATAATAACAGTTTTTTTTAATGTGTTTCTGATATATGCTGGCGTTTCTTGTGTGCGGCCTTGCTGGGTTTGGATTGGTTTTGGATTTATTTTTGGTTGTTCTTGTGTCATGCGGATGTTCAATGCCTTTTTTTTGCAAGATTTTTTATTGTAAAATTTGTGGTGCATGTCTTTTTCTGGCTTCTATTGTTGGGGTAACCGTATGGCGTTTTCTAGGCTCATGTCTTGCTGTGTTTTATTATGCTGTTGGCATTTTTTTTTCTTTCCTTGAGTGTCTTTTCTTGCTGGTGGGGGGGCTACATTTATGATGTTTCATTTGTATTGTATTGTTCCGTGCTGCTATATGCCATTATATGTTCAATTGGATTATGGTTACGTCGTTTTCTGTATGGCTTCCATATATATATCTCCTGTCTTGAATGTTTCCATAGCCAAGTGTGTAGTTAAATTTTTTTTTTTTTTGGGTGGGGCCCTTTTTTAAAAATTTCTTGTGTTCTCTTTTCTATTTGACTATGGTTTTTCTTTTGGGTTGCTGTATTTTGAACAGCGGTTGTCCCGTAATGTTTATTGCTTATTATCTAGAATGGTATTTATCGCCTTTTTCAGATGTATTTCTGTGGTAGATGTCACCAGATGGTGTTGTTTTGGATCATGTCTTGTTGCTATTGTAAAGTATGGCGTGCAGTTTGCTATTTCATTGTGCCTTTTTATTTCCTCTTTATTTTTTAAGTTTTTATTTTTTTAAATTTGGACATTTTTTTTTTTTTTTTTGCTTAATTTTTTTTGGGTCTATTCTTGTATTGTTTCTTCTATTGCCTTCTCTTTCAATGTATGGCGTTGTGGTGTCGCTTTTTGAGTTTGCATTGTCCTATCAGTCAACAGTCAATTGTGGTTGTTTTAATGTTTTATTGTATGTGGCATTGTTAGCTTTGGATGTGATTTTTTGCTCATTTTTTCATTGCAGAGCAAACTTCCAAAAATGGCGAGTTCTTCTCCAGCATCTGGCCAATCGGCGAGGGGGAGTGCGGTGAGTAATTATGTCCAGTTGCTTACTATTCGCTGCCATTTGTAGCATTGACACTAATTTTTGTATACATTTTTTTACAGGCTTCTTCAAGTGAGGGGGAAGGCACACAGCGGGAGCAGGGAGATCGGTGCCAAGATGTGTCGTCAGGCCGGCAAGTGAGTATTTTTTTTTTTTTTTTATCTTTTTTTTTGAGTAGCATCCTGCTGGGAGGAACATTAGGAGCATCCTGGTTTCACTAGGGATGTTTACTAAGCTTAATAACATTATAGCTTTTCAGGGCAGCAAGTATTTGGGGGAAGGTAACATATAGTTGAACTCCCTGCACAAAAACATTCAAAAATACAGGTGTAGAAACCATCAATATACATACATCAAATGGCAAAGGATAGGGCAAAGGTACATATCATGACAGGTGCTGGTGGTTGTTTATATTAGCATATTTGTAACCTTTTTGTTTTCTATTTTTTCTAGGTTTCACAACGGGACCAAGGAGACAGTGGCATAGATGTGGAGCTCCTGATCTCCAGCATCCAGGAGCGTGGCCCGTTGTGGGACAGCCGTGACCCCCGGCACATGGACCAGGTGGTGATCAGGCGTTTGTGGGCAGAGGTGGCAAAGTCGCTGTGGGATGGCTTTGACAGTGCCTCCGCCAAGGACAAAGGCAACTTTCGTGAGTATTGCTGATACGCTGCTATGACCCATCTTGCCAGGATAAACACAACCGTGTGTGATGCTATCAACGCCTAAACTTTGCATCACACACGGTTGTTTTATCCTTTTAAAATGCTACATATGTAACCTTTTTTTTTCTTTGCATTCACAGTGAAAAAGTTGAGGACCAGATGGCGATCCATGAAGGACCGTTTCAATAAGGGGCTGCGTGCTGAGGAGGAGCAATCGAGGAGTGGTGCTGCTGCGACCAAGTCGGTGCCCTACAAATATAACAGGGCACTACAGTTCCTAAGACCGGTCCTTGGCCGCCGACAGTAAGTATTTTGTCCACATACCATATTGCACATTGTACATTGCCCAGACACATAACATATTGCACAGCCACATAGTTCATTGCCCAGCCACATAGCATATTGCACAGCCACATAGTACATTGCCCAGCCACGTACATTGTGCATCCACACACATAGTATATTTGCAGGCCACTATATCGCAGCCACATAGTACACGTTCTAGCCACGTATCCACATAGTACATTTCCCAGGCACATAGTGTATTGGCCATCAATGTAGTCAGCGTAGCATATTGGCCATCCACGGTAATTTTTTTAGGTTAAGCGAGAGTCCTTGTAGTCCATGACAGGTTACGTTCTGAGTCAGTGTAGTTCTGATCGCAGGAATAATGATGACGTCTCGATCACATGATCCTAACGTCATGGACATTCCTGCGATCAGATCAGCAAAGTCTGGTTTTTATTTTTTTTTAATTTTTTTATAGACCTTAAATTTTATATTATTTTTGCGACATAGACGGCATCTTGAAATTATTTTTTCACACAAAATTTTTTTAAAAATATGACGGGTATGCATTGCCTTTGGCAGAGGGAATGTACAGTCATTTTCTGCCGTCGGTATGTCCATGATTGTTATCGTGAGCCCTAATGGTCAGCTGGCGATAACAATCAGCAATTTATTATAGGCCACACAGACTGAGAGACAGGGGATTGTAATGTTTTGATGTGTCATGTAATGTAAATTTTTTTACAGGAGTTGGCGTATGTGATAGTTTATTAATTGAAGACTAATTTTTTCCTTTTCTTTTCACAGGACACACAGCAGCACCCTCCAGCGAGCTCCCCCCTGTGAAGCGGAACTTCATGGATCGCCATCTGACCCGTCACAGCCCTCCCACAGCGACAGCAGGCTTGCACCACCATCATCTGGAGAACCGGCTGCCGGTACATCAGGTTTTCCCCTGCCCGAGGCCTCTGGCGCACCTTCATTCGGGAATTCCCGACAGCGCCAGCGTGCCTCGGACAGGTCAGTTACGCCCGAATTTTTGCACTTGAGCACGGTGTTCCAGAACGGTTTCAAGGCGTTGAGAGATCAAATGCCCAGTATAGAACGGCGCCTTGAAAACCTGGAAGCCGAGCTCTCAAATCCGGCAAAGCATTTTTTAAGTACAATTGCTAAAGGCATGGTGGAAAACCTTACGCCGGAACTCCAGATTTCGGTGATGCAGGACTGCAACAATTCTTACGTGAGGGCTCTGCAGCAGGCTCGGGTCATGCAGTCAGCAACACTGCCCGTAGTGCCGTCGCTGGCTAGCATGACTCCGACTCCTGCTGCAGAGTCACTCCAGCCACCCCACCCTGGTCCAAGTGCCGGGCGACGCCACCACAGGCACCATACTAGTGTGCGGCCCACTCCTGCTCCTGCCAGGCCCTCATCCTCCCGTAGGAGTGCTTCTGGGGGAGATGCCGCAGAAGGCAGGAAAAAAAAAAAACACATAAGAGGAGGCACACAGAGAGACACACAGAGGCACAGGTTCTGGCTGCTCCAGTACAGACACCATCTCATCGTGGCTCTAGCCACAGCAGGAGCAGCCAGGGCCAACCAAGACAGAAATACAGTCGCCTTGTGTTGCCTCCTCCCTCCCATAGTGATGATGCGGTCTCCCCAGTGTACCCTGCGGGGGGTTTGGACCTGCCGTCAAGCCTCCTCGACTATGGCTCCTCCTCCTCCTCCTCCTATTCCACTCCCCGTCCACGTTCAAAAACTGGAAGCTACCGGTCACCGCTGGTAGCGGAAGTTGATCCCCCCTCGGCTGTTGATGATACCCCCTAATTTTCTTTTCCCTTTTTTTTCTGTTTCCCCCAAATAAAAAGTTATTTTATTGAAAAAAATATTTGGTCTTCTTTTAACGTATACTTCTCAGCAATTCACTCCGTGCGCCGTTTATTTGTGCTTCAAACACCTCATATATGCAATGTCAGACAGTATTTTTGGATTTTTTAATTTTAACGTTTCTTTGGGTGTCTCTCATTGCTGTATGAGGTGTTTACAAACACTAAAGTGTATGAGGTGTTTTCAAACACTAAGGGTATGTGTCCACGCTCAGGATTGCATCCGGATTTGGTCAGGATTTTAATTCAATATTTGTAGCCAAAACCAGGCGTGGGTGATAAATACAGAAGTGGAGCATATGTTTCTATTCTACTTTTCCTCTAATTGTTCCACTCCTGGTTTTGGCTTACAAATACTGATGAAAAAACCTGAGCAAATCCGGATGCAATCCTGAACGTGGACACATACCGTAAAGTTACCTTCACACAAAAGGCCCCGTGTCACACAGCGACGCTGCAGCGATACAGACAACGATGCTGATCGCTGCAGCGTCGCTGTGTGGTCGCTGGGGAGCTGTCACACAGACCGCTCTCTCCAGTGACCAACGATCAGGGGAACGACTTCGGCATCGTTGAAACTGTCTTCAACGATGCCGAAGTCCCCCTGCAGCACCCGGGTAACCAGGGTAAACATCGGGTTACTACGCGCAGGGCCGCGCTTAGTAACCCGATGTTTACCCTGGTTACCAGCGTAAATGTAAAAAAAAACAAACAGTACATACTCACCATCTGTTGCCCGTCAGGTCCCTTGGCGTCTGCTTCCTGCTCTGACTGAGCCGCCGTACAGTGAGAGCAGAGCGCAGCGGTGACGTCACTGCTGTGCTCTCACTTTACGGCGGCAGTCAGAGCAGGAAGCAGACGCCAAGGGACCTGACGGGCAACAGATGGTGAGTATGTACTGTTTTTTTTTTTTTACATTTACGCTGGTAACCAGGGTAAACATCGGGTTACTAAGCGCGGCCCTGCGCTTAGTAACCCGATGTTTACCCTGGTTACCAGTGAAGACATCGCTGGATCGGTGTCACACACACCGATTCAGCGATGTCAGCGGGACCTCAATGACCAAAAAAAGGTCCAGGCCATTCTGACACGACCAGCGATCTCGCAGCAGGGGCCTGATCGCTGGTACGTGTCACACATAGCGAGATCGCTACTGAGGTCGCTGTTGCGTCACAAAACTTGTGACTCAGCAGCGATCTCGCTATGTGAGACGGGGCCTTTAACAATGCTGCAGCAACACAGACAATGATGCAATTCACTGCAGCATCGGTATTTGGTCGCTGGAGTGCTGTCTGTGTGACAGCTCTCCAGCGACCAACGATGCCGAGGTCCCCGGGTAACCATGGTAAACATCGGGTTGAAGTGCAGGGCGCACTTCTGATGTTTACCATGGTTACCAGTGTAAAATAAAAAAAAAAAAACATTCACAATCGCATCGCCCGGCGTCAGCTTCCCTGCACTGACTAAGTGACGTCCCTCACAGCAAAGCGGTAAAATCAACGCTGTGCTGTGAATTTACTTTACGGCCGGCGCTCAGTCAGTGAAGGAAGCGGACGCCAGGGGACGCGAAGATGAGTATATTTATTTTTATTTTTTAGTTTACATTTAACACTGGTAACCACGGTAAACATCGGGTTACTAAGCGCGACCATGCGCTTGGTAACCCGTTGTTTACCCTGGTTAACAGTAAACATCGCTGGTATCGTTGTTGTTGCTGTCAAACACAACGATACACTGCGATCTTAAACAAATATGTTATATGCTATGGCATAATAATTTGCTCTTTGAAAAAGGGTAGAAAACTTAGAAAATTTTTTTATTAAACAACATTTTCAATAGAAAGGTTTACAAATTTTTAGAAAGGCACATTACATTAGTGAACTATAGGTAGATGCCTAATTTGACATAACCAAACCAACCAAAAAGGATTTATTGCACATCATGTAGAATTAGTTTATTACCACAATCACAATACAGGGATTTATTGGTGTAGTTAAATGCAGAATAAAGTCCAACAGTAAAACAAACACTCCACCATTGTATCTTGCCATGACACACGGCCAACATCTGACACAAAATAGGCCGCAAAACGATCCCTCATCTGTGCAATTTCCACACTTGACCTCAGAGGATGATCCTGGTAATCGGGCAATGGGTTGGCTATGGGTTCATCCAGTTCAATGTTCAGTCTCTCTTTGGTCAGAATATAATTGTGGAGAACCACACACGCCTTCACCACCTCATCCACTGTCTCAGTTTTCAGATTAATGGCGGATCCTAATATACGCCATTTGGAGACCAGGATGCCAAAGGCGCACTCCACAGTCCTTCTGGCCCTGGACAGTCTTTAATTGAAAACCCTTTTTGTATGGTCCAGGCCCCGACTGGAGTAGGGTTTCAATAGGTTGGCAGACATTTGGAATGCCTCATCCCCAACCACAACAAATGGCATCGCAGGGCCTTCGGTGTGGGGAAGAGGTCGTGGCTGGGGGAAATTAAAATTGTTGGTATATAATTTTTGGCCCATATCCGAGTCTTTAAATGTGCGAGAGTCATTTGCACGGCCAAATGCACCAATATCCACTGCGAGAAAACGGCAGTCCGCACCGGCAATTGCCATTAGCACAGTAGAAAAGTATTTTTTGTAGTTGAAGAACATGGATCCACTTTTCCCTGGCTTGGTAATCCGAATATGCTTTCCATCCACCGCGCCAATACAGTTTGGGAAAGAACACAGTTGGTCAAATTTCTGGGCGTTGTACTCCCAGATTTCTCTTGTAGGGACGGGTAAAAATTCCTCCCGGAGATTATCCCACAAAGCGCGGCAGGTCTCAGCAATAATCCCGGAGAGAGTGGAGACTCCAATCCGGAATTGAAACTGAAGGGATCTCAAGGTCTCTCCAGTAGCCAGGAAACTGCCAAGAAGAGAAAGAAATTACATTAAAGTACACATTAAAGTACATTGCAATTTATAAAAGTACATTGACCATACCACCCCCAAAAAAAATTAAGAAAAAATAAAAAAAAAAGGAAAGAACATATCTCAGTCATTCAAACAGCTACGTACCGTAGAGTCACCAGAAGCCGCTCCTCTGCGGATATAGCTCTCCGGAGCTGAGTATCCTGCCTGCTAATGGCTCCTTCCACCCGACGCAGAAGATACCGGAAGCTCTCCTGAGACATCCTGGTGTACATGAAATATTTCTCCAGGTTCTCATTCAGTTCGCCAAACAAGCTATGGTAGGCTCCACGGCTCTCCCGGACTTCCAAGATAGGGTGTATCCAAAATCGGCGATGAATCCATCTCCGTTTTTCTCTTTCTCTTTGATGAGCACAGGCGACAGCATAGGCATGAGCCAAGGCTAATTCCATCTCCATATCCATGACGATACTGTCCATGGGACGCTCCATCATGAATACCAGCAAAATGGGAGGAATTCATGTCTGCCATGGTATATATACACAATTACATAAACACCAACCCTCTTCTAGCCATTGGTGGTCCTTATCTATTGTGTAGACACTTTTTTTTGTGGGTGGGATGAAGAATGACTCACTGCACAAAAAAACGCATGCGGCGCAAAACGCTGCGTTTTTTGTTGAAAACGCAACTGCGTTTGCAAAAAACGCTGCGTTTTGCGCCGCATGCGTTGAAAGCATGCGGTGCAAAACGCAGCGTTGTGCATGCGTTTTGCTGCGTTTTTGTTTGCGTTGTGCGCTGCGGCGCCGACGCTGCGGCGCACAACGCAAATGTGAACGTAGCCTAATACAACCAGGGCCGGACTGGCCATCTGGCAATTCTGGCACATGCCACAAGGGCCAGTCTGGTCATGGGCTGCCTTGTCTGCTACGTTGTTAACAGAATCGGTGTTCTCAAGACACCCATAATGTTAAGTTGTGATGAAGCACAAAGTCACTGACTCCGTCACTTACCCCAACAGGCCACGAGTATCATTGGAAATATTGGTCTTGTAGAAAATCTTCCTTTCCTCCATCCAGGGTAATATTAGTAATATATTCCAACTGGTGCTTGTGGATGAGGACAACATGGGCCTGTGTGATTTGAAATGTTAGGGCTGAATTTCAGCCCCAGTCCGTATCTGAATACAACGCTTTGAACTCGTGTAGGTGCTGCCTTTTACCACCCCATGATTAAAGTACCCTGTTCTATATTGGAAACCATGTCGGCAGATCTTGGTCTCAGACAGTTTGTACAGTTGCAGAATCATTAAACGGCACATCTTCTCATTGCCTGGATGTGACATGTAATGCTTCTGCTACTAAACCCCAACGAGCTTCGAGAAGCACATCATGCTTCCCAAAGCGGTGCCTGAAATCCGGGACTGTCTTGTTGGATCTGCAGCAATCATAAGATTTGGATAGAATGTTGACTTCCTGCAGTCACCTCTACGAGTTACCAAGAAGATTAGAGTATATAGTAAAATTCTTGACCTCATTGGGTCAGTAAATATGTTTGAGTCAAAATAAGTTCTACACAGATGGCGCTTTAATAAAATAACGCAAAGACAATGCAGTCCGCTGAGTCAATGTGTAGTAAGTGTACGGCGTAAAAACCTGGCAATAAACATGTGCCCATTACTGTTGCATAAGATGTGACAACACATACTATCTACGCTCAGCCAGATATTTTATTTAGCCCTGTAAAACCCGGCTCTCCTACTGATATGATGTATTACTTCCATGTATATAACCATAAAAGTGAAGTAAATTATGAGACATTCAATTCCGCTTTAATATGTGTATCCTCTCCCCAATATGACAGTGAATTATAAATAACATCATCCCATAGCGCTACGAGCAACCGCGCTCTCCGTTCTGAAAACTGACCTTCATATCTCTCTGACAACAAAGTCATAAATCTATTTCACTGTTTTTATGGTTGATTGAGTTACAAATTATTGCTTCGGTTACAGTCCGATTTTAAGCACCTCTGTGGGCTACGCAGATGCCAAGTTGCTGCATGACACAGTTGGACGTCGTAGAGAAGCACAAGGCAGAAAAATGATGTTTGAAAAATTGCAATCTGTCTTGTAGAAATGCGCATACAACATGGAATATCCCATCTGTAATGAGTCTGAAGCGGCAGGGATTACTACTGAAAATACCATGCTGGAAGAGTGTCAGGGGGATGAATGCTTTATAGAATTATTTACCTAGGGAATGTTCACACGTGGCGGTTATGCAGTCCAGATTTGAGGAGGAAAATCTGCAGGAAATTGCAGTAGCAGATTGTAGGGAATCTGGACGTCGATTTGCCACAGATCAACAGAAAAATCGAAAGTGGAAATTTTTTTCCCAAGAAAGCCCTAAACTGTTCCGCAAAGAGCACTGGGCCAGTGATGAATCATGCATTGAAAATTGACCTCCTGTTTCTACATAGAGCTTAGTAGGATTCAGCAATTTAGTTATTAGTCATGTGATATCATAGACCAAATGGAAAAGAGAAGAATTAGATGGTAGAAAGGCAAAATGAGCAATTGTAAGTACACAGTGCTATATAATTTGATAACTGCAATATATTAACAGGATAACAACTTCGATGAGAGTGCTTATTACAATGCCACAAATGGCTCGACAGAGAAAGATGAGAAAAAGATATGATCATATGACAAGTAAAAAACCATGAGAGGTGGAGAGACATGGGTCAATAAAAAAAAGGTATATACAGTAAAGGAAATAATTATTTGATCCCTTTGCTGATTTTGTAAGTTTGCCCACTGACAAAGACATGAACAGTCTATAATTTTAAGGGTAGGCTAATTTTAACATTGAGTGATAGAATTTAAAAAATAAAATCCAGAAAATCATATTGTATAAATTTAATACATTTATTTGCATTTTGCAGTGAGAAATAAGTACCGTATATACTCGAGTATAAGCCGACCCGAGTATAAGCCGAGACCCCTAATTTTGCCACAAAAAACTGGGAAAGCTTAATGACTCGAGTATAAGCCTAGGGTGGAAAATGCAGCAGCTACTGGTAAATTTCAAAAATAAAAATAGATACCAGCAAAAGTAAAATTAATTGAGACATCAGTAGGTTAAGTGTTTTTGAATATCCATATTGAATCAGGAGCCCCATATAATGCTCCATACAGTTCATGATGGGCCCATAAGATGCTCCATATTAAAATATGCCCCATATAATGCTGCATAAAGGTTAATGATGGCCCCATAAGATGCTCCATATAAAAATGTGCCACATATAATGTTGCATACAGTTCATTATGGCTCCATAAGGTGCTTCATATAGAAATATGCCCCATGTAATGCGGCATTACAAGATCAATATGGCCCCATAAGATGCTCCATATAAAAACATGCCCCATTTGCTGCATTACAAGATCATTATGGCCCCATAAGATGCTCCATATAAAAATATGCCCAATATGCTGCATTACAATTTCAATATGGCCCCATAAGATGCTCCATATAAAAATATGCCCCATATGCTGCATTACAATTTCATTATGGCCCCATATGATGCTCCATATAAAAATATGCCCCATATGCTGCATTACAATATCATTATGGCCCCATAAGATGCTCCATATAAAAATATGCCCCATATGCTGCATTACAATTTCATTATGGCACCATATGATGCTCCATATAAAAATATGCCCCATATGCCTCTGCTACAATGAAAAAAAAAAAACGACATACTCACATCTCTTACAGCCCGCTGCTCCTCAGTGTCCCGTCTCTCCGCAGTGATTGCTCAGAGGGCGGTGCGCACACTAATACGTCGTCGCGCCCTCTGACCTGAACAGTCACAGCAAGAGGACGGGAAGACAGAGCGGCGCCTGGCGGGTGGAACGTGGACAGGTGAATATGAAATATTCACCTGCTCCGGCGCGGTCCCTGGCAGCTTCTCCCGGCAGATGGTCTCTGGCACCCGCCGCTTCTTCCTCTGTTCAGCGGTCACTGGTACCGCTCATTACAGTAATGAATATGCGGCTCTACCCCTATGGGAGTGGAGACCATATTCATTACTTTAATGAGCGGTACCACGTGACCGCTGAACAGAGGAAGAAGCAGCGGGCGCCGGAGACCATGGGACACACAGGGACCACGCCAGGAGCAGGTGAGTATGCTACAGTCATCGCACCCCCTCACCCGCCGTCCATGACTTGAGTATAAGCCAAGAGGGGCACTTTCAGCCCCAAAAATTGGGCTGAAAATCTCGGCTTATACTCGAGTATATACGGTATTTTAAATTACTAGTCTCACCCTTCCACTGACTAACCATGATTAGAGCAGCTGTGACTTTGGGGCTTACAAGGCTGACTACTCCCACCAGTGGCACTTTGCTTTTGATGGGCACCCACAGAGCGGAGGTAACGACAAGCTTAGGAAGCTGACAGTCCATTGAGGCACGTGGCCAGGTGACCAGAGCCTGTTCTCCAAAGATAGTAGACAATAACCTGTAGAAGATGATTTAAGAGGTAAACAGCAGCCATTCAACAATTCACAAACATCTATTCAAGAGTCAATGTCCAGATTCATATGAACAATAGTCTATGCTTCTAGACCTCCTGAAAATATATATCTGACATAATTAAGATTAAATGCTGTGTCAACACAGGGAGCTAAAATAAACCTAAGTAAATGTTCATAATATAGTATGCTACATACTGTATTAGATGAACGGCACAAAAAAAACTAAATAAATATATTGTGAGGGATTCTGACACAACAGAATGAATTAGAAAGAGTTTATTTATGTTTTTATTTGTTTAATTTACATGTGTATATAGCGCCTTTAATTTCACAAGCACTTTACAGACTTCATCATCATCACTGTCCCAAATGGGGGCTGACAATCTAAATTTCCTATCAGTATGCCTTTGTAATATGGGGGGAAACCAGGTAACCCATGTAAGGATAAGCAGGTTACAGGATGCAGTATGAACAAAGAGGCAGATCAAGGGTCAATAAGGGGATTTATTTAACAAACAGTAACTCCTCGCAGGGAGATATATGTACTGTATATATAAACAAGGGTATGAATTAATTTTCTAACACAGAATATACTAAAAGGGAAAAAATGTAAACTACGTACTTAACACTTTGGGCTCCTGTCTTGGACGTGCTCCTGGCCCTGACTGAGACCGTTAGATTATGCTCAAAGGGGATTTATCACAGTACTGAGGAGAATGGGAGAAAACTTCCCTGACGTTGATGGTGTGCTCCAATGGTCCTAACGATGTTGGTGCTCCCTGGTGGTCCTGACGATGGCATTGTGCTGTTGTGGTTCTGGCAATGTAGGTGTCCTCCCCCAATCCTGATGATGGTGTTGAATGTCTGGGGCTCCAGCAGGGGCACTGGCCTCAACGGATGAAGGAAGGAAGGGGAATAATCTCCTCTCTCAGTAGTGAGAGCCCTTACACTAGTGGAGCCTATGACACTGTTCCGACACTGTTTATAATGGCCAGCCCGGACCACTGCGCTGTACTATTCAGCAAAGACCTTGCCTCTCAAGGTTACCAGCCAGGATGGATTTGTTAACGTAGTGGGCTGCATCAGCAGTCTCGTAAATGTCCTTGATGAAAGTGGGGACAGCGATGTTAGCGTGGACAGCGGTATCACTGGTGTGTTTGGAGCGCCCCGTCAGGGCAGCGGGGTACTTGGTTCCGGGTCCTTCGGTTCACAGGGGCATGTCACGGTGGCTGACCCGGTCCGTGGCCCTGGGACGTCCGTGTAAAAGGGAAAGGTCTTTAAAGGGGAAATGTTCGTGACGTCACCTGTGGTATTCGGTCAGGGTGACCGACGCTGCTTTAAGGGGTCCGCTGGGGTGATGCTATGGCAGCTAGATTGTATACCTTCCCACAGGTGAAATGTATCCCCAGGGCTTCCTGGTGTGTAAGATGGTGGATGGTGAGAGGCGCAGAGAAGAGCGAGTCCGGCCTGTTTGGAGGCAAGTCTAGAGTTCCCTTGTAAAGGCAGAAATCAGTAGCCTTCCTCTAGCGCTGCAGTGTTGTAGTCCCTTACAGCTAAGCTTCTCATAAGGTCCTCACAGATGTTATAGATGTTATGTCTCTCTCTCTGTCCCCCGGATAGGATAGGACAAACCCGTATAACCGGTGGCTTGAGGCGTTTTACAGGGACTCTATCATGCCCCAGCCTCTAAGGGGTGCCACCTTGCCTCCTGGGAGTAGGGCGGGCAGGTAACGTAAAATTAGCTGTCCTGCCGGTCTCTGGAGCAAGTCATAAAGGTTCGTTGCTCCCACGGTGTTCCAGATACCGGGATCCTGCGCCTCAGAAGGAAGCAGCCCATGCAGGGCTGGTCTCCTTCTGGTATCCACTCCTTTGCTATGACTTCTTTCACCCTCTCTGCAATACAGTTCTCCTTCAGTGTCTCTTTCTGGAAGCTGCAGCTCTCAGGGCATGCACATCTCCATGTCCTTCTTCCTCGATCTCTGACAGGATCTCACCCCTGTCAGGAACCAACTACCTGAGCAAAGCTCAGCCAGCAAAAAACTAACTTTCCCTACAGGTCACCAGTTTTACCTAAGTGTGGGGAGTGACCTAATAAATAGGATCAGAGGTCCCCCTGGTGGCCTGGAGTGTGAAATGTGTTGCATGTTTGTGATACCTGGATGCAGTTGTCCTTCTTTGCCTCCAAACGTAACACCACTTCCCCCTAGAGGAGAATGATATTACTGCAATGACCAGGACACTGGGGCGCTGCATGTCAGTGGGACCCCATCTGTCGACTCCTGTCAGCGCGTCCTCTCATCCCCGGCTCCAGTCAGCGCTGCCAAGTCGCCTCACAGCTGATCTTTTCTGACAGGACTCCAGCGTGTGCGCCATTCCCGCCTGAACTGTTTGAATTTCTGCATGTGCATTAACTGTCTGCTTAGCCACACCCCCTTCTCTCGAGCACAGGGAACACTCTGACACCCCAAGCTCTCCCAATCTGTATCCTAGGTGACAGACCCGACGGTTCGGGACCCATTATGGAGTAGGCAAACCTGGTTAGTTTCTCCCCCTTACATAAAAATGGGGAGAACTTACAAACTCCATGTAGATGTTGTCCTTGGTAGGATTTCTACCCAGTACCCCAATGCTGTAAGACAAGAGTTATAACCACTGAGCCACCATGGTGCCCAGAGTTAAAATATATCAATGTCATAGTAAACCAATTCAGATCCAGAGTCTTCATGTGGTTAAGAGCAGTGTGTGGCCTCCACCTTACACTCCAAAGCATGTTTCGCAAATGCCTCTTCAGGAAGTCCATACATGGGCAGCTGAGGGCCTTCTGACGAGCAGCTACAGTAAGCTATGATGAAAAGCCTTGATATATGTACCATACAAAACAGTTTAGAAAGCTTTAATAAAGGTTTTTATAATGTTGCCAATGCAACATTTATGATTACATAAGATTCCAATACTTGCTGTGGATTACTGGGAATGTCTAGTGGATTTTAACTTAAATTCCTTGATTAGATGCAAGTCTACAGAATAGAAGTAGCGTGTTTGTTCTTTGATATCTTACAGCTTCTGGAAAGTTATAAAATCCAGCATCACCCCCTGGAAACCAGGGTATGGTAGAATAATTGCATCCAGATCATTTTATCGGTATTACAGTACATAGTGTCACTGTCATAACTTGTATAGAAAATTCACTGGAGATGCCTAGGAAACTTTTACTTTCACTGATGATAATGTGAAGACTCTTTCTCAGTTTATGCAGCAAATCTGACAAGTCAGATAGTGAAGACAAGAAGTATCTGCTTAGTTGCTAAGATGATGTTGGTGTAATGAAGCTTGGGTTACTGGGCACAAACTCAGTGATAGGAATAGTAGGCATGTACTGTTTTAAATGCTGGATAATTTACTGATATTCATAACTGTGGATGAACCCCACTCAAAATAAAGCAAACCGAGCTAATATGATTGTCATTAAAAGATCAGGGTGGATCTAGAAAAGATATTGGATGATTTCATGTAGAAACATCAACAAGACAGAATTATTTTTTTACAAAATGCAAGTTATAGCGTAGATTTTGCTATAAGATCACAATAACGTTGTAGATGCTGCCTTTTCCACCTACAATATTTGGGATGCTGCCTCTGTAAAAGCTGGGTTGGTATTAAGGAAATAATTTCTCAATTATAGGCTCGGATCACACAATCGTTTTCTCTACAGCTGCGAAAAATCGGACTGATTATGCTAATCACACTCTATATCAGAGTTTGATCAGAGTGGGATCCAAGTTTTTGAGAGGTGGAAAAAAAAAAGTTTCTCCATCTCTTCTCTTATGTCGGTCAATGAAATTCGGACCATACTTTCATGTCATCTGAGAGCGGTCTAATGTTTTCCACAGACCCATAGATAGGAATGTGTGAATGCCATCCAATTATTGGAGGCAAATCGTGCATGCTGGAAAAAATCAAACATGTGCACAGCCCCATAAAAAACATGGGGATGATACTTGGATAGCACCCATCCGAGTTATATGGTCGTCTGCACAAGCTCTTAGTCTGAATTATTACAAGATATTAGGGCAGGTGCAGATGACCATATAACTCGGTTGAGTGCTATCCATCGTTTTGATGGACAACACCCAACTCGATAAATATTACAAGATATTAGGGCAGGTGCAGATCACCGTATAACTCGGTTGAGTGCTATCCGTCGTTTTGATGGATAACACCCATCCCCATGTTATTCTATGGGGCTGTGCATATGTCTGATTTTTTTCCTGAGATCAAGTTGGTCCGTGGAAAAAATCATAGCCTTCACTATTTGCCCCTGAAATGGATGGCACTCGCCTATTCAAGTCTATGGGTCTGTGGAAAACATTGGACATTAGTTGGATGACATCCAAGTGTGATCCGATTTTCACGGACTTACGTTATAGAAGACGTGGAGAATTTTTTTTTCTTTTCTTTCTACCTCCGAGAAAATTGGATCACACTCTGATCAAACTTTCATCACAGTGTGATCAAAATATTAGCAATTGGAACGATTTTGTCGGATGCGGAGAGTACGATTATCTGCACCTGCTCTTACAGAGGCTGCATTACTAAGAGATTCTGATGATTTTGGCCAAATGACGTGTTGTCATGCAGACATTACTGTATGTATGGATTAAAACCACCATCTACATGAAGATTCATACATACCGTCCATACACATATTCATCACTGTACACAGCAAATGATTTTGAAAGATATGTTTTTTTTTGAGTATATTACTAGGCAATTCCACATTTTATAATAAAACATGAAACAATAGATTAAGTTGCTGTTATTGTCATAAAATCACAACTTTGGTCAACGTGCCAACATCTGAAAACTATTAAACCCAAAACATCTTGCCAAATATAATTAAAATGCTGAAGAAATATATAATGAATTGTCATAAAAATAACATTCCTGTGTGATGTATCCCATAGTTATAGCTTTTGGAAAAAAAAGAATTCATTTCATTGTTTTCCTCAGTTTATTTAGAAATAATCCACAAAAGCTTAAAGTTTGGCATCCACCTAAATAAAGACTTACATCATATTGGATTTTAGTTCTGAAGAGACCCTGAGGGAGCCACAAGCATAGTGTAGGATGGCTGCAGAATTGGTGAGAGGGTGAAAAAGGAGAAAAATAGGGGGGAAAAGAGTTGAAGACTCAGTCATAGAAGGAAGAGTTTTGTGAAAAGTAGAAAAAGGAGAGTTGGAGAAGAGTTAATAAGGGAGCAGTTACGGTGCATTACTCTAAAATTCTGTCAGCCAGATTTGTCTTATTGAACATTTTCATCTTGAACCCTGAGCTTGAAACAAAGGGACATATATAGAAATACCCATGAATTGCATAAGTGAAGGTGATACTCACAATACCCAATCAGCTTTCAGTTTTGATTTTAGGCAATGTTCATATGGTATATCATTCATGTGGTATAGTTAGGGATATTAGTTGTAGATCACATATGTCAAACTCTGGCCTGTCTGCCAAATCGGGCCCTCAGAGTGATTATTATTGGCCCATACTGCAGGGGATAATGTGGGGCCATTATACTGTATGGAGGACTATGTGTGGCCCATAATACTGAACGGAGGAATTTTTGTGGCCCATTATAATATATTGAGGACTATTCAATATTTGCTTCCTTTTTTAAATTAGGCTATTGGGCCATATGCTTTTTACTGTAGTTACGTAGCATATGATGTTATTTCAGTATGCCCCATTTGTGACTATGCGCTAATTTTATTCTAAGATTAATTAATTAAAATATACTTTGTTTATTGTGCAAGTCCTTTAAGTTTGTTTCCATATGAAAAGTTTATATACAGTACTTTATAAGGAACAACTTCCTCCCGGCGACTTTGCCCAAGATTTTAATTTTGGACCTCTGTGTATATGAGTTTGACATTCCCGATGTAGATGGAGGTAAAGAAAGAAATAGAAAGGCAAAAGAATGTCTTCATAAGTTGGAAAGTTAAGGAGATAATGTCCAGGAATATGGTACTTATCTACAAAGAACATAAAGTGTTTGGAGTAAAAATAGCACATATATTGTAAAGATAATTAGTGACTACAACATAAGTAATGTCATACGGAATCATAATAAATGCATACAAAGCAATAATATTGCGCTATGCTACTCATATAGTATGTCATGCTGGCCTTTATCCAAAGCTTTGGACTTGAATATGGTGGCAATGAATTAGTTACCAAGCCATTTCTGTGTGTGTCTTCTTCACTACACAGTGACACTGATCCTATTCAGACTGCCCTCAATTAGTTAATAAAATTCTGGTCATGCACTGACTATATAGATAAAGAGAAGCTGTTACCATGAAAAAAAACAACCAAAAATATAGATCAGTGAATCTGTAAAAATTCTAATTTTGAAAATTTGATTGAATTCAGATGGAAAATTTAGTTTGTATCAAATTTATTTGCTGGGAATCACATGTGCTTTATTATGTTCTGGGGTCTCGCAGGAGAGCATAAAAACTATGGGGTAAAAGAAAATAAAAAATATAATGAATCTTACCTCTCCCTAACTCTCAGCTGTTGTTCCCTGTGGTCCAGTTTTCTCTTCAGGCTTTCGGTTTTTCCTTTTGGTCTGGTCTTCCATTTTCTTCTCCAGACAATGAGTCTTCTAGATCTTTTAAACACTCTAAAGGGAACTTCATTAAAGAAAATAACTCTGCTGGAAGTACAAGAATTAGAATGCAGAGAATTAGGATAAAGTTATTTTTTCTGATGAAGCCCCCATCGGACTATTTGGGACATCTCGAAGAATTATTGTCTAGAGACTAAAAGGTTGAGCACTGCCATGAGTATTCTATCATGCCAGTAGTAATGCATCCTGACATTATTCATGTGTGTGGGCTTGTCATCCATGCAGTGGGTTTGTCATGTCTCATGATTTGGGAATCATACAGTATTGTACTGTCATTGTATTATTGCTATGGAATCAGTTTGTCTTTTAGAAGTTTGTCCTGTCTCTCTCCCTGTAGCCCAGCTCTGATGTAAGTTAACCCTTCCCTTCCTCCTGCTGTGCCAGTTTTTGTCATCTATCTTTGGCTGAGGTTCACCTCTATACAGCTCCGCTTCAGAATTGTCTTTTTACCTACTGAAATTGCATAATACAAGAGTTCAGTTTGACATTAAAACTTCTGGAATCTTCATTCGTGCCTCTGCAGTCGAGTTAAAGCTATCTTATAAAATCAGTTTGTGCGAGTAATGGTTAATTGCAGATATCCACAAAAACACTGTCTCAAGAGACCCACATATGCAGCCTAAATATGTCAGAATTGGGCAGATTTACAATTTCACCTAAGAATAAGGCCATGAATAAAGAATGGAATCTAAATATCATCCAAGATCAACTTCTCCCAAAGATCCAAGAGTAATTTGGTGATGAACGATAGTTTTTTTCAGCATGATGGAGACCATGTCATAAGACAAAAGTCATAGTAAGTGGCTTAGTGAACAGAACATTGACATTTTGGATCCATGGCTAACCAATTTCTCCAGATCTCAATCCCCTTGAGAATCCATGGTCAGTCCTCAAAAAGTAGGAGAACAAACAAAAACGCAGAAATTATTATAAACTCCAAGCACCGATTAGGTAAGAATTGGTGGTTATCAGTCAGGATTTGGCCCAGAAGTTGATATCCAGATACAAGATAGAAGGGCAGAAGTTTTGAAAAAACGGAATAATACTATAAAGTAAGGGACAACACTGTAAATATGGAGACTTTGCATAAACTTGATGTATCCGTTAATAAAAGCATAAAGCAGAATTAAAATTGTACTTCAGCAAACATCTGAATAAAAGATCTAAAGACAATGAAGCAGTAAACTATCTGAAAATCAAAATTTGTGTCACTCTCAAAACTTTAGGCCACGGCACTAGATGCATAATTACTTTACAGAGCAAGATTTGGTTGCAAGCTTACTGCAGGGAAGTGAAAGTGAGACTTGAATTAACATTTAAACCCTTGTACTCAATGGCCCCGAATTATTAGCAATGGAGTTCTATACCCCACTCTTAATGAAGGGACGTGGCAGAGTAAGTGGAGTTAGAAATCTTATTTCATTATTAATTAGATGGCCGAACATTGCCATGCCCCGTTTCTCCTCACCTTCATCCATTTTACCATTTTGTCAGAACTGACTGGGTGTAAAAATGGCAAGAGTCAAAACATTTTTCACAACTTTGCATAATTTTGAAATGTTTCAAAGTGTTTTACGTAAACACTTTGATGTATCTGCCCTTATGATTTTTCAACTATTCACACTCAGTCCCTTAAAAAAATTTAAAATAATGTCTTTGAAGCTGAAAAAGACAAATCCAACTTAGAATCTACCACACTGAACATTTCTTAACAGTCAAAACAAGCTTTGTTAAAACTGTTTCTTATTATTTTGTTTTTGTAACTTTTATTAAATGCTTTGCTGTCTGTATCTCACTAATTGTTTCTTGCAGAAAATTGAGCGATGACTTCTGACTATACTGCATTCCCTTAAAAATAAGCTAGAAAACATACGAAAGAATCTGTACTAGGAAATGTTTGATCAGAAGATGCCTGATCTTGGTATTCGCTGAAGCAGAGTCTGCTGTATGACTTTTCACATTGATAGCTAGCTCAAATTAAACAGAAATATAAAAAACTTTTGTTAAGTTATTCAAACTTTTTGAGACGTAAAGAAGAGCATCCAATATTCATGGCAGGTCTGCTGCGTTCCCGAGTTGATAATTAGCTGTATGCAGGGACCAAAACTACAGCATATGAAAAATATATATGAGGAACATAAATACATTTATAAAAGTACTAGTCTGCTTCAGATCTGTCAGCTGCTATATTCATTAAAAAAATAGAGCTATTCCATCATTACCATACAAAGTGTAAAGTAGGATTGCTTTCCGCATTACTTTATACTTCCAAAAATCGAGTTTAAAAGACGAAAAATGATGTGGCCCAAATTTCTGAACCATAATCAACTCATTTTCGGATCAAATCTCTGTTTATCAGATATAGATCCATACTTCATAGAGGCTGTGTCTGGTATTGCAGCTCAATGACGTCTCGGCAAAATACTTACTGATTGCGGTCTTCCCTGTTTTCCAGCACCTTTCTAGTCCTCTTCTGGCCACATGACCAGAAAACAGACTAGCCATATTACACAGGTGTTTATGTGCGGACTTGGATGGATTTACACCATGAAAGCAGCTACTGATCCATACAGTAGACGTTGTATGAGCTTGAAAAGCTGCAGAGCGGTCACATGGCCCTGGAGCGCTGCTGGAAATCATAGAAGATGGCGATTGGTACGTTTTTTAATAAACTTACAGACCATTACTTAGATAATTTAGAGAAATTACATAATACAAATTTTGAAGTCTTCTTTAACTTAAAGCCTAAAGGAACTGATTGTTGGAGCGCTAATAGTGGGACCCCAATCAATCTGATATTAATGGCCAAAAAGCCACCAATAATCTATTCCGTTTCAAATATTTTTGTTTCCTCACAATTATGTATTATTTATTATTGTATTATGTTCATTTTACAGCATTTCTGCTGACAACGTTTTCTGGGAGATATGGAGCCTTTTAATAATGTGAGATATTTTAGTACATTATCCCCATAGAATCTAGAAAAAGAATAATGTGCACTTTTGATATATACAACTTCACATGTGAACATGTGAGAACGATGAGACCCCCAGAGGTCAAGCACTTACCTATCCAGTGGATAAATGTTATTAGTCCGTCAACTTAAAAGGGCTAGCATTGACACTTTTGTCAGTAACCACTCCATTACTTTCCGTCCTCGATAGGCATCTGGACTTATCTTCAGGGGACACTGGGTTGCATCAACAGAGTAGCTGCTGGCTGTTAGTGTGAGTGAAGACAAAAGTTGTCAGCAAATCCGAGTCAGAACAAAGAAGCTGATTGATTTTCAAAAAAGTTTTCAAGGGAAGCCAGATAATAGAACAAAGGATTAGGTAGAGAAAATAGGGAATAACAGTTAAAAGAGAGTTTAGAGGTCATAACCAGAAAGCCTGCAAGGGTTAAAGAGTGGAGTAACAAAGGAAAAAAGCCATGGAAAAATATAAAGAGTAGATCCAATATAAATACATCAATGTTACAGTAGAGTGGCATTAATGATTGGAGGGCCTTTGGGACCTTTATTGCCATGTTTGAGTAAATTAATATTTATGGCTGGGTGGTTTCACGAATGTCCCACTGGAGGAGAGTACATTGAAACATGAGAGCAGTCCAGCCCTGCTTCCTGTCTACACCACCTCCATGGCTGTCTTCACCACCCATGGGAAAAGAGCAGCATCTGATTGTTGAGGAAGCATTTCATAGGTTTCATGTATTTTAGATGTTTTCTAGTGTTTTAGTTGTGTTCAGTTTCCTTAAGGATCTGTTAAGCATGTATTAATTATCCAAATCCAACGCTTTTTACGCAAGTGGCACCTTTGTTATTTTCAGGTAAATTTGTGAATAGATGATTGATGAAACCATTGAAGCAAGCCAGGCATTTTATTTTTCAATTTCAAAATAATTTTGGTGACCTTTCAAGAATGATGTCTTAAACATTAATGAAGAAATAAAAGAGATATAAAGTCAACTAATATTAGAGGCGAGTTTCGCTGAAAATTAATCTATGTACCGTCCAAATGAAGCGTGACAACCCGAGTGCAAAACATAAAATGAAGATTAAGTCTCTAAAGCATTATGAAAACTTGGAGAGATGATTGTTTTCAGTCTTAAACCTTTGTATACATAAGGATATAATCCTTAAAGGCAAATATTCATGATTCACTATGTATTGTTTTTTTTTATTTTTTCAGTTTTGTTCTAAAGTATTACCAAAGACTTCAACCTCTCCCCTCCATGATTAATTTTACGTTTTGCGCTTTCGTTTTTTCCACCTTTTGGCAGAATTAGTAATTTTCCACAGATGTAGCAATATGAAGGTTTGTTTTAGTTGTTTAAGGGTTACTTGGGTAGAGGATCACTTTTTGTAACCTTAAGCTCTAGTGAAACGGGTTCCTAAGGGTGGGCAGGTGTTGTTAACCTCTATAGTTTATTTCCTCTATAGCTACATACTCTAAGTTGATACAGGAACCCCAAACTCTTAGTATGGAAAAGAAAGGAATTAGTCCATGTTACAAAAATGAATTTGATTTTACTTTGGAACTTGATGAAAAATATATGCAGTTTGTAGCAGATGCAAAACTTAGTGGTTACATCTTGTGCGTTGGACATATACACGGGCTCAACAGTCACATGCGGTGGCACATGGCTTGTGAGCAATATTTCAATTACATGGTAAATGATCTGAGCCCAGGCTTTCACTAACAATTCCAGGTGTAGCCTGCACATCTTCTCATTCACCATTGTCTCCTTAGCTGTCTCAGAGTCCCCACAAACCCCCACATCTATACCTTCCCGTGCTTGTGGTTTCGTACCCACTGCTTATGAGCTCTCCTTTCTCTCTGCTGCACTTCCTATGGCATCTAGAGTCTTCCCGCCATGTCTGGCATACTAACTGCCACTTCTCAATCAGTTACTTTCATGCTACCCCTGTTTCTCAATCCCAGACATATTCTGTGGCCTAGACTATCACACTCCCATGTGGACACACTGAACGCTGAAGTACCTAGCAAAATTTCCTTACACTCTCATGATTCCTCCCAGTTGCAGGGATGACTTACTCTAAATTTTTCAGCCCCTTGAAGGGACTTGAACCTGTAATCACTTGTTCTATAGACTGCAATATCATAGTACTGGAGTACAAAGAGAAGAGGACTCTCTCCTATGAAGCCCAGCTGAAGGCTAAGCTTCACAGGGGGTCCAACCCTTCATTATGGCCCTGGGTGCCACGGTAAACCATTGGCACATCTTGATGACATCTTGGGTGAGGCTGGTAGGAGGTGGCATATCGGAACACTGGTCATTTAATAATGTGTTTAGATGACTAAGCAGCAGAAATCTGAGCTAACTCCGGTTGCTGCTGCTACAGTCGGCTGCTACAGTCGGCACCTACCGATTAGGGTGTGTGCTCAGCTCCTGAACCTGCTTTACACATGTAGACCTTATGTACAGTGAAGGAAATAATTATTTGATCCCCTGCTGATTATGTAAGGCAGCTGTCTTTAATGCAGGTAACGAGTTGATTAAGAGTGTCTAACTGGTCTGTAGGAGCCAGAAATCTTAATGGTTGGTAGGGGATCAAATACTTATTTCTCACTACAAACTGCAAATAAATTTATATGATTTATACAATGTGATTTTTTTTATTTTATTTTTTATATTCTATGTGCCAATGTTAAAATTAACCTACCCTTAAAATTATAAACTGTTCATGTCTTTGTCAGTGATATAAATGCAAGGTACAGGCAAACTAAATATAACGACTGGCAATGGGGTCATTTAGGTACCGATAAGTGAGCGAGGTTAAACCCCAACAAATTGTGCAATCGGTTGGGAAGCAACCAGCAATTGCTCATTTGCCTACAGTGCCACCCCAGGGGAAATCAAGTATTACATAAATGCCATTGAAACTAATAAGCTATTAGTGTAATGGGTCCTCCAGAGAGATGAGCGATCTTTATAGCAGCTCTTTGTTCCTTTATTTCTCTTTGTTATAAAATATTAATGGAGGATCCCAAAAATACATCCCCTTCTATTAACTCATGTTGACCTAATAGTATAGTTCTAAATAGGATTTCTAACCCAAAAACCACTTTACAGAAAAATAGAATATCTAGCAAAGCTTATTTTTCTACTGTCTTCTCCTTTTAAATTAGCAATGATTATCATACCACTGATATCCACTGTGTTTGGATGTTTTCGCTAATTGCTCACTAATTGCCATACAGAATTGTCAACCAGCACATTGTTACACAGCTTTATTAATTACAATTATGCTAAAAGCAAATTAAAAGAAATTACAGGGTTAGCGCGGAGTCTGCTTTACAGCTGATTGTTTCTACATTTCTAATTGCGGAAATTAATTTTATTTGGATTGGGCTAGATAAATAATACCAGCTTTAAAATAAGCGTGGCAGCTGCACTTTAGGAAGAAAGAATTCCAGAATATCAATTACTTTCCATGGTAATGCGGAATAATCTGTAATATAATGGTGTATTCTTAAATGTGCTGTCAAATAAGATATCATGATACCCTGGGAAAACAAATGCTTTCACAACAACTCACGAGATATATCAGGGAAGTAATAGAAATACGAGAAAGGACAGCGCTATCATCGTTTCTTGTGAATTGAGCTATTGTTAGTTGATTGCAAATTGCACATAATATTTTAAGGGGTTTTACACTAAATGTATATGGAGTTTTCAGGGAACTACTCTGGGTAGATGTAAGGAAGGTGCAGCCTTGCCATAGACGAGCTGAAAAACTATAGCATGTCATTAGGGAATTAATTAGAATAAACTGCATATGTAGAAATCATCTGGTTTGACCAGAATCATTAATGCTTTACTTATCTAGCAAATGTTTGGACTCAACCTGGCCTTCATAAGGGCCAAAAAATATTCTTTCATTATAGGCACTTCTCCCACTGAAGTTTACACGCTGGAAATGAGAGAGTTAAAGAAGACCAGTAACTGGGTCAAAAGTCACCATTTCTGGCCTTTATTGTATTCCTGCTGCTCCCCTGTGTATGATTTTTTTTTTTTTAAATCCATCATATGGTTCTAGAGAAATTGATCTTTTTATTTAGTCCCGTGTGGGCTTCACCAAGGGGGCGTGGCTCACAAGGGAATAATGTAGAGAAGCTTATAGACACGCCCCATAGGTTCTAGTAAGCCACACCCCCTCTTTAATAACCATACAAATTAGCACTAAATTTAAAGACTCATTTCTCTGGAACCATGTGGTGGATTTTAAGAGGAAAAAAATGGAATACTCAGGAGAGCAGTGAGAAAAAATTCAAAACTGGTCTTTATTAATCTAGTCAAAGGTTCTCTTTAACGCATATGAAGCTGTGCAAAAAGGTACTGTTTATCTGCAAATGGACCCATTAACTACATTATTAGGCTGTTTTAACTCTTTCCTCTTCAGATGAATCAACTCAGAGGAAACCTTGTTTATACATCTGCACCATGGACAGTGCAGCACTGTGGTTATTTTACAAGACCACATGAAACGGAGAAGATACAGATAAGATATTAGAAAAATATTTTTGGACAGTGGGGGTGATCAATGAGTGGAACAGGCGGCCACGAGAGGTGGTGAGTTCTCCTTCCATGGAAGTCTTCAAGCAGAGGCTGGACAGACATCTGTCTGAGATGGTTTAGTGAATCCTGCATTGAGCAGGGGGTTGGACACGATGACCTTGGAGGTCCCTCCCAACTCTAACACTCAATGATTCTAACAATGACATAATGCATGTTGTGCTGTTACTCCAAATCACCAGAGCAGTTACCAGAGGGTTACCTGCTAACTCCTGTGTCCCAATGCAAATTCTGTGAAAGACCCTCCACTTACAATGTGCCATTTTTAATTCTGGTATTTACTTATGTAGCAGAATCAAAGGCATTATAGTCTAGGAACAACTGCCCTCTCAGCACTTCTTATAACTACACCCTTAGATACCATTGAAACATTTTTGTCCGCCATGTAATGAGTTTGGTCATGGTTCCTTATACATGTTTCCAGCAGCCTTTAAAGCTTACATACAGTACAGAGCAAAAGTTTGGACACATCTTCTCATTTAAAGATTTTTCTGTATTTTCATGACTATGAAAATTGTACATTCACATTGAAGGCATCAAAACTATGAATTAACACATGTGGAATTATATACTTAACAAAAAAGTGTGAAACAACTGAAATTATGTCTTATATTCTAGGTTCTTCAAAGTAGCCACATTTTGCTTTGATGACTGCTTTGCACACTCTTGGCATTCTCTTGATGAGCTTCAAGAGGTAGTAACCGGAAATGGTTTTCACTTCACAGGTGTGCCCTGTCAGGTTTAATAAATGGGATTTCTTGCCTTATAAATGGGGTTGGGACCATCAGTTGTGTTGTGCAGAAGTCTGGTGGATACACAGCTGATAGTCCTACTGAATAGACTGTTAGAATTTGCATTATGGCAAGAAAAAAGCAGCTAAGTAAAGAAAAACGAGTGGCCATCATTATTTGAAGAAATTAAGGTCAGTCAGTCTGAAAAATTGGGAAAACTTTCAAAGTGTCCCCAAGTGCAGTGGCAAAAACCATCAAGCGCTACAAAGAAACTGGCTCACATGAGGACCGCCCCAGGAAAGGAAGACCAAGAGTCACCTCTGCTTCTGAGGATAAATTTATCCAAGTCACCAGCCTCAGAAATCGCAGGTTAACAGCAGCTCAGATTAAAGACCAGGTCAATGCCACACAGAGTTCTAGCAGCAGACACATCTCTACCACAACTGTTAAGAGGAGACTTTGTGCAGCAGGCCTTCATGGTAAAATAGCTGCTAGGAAACCACTGCTAAGGACAGGGAACAAGCAGAAGAGACTTGTTTGGGCTAAAGAAAACAAGGAATGGACATTAGACCAGTGGAAATCTGTGCTTTGGTCTGATGAATACAAATTTGAGATCTTTGGTTCCAACCACCATGTCTTTGTGCGACACAGAAAAGGTGAACGGATGGACTCTACATGCCTGGTTCCCACCATGAAGCATGGAGGAGGAGGTGTGATGGTGTGGGGGTGCTTTGCTGGTGACACTGTTGGGGATTTATTCAAAATTGAATCTTTGCCTGATGAAGAGACGTATGTAGTCTCGAAAGCTTGCAATTTGTTACCATCTTTTCAGTTAGCCATTAAAAGGTATCAACCACTGAGGACTCTCAATTCTAAATATTTTTCAAAATTGAAGGCATACTGAACCAGCATGGCTACCACAGCATCTTGCTGCGGCATGCTATTCCATCTGGTTTGCGTTTAGTTGGACCATCATTTATTTTTTAACAGGACAATGACCCCAAACACACCTCCAGGCTGTGTAAGGGCTATTTGACAAAGAAGGAGAGTGATGGGGTGCTACGTCAGATGACCTGGCCTCCACAGTCACCAGACCTGAACCCAATCGAGATGTTTTGGGGTGAGCTGGACCGCAGAGTGAAGGCAAAAGGGCCAACAAGTGCTAAGCATATCTGGGAACTCCTTCAAGATTGTTGGAAGACCATTACCAGTGACTACCTCTTGAAGCTCATCAAGAGAATGCCAAGAGTATGCAATTTTGTCATCAAAGCAAAAGGTGGCTACTTTGTAGAACCTAGAATATAAGACATAATTTCAGTTGTTTCACACTTTTTGTTAAGTATATAATTCCACATGTGTTAATTCATAGTTTTGATGCCTTCAGTGTGAATGTACAATTTTAATAGTCATGAAAATACAGAAAAATCTTTAAATGAGAAGGTGTGTCCAAACTTTTCATCTGTACTGTACATGTGCTAATAAAATGCACATCAGGACAACCAGCATAAAATATGCCCCCAAAAATTCCAGATATCATCCTTATACTATCCAACCAAATTTAATACAGGGTCTAAGTGAGACAAAGTATGTAGGAGTTTGATGTAGGATGTACCTTGGACTCACCCTAATGGTGAACTATTAAGTTTGCCTGAGGATACTATGTTGCTAATCGAAATTGGGGTCTTCCTCATTGGGTTATTCCCAATAAATGAGAAAGACAGTATTGACATCCAGAGTTAGTGAGCAGGCACCGCAGCCTGCATGAAGATGTGATAACAGAATAGTATTCTGCACAGAGGCGTACAACGTCAGTAAGTCACTTAGGACCTGAAGATTGAAGCAGCCATCTAGTATCAGTAAGGTTCCAGTGAAAGACTGCAGAGCCAACTGGAGATCTGACGGTTCTCCTGAAGTCTATTATTTATTGATGAGAGTAATGAAAAATGTCTACACCATGGCTGATGGGGCACCATGAGGTAGAGTAGGCTGAGTATGAAATGCTGCAAAGTGTCAAGCTCGGACATTGCTTAAGTGTAAAATCCCATAGATACCACCACCACAATCATCAAATTTTTTGTAGATTTGTTTAAGTAGTGTGCCTTTTACACTCAAAGCTTGTGTGCCTCTTGTGAGTAGCAACTTTCATTTTCATTGTTGCCTTCTTTATTTTCGGCATCATCTTTTTGAGGAAGCCGTCACCATTAAACTCTTGTGTCTTCTCCTGTACATCAGAGTTCTCAGGTTTCTAGCCACCCAAGTATCACATGAAAATTAACAACAGAAAATATACTAGAGTGGTTATTGGAAGATAATTTGCCTCTTACACATTGTGTACGAACTGGCAATATAATCAAATGATAAACTATTAAATACATCTTCACATATGTGAAAATGCACTGGCTCTAGACAGGAGATTATCACAATTGAGCCTTTGATGGCAGGCCATGTGAATGACGTAAATGGTGTGGAATTTACCGGAAAGTTAGAGTCATAATTTTTTATTGACTCTTCAAATAGATTTTTATATCTAAAACCAGCCAAGCCTTAGAATGTCTTTATTACCATTTTATAGAGGTTTTTTTATGAGCTTTGATATCAGTTTTGGAAAAATAATTCTGTACAAATCTAAAGTTTGTCGACAGGCTTCTCTGTATTCATAGAAATTATTCATATTTTTAGGTTTTATGAAACTACAATACTAGAAATGTAACATCTGATATAGTTTAATAATATTAATAAAGTAAAGCAGTAGAAGTGTTCTGTTTTTTTAACATGGTGATTACACTTTTATGAGACTTCAGTGTTCCAAAAATTGGTGGTGGACCTCAATGTCCCTCATCGTAAGCCTCATTTGTAATAGTATATGTATACAAATGATTAGATAACCTTAGTTACTTGTAGCCTTCAATTATTCTCTAAGGTGTAACTTGAAGCTCCTGGACGTAGAGATCATAAAATAATTTTGAGAGGAATTCTCAAATTCTCACGATTTTTCTAAACTATCAAAAGGTAAACTTTTTTTAAAATCCTTATACTCACCTTCGCTAAGGTCTTCAGCCTCTCCACGACGCATCGCCACCTGTTCGGCCCTCGCCGCATCATCTGATCACCCACCGTTCTCGGGATGGTTCTATGCATGTGCGTGGAAATCCACAGCTTGTGTTGTGACGTCATGGTTCTATGACCTTGTAGAGGATATCAGAGTGAGCAGCAGTGAATCAGAAGATGCAATGAGGACTGGATAGGTGGCCTTGAAGGGCAGAGGGTCTAGAGAGGTGAGCAGTACAGTAAGTATAAGGAAATGTTTTACATATTATGCCTATGATACTCTAGGAGTCTGTGGAGACCCAAAAGTATAATAAGAAACAATACATTGGCGGTAAATAACTTCTCGGAGAATTGAATTTCCCTTGAAAAAACTTGACCCGCCAATCTCTACATGGACCAAAATGTAAAATCTGTATAAGGGAATCACATCAACCATGAATCGTACATAATAATGAGGAAAATATAACTTTGGACCCCATGAAGGACCTGGAGCAGGATTGCTATTCAGTTTCTTTTGTAACTGCTTCCTTGTTCTTTCTGAGCTTGCAATGGAAAAATGATGTCTCCACTGACTTACAGGTGAGGTTATACCATGTTTTTGATACACCACAGCAGCCAATGTGAACAAATAAAGTTGCAGTGTAAAGCACAGAGCAGCAGAACTGATCATGGGATGGGATGGGATGGATTTTAAACAGCATTGGACACCCAAAAGGTAAAGCTGCTAAGCTGCCATCAGTAGTAATAGTGGTGTCCTAGTATTATGGATGGACAAGCCCATGGACTAATAGTAGAGTTGCCCGAGTTTACAAGAAATGGTTTGCTTTTCACCAACACAAAAAGGGCGCATCTCTGCAACCTCACACCACCCCCTAAATGTTTTTGGAAGTAATTTCATAGTACACTTGATAAATCACTTGAAAACACTACACTTGATGAAATACTACACTTCATACTACAACCAATTAGATCAGAAGAGAGTAATAGGTAAATGTGTCATTAGAAAACCATATGTTTTGTCAACACCAGGGCAATTTTGGCAATGAGAACTGGTACAGAATTTGAGTTGAGGATCAGAAAAATATTTAGATTTTTCCTTTACAGTTTGGCAGCTTTAATTTTTCAAAAAAAAATGGATACATTTTAGGGATTTTTTTCTTAGCTCTTAATGTATGTATTTTTGGCTAAGATGAATTTTTGCGTTTAGATTTCATTAAAAATTGTACACCATTTGGTTTCCTCAGCCTGTGGTAGATTGGCTAATTTGGCTGCACACAGAGGTAGTCACTGGAACACTGCGCCTTTAAGGATGCACTTGGTTTATTAGTTACAGCATAAACCAAGGTTTTAACACAAAAATAAATATGGCCCTCTGGGCAAAACAGCAAAACAAAACGGTAGCAGTTCGTGCAGTCCTTGAACTAGTGGGGGTCAGCCCACTCAGGGTTAGCAATGTCCTTGAACAAGCACCATGTGCGCAAACACTCTCCTTGAATCTTCCTCTCCAGGCCTTGACAGCCCAGACTACCCTTGGAGTTCAGCTATTTAAGCTCAGACCATGTGACTCCTCACCCATGTGACTGATCACATGATTGTAACATCATCACAGGTCCTGTCAGGACTCTGCAGATGGAGATAAGGTGGACATTCTCCCACCTGCACTATGAATGTTCACATAAAAGCCAGCCCATAATATAACTTATCTTAATTCTCGCAACACTTACTGTGCTGGAGGAAATAAAACTCTGGATTTCATATTATTGACGCCATTAGGCATAATGAAGCATATCTCCCCTCCAGCACTTTACCAGTGACTTCATCACAAGCTGTTAGGGCTGGCTGAACGCACCAAATAATTATAAAGATGGAATAAGGTGCATTCGCAGCCCGGGTTCCAACGTGCAGAGATGATACCTACTGCTAGGTAATGGCGGACAGTAAATGGCGGTATAATGAAAACACATGGGTTAGCTACACCCGGTATGAAGGAAGCGAACCCTGTTGCATCACAGGACCACAATACCGCAGAGGAAATGCAAGTATAGAGTCACAGAACTCTGCCCCAAGACGCGGGGTTAGAGTCCCTCTAGACCACTTGCATTCGGCACTGGAGCTGCGGTGCCAGGGAAAATAAACACAAATAGATTTAGCGCACAGGGTGCACGCAGCACCATTCTGGGGGACACCACTAACCGCCCTAATTAGAGACAGGTAAGCGCACTGGTTGCGCATGGTGCCGCACTGGCTAACGCTGCATATAGACACTATTAGATTGTGCCTGGTGCTGGATGGCACTAACTGGCGCTAGACAGCTCCAACATTCGTGAGGGATGGGTATGCTTTGGAGCTTTCACCAGAACAGGCATATATCCGCACACACACAATAACTGATTTATACTAGCGCATGGCCATGCGGCCATGCAAACCTTTTATAGCAGAAGATCTCCAGGACCTTCCTAGTGGTCCAATAGGAGCTGCTACAGGACCTGAGCATGTGACCCCCAACCTCCAATGAGAGGTCATCCCTTGGGCATGCTCACAAGAAGAAAAGCAGGACTTAGTCCCAGGAGCGCCTGCTCG
Organism: Ranitomeya variabilis; assembly: GCF_051348905.1. NCBI lineage: Eukaryota > Metazoa > Chordata > Amphibia > Anura > Dendrobatidae > Ranitomeya > Ranitomeya variabilis. The sequence continues at coordinate 1,107,319,228 of NC_135232.1, read as the reverse complement.
CCGCTGATCAGTACTGGTTACGATGGCTGAGTCTGGAAAGACAGCAGTAACCAGCCGCACAGTATCAGCTTGAGCCAGATGCTGGGACCGACGTCTCTGCTGAGCAGGTTACACTGCGGCTGGAGGAGAATGGGAGACTGCAGCGGACATGGTTCGAGATTCCCCCTGTGCAGCGGCGGGAACTCAACACCTAACACAAGCCTTAGGCTACGTTCACACTTTGCAGGTTTTGCCACGGATCCGCAGCGGATTTGACACTGCGGATCCGCAGCAGTTTTCCATGCAGGGTACAGTACAATGTTACCCTATGGAAAACAAAACCCGCTGTGCCCTCGCTGTGGATTTCCACGGAAAAAGCCGCACGGCTTTTCTGCGGAAAAAAAGAAGGAGCATGTCACTTCTTGGTGCAGAATCGCAGCGATTCTGCACCCATAGAAATGCATTGATCCGCTCACTTTCCGCATGGGGCTGTGCCCACGTTGCGGGAAGTTAAGTGGATAATGTGCAGATGGTACCCGGGGTGGAGGAGAGGAGACTCTCTTCCAGTCCCTGGGAACCATATTTTGGTGTAAAAAAAAGAATTAAAATAAAAAATGATGCTATACTCACCTCTCAGCGCTGCCCGTGGCGTGCGGTCTCAGTTACTGTGCGAGCAGGACCTGTGGTGACGTCGCGGTCATATGACCGTAATGACGCCGCGGTCACATGACCGTGACGTCACGAAGGTCCTTGTCGGCACAGCCGCCTGCAGCACCGAGGAGATCCGGACATCGGAGGGTGAGTATAACCAATTTTTATTATTTTTTACATTACTATTGATGCTGCATATTGATGCATATGCAGCATCAATAGTATAGGCGGAAACCCGCAGCGGAAACCGCGGAACAAACCGCGATAAATCTGCAGGGATAACCGCAGCGGTTTTGCCCTGCAGATTTATCAATTCCGCTGTGGGATTAACCGCAGAGCAGGTCGCAAAGTGTGAACGTGGCCTTCATGTATCACAATTCAGACCGCAGAATGAGTACAAGTGGACAACTCAAATTGAATATCACCCATGTACTACATAAAATAAGAAATTAGCATACTTAGTGCATCTTGGACCGGAGCCACTCCTATGCACCAAGCTCTGTGTCCCCTGCCTATCTCATGACATTGTTTATGTCAAGAAAGATGATGGGCTGCAGTCTTCATTGTTCCATTACAGGTCCAGGAGGTCAGTATGCTATTTTTACTTATCACACTTTGGGCATTCAAAAACATTTCCCACTAGTTGACTATCTCGACAATCTGTCCGTGAGCTCGGTGAGGATTTTAATACGGTTACAAATCTTCCTCTGAAGCATCTTTTAAGCTGATTAATGACTAGTTGAAGTTTGAACTTTATGAGTTGGATAGAAATTTCAGTTTTTTCTTGAAGCCTCTCAGAGTTGGCTCGAATGGACTAATACTAAAGCCTCGTGTACTGGGCTGTATCACATCTGTGTTTTGTAAGGAGACTTTATAGGCCTACCCCTATTGGTGGCCCGTAGTGGTGCATTAGAGCAATATTGACACTTCTCATGGTAACAATTTTTTAATTCTGATGTGTTACAGTGTATTCTATTTGCGTTGGTAGAATATTTCTGGATATATAGCACCCAACAGAGCACACTATGACGGCATTCAAAGTCTTAATTATGAGAACTGGGCTCTATTGGCCGCCCATACAGGTTCTTCTGTGTGCACGAGGCCTAAAAGCATTTGATTCTCACTTTTATAAACTAAATCTGATATGCTCATAGTTCACTTAAAATATTATTCAAAAAATAGGTTACATGTGTACAGATTTCCATTAATCTTTGTCCTTTATTTGTCTTCATTATTTCATGTTAGCACTCACAGATGGACACCATTCTGGTGTTATACACTGGACTGTGGACAATGTCATTCGGTACGAGCAGAGACACATCATAACGTGCCAGCAACTAATAAAGTCATTTACCCCCTAAGAGAGATGGCGGCACTACACTGTTCTGTTCCTAAAAGTCATTCTGCATTTATACATTACACATTAACTCATAAAAATATGGAGAATAGATTGGAAATATGAAGCCCTGTTGTCTTTTCTTAGACTTATTTTACTGTTATGATTTGAACGACTGCTTTACTTTTTTGCTCAAGGAAATCAGACATTGTACCTATTGGCCTCCAATACCTCATCAACATCACACATAGCATAGAGAATAAGGATAAATGTTGTGTTTTTTATGGGAATTTCTAAGAGGGTTAAAGGGAATCTGTTGTGTCCTTTTTGTGTTTTAGACTGCCCACAATGCAATGTGTGTCACTAATATTGTTTTCGCAAAGAAAAGCTCCCAGTATATATGTGTAAAAAACTTTTAATATCATTAGAACAACTAAAAAAGAGAAAAGAGCACCAAAGGAACCGGATTTATATAAAAGTAACACATTTTATTAGATCAAAACATAAAATAGTAGTAATCAATTAGCGAAAACAGGGAAATGACCAGAAAAGTCACCAAACGATGGCAAAGTAGTACCCAACAGGCAATAAAATAATACTAAGTAGATGGTCAGCTTGAAAGTGCTAGTTCATTGTGCCAAAATCAATTTGTGAGAGATGCAGCAAGCACCATATAGCCTCATACAAACGTGTCAATAAATGACATACAAATAGTAATAGCTCATGACCAATAAGAGTAGTAAAGAGTAAATTACCTGCGGGACCACGATGCCACCCACCCCAACACGCGTTTCAGCTACGTGTCTTCTTCCGGGGGTGTGGCATCATGGGATATGGTGGACAATTTATAGGGCACAGCCACCAATCCAAGCAATTATAACAAATAACAAATAACCCATATGGCGGCGCATGCACAATCGGACAGCTTCCGGAAGCCGGGACAACGCAGAGGGCGTCAAGCGAGGAGGAGGTCTGCGTCACTCAGAACCGCCCACGTTGAATCACGTGACTGGCAAGGATGACGCAATCTCCCCCAAGCCTGGAAGACGCCTCCAGCATTGCCCAGCAACAGAGCGCCGATGCGCATGCACACTGGGTTAGGTAAGTATACAATGGAATTGCCGACAAGCAGCAGAATGAGAGAGAAGAATAATATGGTAAAATAGCGCAACAATGTAGATAAAGATGGGGATACATTATAAGATAAAAAAGGGGGGACCATCCCAAAAAGGGGATGATAACTTTTTCAAATATGCCAGATATGAGTATACACAAAATGTAATAAAGTGCAATAGTGCAATGTGCAAGATACATGAAAAAGTGCTCAATGGATTTAGACAAGACAAATATATAATACATACATCCCAAAGAGGATACTGAGCCACTCATCATGGCATTGTTATAATAAACATGTAACAATGTGAACAAAGCATAAAAATATACACAATAACAATACGATGTGCAGCAGCTAAAGCTGCAAATGACCATAGTTATATTATATAAACATTGTGGTAAAGGTACACATACAATCAAAGTGTTGGTGCAATAATTAGAATCCTCCTCATAGATTAATAGATGGTCCATAAAAGGGGGTCCCCTTCAAATCCAAGAAAACATAAACAAATCAGGAACCAGCGCTTGAAACAAAAGACATGAAAAAGAAGCCTATAAAAAGTGAATAAAAAAATGTGAGACATGACAAAACAATAAAAACAATATAACAGATACCAATTAAAAAGCATGTAACCGAAAATCAAAGGAACGGCGCAAAGCTCAATGTCTCATTGAGACCGTGGGGTTGTAACGTCGTAATCTCCAAATCCACCGTGATTCTTTCTGCGCCAAATGTTGACTCAGGTTACCAGCCCGCAAATTGACAATCAGTCGGTCAATCCCTTTAATCCTAAAGCCAGTGGGATCACACGAATGGTACAGCTTGAAGTGTCTAGGGATGGTTTTTAGACACTCCACATTGTCCTCTTTGGCGGCTGCCAAAATGTCACGAACATGTTCGCGTGCCCTAACCTTAAGAGCACGTGTTGTTCACCCTACATATATTTTATTGCAGGGACAAGTACCATGATAAACCACCATAGCAGTTGAACAGCTGATTGTATGAGTAATCACAAATTCGCGGCCATCTGAAGATGAAAAGTGGGTTGCATAGTCGATATTTGAACAAGCTATACATTTCCCACAGGGTTTACAACAGGGAAAGGTATAGCTTAAGGTTAGGGCACACGAACATGTTCGCAACATTTTGGCAGCTGCCAAGAGGATCTCTCACAAATTGATTTTGGCACAATACACTAGCACTTTCAAGCTGACCATCTACTTAGTATTATTTTATTGCCTGTTGGGTACTACTTTGCCACCTTTTGGTGAGTTTTCTTGTCATTTCCCTGTTTTCTCTAATTGATTACTACTATTGTATGTTTTGATCTAATAAAATGTGTTACTTTTATATAAATCTGGTTCCTTTGGTGCTCTTTTCTCTTTTTTGGTTGTTCTATATTATGCACTGAACCTTCCTGATACAATCTGGCACCCTATGACTTTTTAGTGTAGGTGCTTATGTGGTTTGGTTTATATGATTTAATTTAATATCATTAGTAGATTGCATCACATACCTTTCATTTCAGTCATAGAGGTGGCACTTATTACCGCTGCAGTCATGGTCAGGGATCGGCAGATCCGGGGATGTTCAGGTCTGTCGGATTCGGCCAAATGGTAGTACTCTCTCATCAGCTGATGTCTGTGTCTGGCAGTAACCTTTTTACTATTGGTCACAGCTGCTGGCTCATGCTGTCATCTGAGAGTGTGGGAACCGCAGTGCTCTGAATGGTGGTAACTAACTTAACGCCGATTAGAGCAACTGGTGTTTCTTGTGTAACACCCCAGGGTCCTTGTTACAGTGGCATTGCTTTCCTCACGAGGAGAGTGATGTCACGCTTGGACGCAAGGGAAGATCTCTTCTATCAGGTAAACACAATTCACACAACATGTTAACGCTCCAGACCAGAAGGGGGAGCTCTGATCATTCTTATGGGTGGCTCCCCTATATATACATTCTGGTTTGGAGGGAAAGCAGTTAGTTTCAGAGGGAGTTCATGCCAGAAAGCAGACTGGAGCAGTCTGAGGCAGAGAGACATGTGAGGGGCCGTGCAGCCAGAGGTGCTGCAGCTCCTGGATAGTGATATACAGAAGGAAAGAACAGCGTTTAGTGAGCGTGAACGAGAGCAAAGAAAAGGAGAGTGACATTTGGGGAGAACAGCTGCGACTGGGCCAGCTCCCTGGCAAAGCGCAGATACCGGTGCCTGGAAGACCGAGGTTGTGTCAGATTCTAGGAGGTACAGCAGAAACCAGCAGGACAGCTGAACTGCAAGTTACCTGTCCGCCCTAATACCCAGAAGACACAGTGGTGCATAGAGCCTGAGTTGTGATAGAGACCCTGTAAAAAGGCTCGAGCCACCTCTCATATGGGTTTGTGTCCCACCTTTATGGAGGACAGAGAGGAACTGTGAGAACCTTGCCAGAAGCCATAGGCAGTGAAGGACTACAATACCACCATGCTACGAGGAAGGCTTTCATCTCCACCTGGTAAAGGGGACTCTGATCTTGCTTCCAAGCCAGTTGGACCCTGCCTATACCTGTGATCTGGTGCCCTGGACTGTGGATACCTGAAGTCTCCAGTAAACAAGGTAAAGAGACTGTAAACCTGTGTCCTCGTTCTTTACTGCACCATTCACCATCTTCACCTACATACCAGGAGCCCTGGGGACCAACTTCACCTGTGGGAAGTTATACCATCTAGCTGCCATAACATCACTCCAGTGGACCCCTTAAAGCAGCGTTGGTCCCCACTGACCGAATAACACAGGTGGCGTCACGAACACAAGCTTTATTCAAAACCCCTTTAAAGACCTTAACATGGGCGCCCAGGGCCACGGACTGGGTCGCGGCCATCATGACATCCCCCTTTGAGTACCGGACTCGATTCCGAGTACCTCACAGCCCTTGCAGGCAACTCACTTGCGCTGTCACACAAATGAGAGCGTCGGAAACTGTCAACTATGTGACCAGTACGGACCCACAAAATGTACAGTTCTGGTTAACTTATCCCTACTAAACATGCATCTGTAATAAGTATGAAATATAGCCGCCAGATATGGGAAGATTATTGCAGCATTACACTGTGCAGAATTATTAGGCAAGTAAATATTTTGATCATATCATTGTTATGCAGATTCTCTAACTGTGTGCTTTATATTCTTATTGTATAAAGCAGAGTAGGTGATGTTCACTTGTGTAATGAGGGGGGTGAGGCTTAAGGACCCAATTCCCATTGTCAAGGAATGCAGAATTGTTAGGCAGCTTGTTTTCCTAAGGCAAAATTGGCCAAAAAGAGAGTTAATTGAATATGAAAAGTCAAAAATTGTTAAAAGACTTTCAAAGGATGCAACACACTTGAAACTGCTAAGATATTGGGGCACAATCACAGAAGCAACAAAAAGTTTTGTTGCAAATAGTCAACAGTGTCTCACAATACCAGTTGGAAAAAAAGATGCATGTTAACTGCCAAAAACCTGAGAAGAATCAAATGTGAAGTGACTGGGAAGCCATTATTATGTTTACCGCGACAGGAGGGGCCAGAAGACCGCAGTGTTTGCGCTCACATAGTCCTGCACTATTTAGAAGCACTTCACCATCATATTAAACAGTGCATGTTTCTACTGGCAGTGCAGGGGTTAATCTGTTGAAATGAGAGCTCCAGGAGCTTTCCTGCTTTGATGGTCTAAGTTGTTCAGTATTGGCCACTCTCCTCTGTTATATATACCCATCTCTGACACTCAGGGATTGTCAGTGTTAGTTTCATACTGCCTGATTCTGGAGTTGGAGGTGTTTGAAGGAGGCATTTGAAGTGTTGTTCAGAAGATTGTTGTTTGGTAACTTGTCTGTGTGCATATCCTCATCCTTTCTTATTTGTTGTTTCTTTCCTTTACATCCCTTTGTTCCACTCTTCTGTTTGTGAGTGCATATTTGTTTGATTGGTATTTTCATTTATCCACGTACATCTTCCCTTGTTAGTCTGGATTGAGTATTCTTATACACTACAACTCCTTATTTCCCTGTGTGGGAGGGGACAAATAAGTCCTTGTTTTGGAGCTCAGCATGGCACATGACCCCTGCATCTTTACCATCAGGAATAATCCGGAGAGCAGGGATAGCTAGGGTGCCCTTAGCTTTAAGGATAGGGAATGAACCCTAGCCCTGAGATATCCTGCAACAGTAAAACAACAATTATCCAGTACGACCATATTCCAGAACCGCAACCTTCCTGGAGTGCCCAGAAATACAAAGTGTTCAGTGCTCTGAGACATGGCCGAGGTGAGATGGGCTGAAACCTGACCATGACTAAGCAAGATTCAAAATTTGAAACGTCAAGACTGGGCTAAGAAATATCTGAAGACAGATTTTTCAAAGCTTTAATAAACTCATGAGAAAAGAGTGACTCTCAACGGACCAGATGGATGGGCTGTGACTGGTTCAGTAACTGGCACCAACAACCACTTAGACTCAGACATCAGCACGATGAGGGTGGGATACTCATATGGGTTGGCATTATTGAAGATGAGCTAGTTGGACCTTTTTTCGTTGAAGACAGACTCAAAATCGACTCCCAAACCTATTGCCAGTGATTAGAAGACATTTTCTTCAAGCAGTGATACAGAGAAAAGTCTGCATATTTTTAGAAAACCATGCAGGACAATGATCCATCACAGCATCACAGTCTCCACTGTTTGGCTGCCAGTAAAGGCTGTGACTGTGCTACTGCCTGGTTTAAGCCTGAAAGAGAATGATTAAGTGGCTACATGGTTTTAACTAGAGTCTCTCATGGTGAGGATAGGCTTGACAGTTAGGGTAGCCATCAGGTGCCACTCCAGGGTAGTACCTGCACTTACTGCAGCTTACCACCAGGTCAAGGCAGGCATATGATTTATAGAGGGCCAAGGTGAAAATGTGGTTAGACAGTTCAAGGTTGAGGCGAGCAGCACAGGGTCAGAGTACAAAGCAGAAGTCAGTAGTGGAGGGATCAGACAGGATGATTAAACAAGCTGGATCGGTATCGGGAGAGACTAAACAGGAAAACAGCGAACTACAAACTACAACCTAAGTTCAGGTACTTTGTAGAGGGCAGCCTAATATATCCTTTTCTGTCAGCAGATAAGCCAGGGAAGTTAAGCTCTGCAAAACACATAGGGGTTAAGTTGCTACAGAGACAAGCAATGCCTCCCTATAACCAAGTGGAGATACTCAGTAAGAGCAGGATGCACCAGTGCTGGAATAACATCAAGTATCTGTTCAGTGTGAAGGCCTGACACTGAGAGGAGCAGAGCGGTGAGCACAGTGAGTAAAACTGCACTGTGAAAGAGTTCATTAGAAAAAATACCAGTTAAATCAAAATATCCAACTATTTAGAATTACTCTTCCACAAATTACATAAACAGGAGAACCAAGAGTTTACTAAATAAACTATTTATTAAATCCAAAGAATTTTAACAATTTAAGAATGGATATAACATATCAAGTACATACAATGTGAACCACCCAGGTGGATGAATTTTGACCAAAGGTCCAAGGAAAACCAGATTAAGCAGGCTCTTGCAACATACATGTGAGAACAGCACCGACTCAGTGTGATTTTTAGAGAAGACTAACACTTCATACTCAGTACTCATTCAATGAGCCGCCCGTTACAGAATATGAGTAACCTTGAATACAATAGCCTGTTTACATATCAAAATAAAAGTGATAATTACCCATTACTAGTTTCCAGTTCTCCCGGGGACCTCGATCACCCCAACGCGCGTTTCGCGTGCTTGTGACAGCCTCGCTTCCTCAGGGGGCGTATGTTGCAAGAGCCTGCTTAATCTGGTTTTCCTTGGACCTTTGGTCAAAATTCATCCACCTGGGTGGTTCACATTGTATGTACTTGATATGTTATATCCATTCTTATACTGTGAAAAAGTGCTTGTTACCGGCATGACAAAGGCTTTAAATAAAAAAGAATAATGACATAGCCCCTTTTTGACCTTACCTAAACCTTACTGAAAACTTGCGAGCCCCTTCTTAAATGGGAGATTTACGTTGAAGGAAAACAATCCACCTCTAATGAACAGTGTCTGTGAGGATGTGGTATTACCCAAAAAGTTGATTATCAGTAAATTAAGAAACTGACAGCCTCCATGGATGAATATCTTAGGAATATTTTTGAAAAAAAGGGTGGCTATATTGGTCACTAATATTGAAATATATATGTTTAAGTGGGCACCATCACATACTATTGTATCAATACTTGTCTGGGATCACCACCATGCATGTAAAACAAACTCATGAAAACCATATAAAGAAGCAGGTACATGCATATAAATGTAGGATCACCACACAAAATCCAAATAGTTTCAAAAAATACAAATTTTTATTTTGCACACCAAAAGAAAACAGACAATACACACTATTAAAAACATTTAAAACTTATTCCACACTGGAAAATACTTGTAAGATCCAAATAGTATCATATTTAAATGCAGCATACAAAAATATATAATTACATATAATAATGATGCCTGAATGTGAATTACCACTGCACGAAGAGGAGACCAACAATACACTCCTTATTATTCAATACACCTGGTATATATATAAACCATTGGATAGGGACTGGAGTAGTCAAAAGGGGAAAGCAGAGCCAGAGTTCAACCTGGGGAAAAATAACCCAAGACACAGCATAGGTAGCCTAATGAACAATGGTGCTGGCCATAAATGCCCACATGTACATTATATATGCATTAGTATGTTCCCATATAGAGTCCCTAGGGATACAGGCAACCTGACAAATACTCCCCTATATCCTGGAGGTAGCAGGCCGGTCAGGCCATGCAGAAAAATATCTAGCTAAAATGCTGTTCATACTTCACCCTATACCGTCTCAGAGTCCACTACCGTCCTCATAGTCCTAAGTGCAGAGGTATAGTCCGGGCAAGATTAGGGACCCACGCGTTCCGACACAAACTGTGTCTTTCTCAAGGTGGTAATGCCTGTGGTGTGCATTTGTGTCTATTTATAAATACCTTTAATTGCGGTTCTGTCTCAGCTGTGAGACGCGGCTTGCGGCCAGAAGAATAAGCATGTCCGAGATTGACCCGGAAGTGGAGCTCTCAGGTCAGTTGTGCTATTACGTGTGCGCAGAGTGCCAATACTGCTCTGCCTGGTCCTCTCTGCATGAGTTCCCCTTATCCTCATGTGCGCGTGCGCAGTAATTATTTATACTCATAGTTTATCAGCGCTATGCGTACTTGTAAAGGCGCAGACTCCGCACCTGTCAATCCACGGGCCAAACCACACACACCTGTCACGCCCCACACAGTGGCGATCACTGCACAAAAAGCATGGAAATGTAAGCAAAGCCCACGGTATTGGAGTGATAGAATATTAGTTAGGATCAGAGATCATTTTTAGATATCCTCACAGGTTCATATATGTACATTCATTTAAGTTTGACCCTCACATAATCCGGACTTCTTTTGCAAGTGTAGATTTGATAAGGAGTACCCAGAGCACTATGGGAGCAACCCCCGATTTGGAGAGAAATACCCATTAATTAAACACAGTGTGGGTTCTTACTCTAGCATTGAAATGTACTTATGCACTCTAAATACCCCTATACAGGAGCATTTATACAATAAATTATGCACAAAAATTAGTGACTGCTCCGGACCCACTGTCTTATAATAGTTTATCCAATACCGTTTTATGCCAACTGGAATAAGGTCGGGCAGAGAGATCCAGCATTAGACCTTAATGACGACACCTTATATAGTCCCCCAAAAATGCGTACAATTCACACAGTAAAGGACTTCATTTGAGATTAAAAAAAAAAAAAAATATATATATATATATATATATATATATATATTTGATGTATATGTAAATGGACCCCACATGTCCTGAGAGTATATATAGGAATCTTGAGTCCCCAGATCAAACAGACAATTGTGTTGTGAATTCTTGAAAAGTCGGTACTTTGATAAACCACTAGATTCTTTTTCCTTTTTGTAATCCATTGTTGTAACCGAAACTACTCCAGTCCCTATCCAATGGTTTATATATATACCAGGTGTATTGAATAATAAGGAGTGTATTGTTGGTCTCCTCTTCGTGCAGTGGTAATTCACATTTGGGCATCATTATTATATGTAATTATATATTTTTGTATGCTGCATTTAAATATGACACTATTTGGATCTAACAAGTATTTTCCAGTGTGGAATAAGTTTTAAATGTTTTTAATAGTGTGTATTGTCTGTTTTCTTTTGGTGTGCAAAATAAAAATTTGTATTTTTTGAAACTATTTGGATTTTGTGTGGTGATCCTACATTTATATGCATGTACCTGCTTCTTTATATGGTTTTCATTGGTCACTAATATGTTTCTTAAAATTCAGACATGTATTTTTTGCACATTTTGAGTTGTTTGCTTATTGTTATTTCTATACCGATGATGGTTCAGTTAATGTATTCATGTACTGATGATGGTACTGATAATATATTCCTGTACTGTTGGTGGTTCTGGTGCTGTATTCCTATATTATTTGTTCTGATCCTGCACACATGTAACTGTAACAGTCCATAACTTGTCAGATAATGTAATACAAGGCCATACATTATCTATACATTGTGCTACCGGACATTTACCGAAATAATACATCTGTATTTTTGTTAGGAGCATTAAATATAAGATTAAGCACTGTAGCATGTCAAATGCTAACAGCATGTAATATGCACACTATCAGGATTTGGGTCTGCATGTTGGTTCCAGCGATCATCCCGTGAGCAATCTTATGCAATTACTTATTGTCTTCCTACTTCTTTCAATTAAATGGGCTGTAAGTGTTTCATTGCAGATTGAGAGAATTAGAAATAGCAGTTTTTCAGCATGTGACTGTAACTGTTCAATATCTTGTAATACAGATCTTGCCTCCTGTTAGTACAGGAACATCGGAAGAAGACAGAAGACACATGACTGGTGAATGATGCTTAAAACAGATAGCTCTAGAAAGACTGCAGCATATTTCATATCTACAGATTAATTTCAGATTAGACTCACAGATTCATCACAATAGGACCTTAAGGAAATGGAGGGGGGTCTTGTTTCTTCTTTGGCTGCCTAGTATAAACTTAGGGTTTATCATTTGTTTGCAGACAGCATAGGGGCAGTTACACATCTAGTGAGAACGGTTTTATTGTGATTGCAATCATTCTTTCATAACCTGCAACAATGTGGCAACTAAATAAAGTGCGATTTGTTTCCATGGTCATTTAAAGTTACAGATAAATCTGTACAAATCCATCACGTCTTCCTCCGCCACTGGAATGCAAAATCGTATTAGCCGTCTAGGAGCAAAATAAACAATAGCCACATTCCTGCACATGAATTCATAATAATTTATCCATTCCGACGGATGAAAGAAAGTCCCTGGAAGGATAATGAATTAGGATTCACGGAGCATCCGATCAGGGGAAAGTTTATTATCTTTGTTTATTTGTGATGGAATTTAAAGAACGTAAAAATAAAGTCAAGCAATCAAATATTTGCTGCGCAATAAAAATAAAATCTAAGAAATATTATGTCTAGCAATGACTTGTAAATCTTTGGATCGATCTACAAATTTCCATTTTAGTAGTTAAGATACAGTTTGTGATTGTAATAAATGGTGATCAATTCTTTCAAATCAAAATCATTTTCCAGCTTGTCCTTTTCACAATATTTTACATTTACAATAAGGCTAGAGCTACACAGGGACTTTGCCAGCGGCAACAGTCAAGTAAAATTGTCTAGGTGCTGTTACCACACTGCCATACCAGTGAACGAGGTCACATAGCGGTCCTGACAGTGAGGCAACCACAACAAACAGGTAGCAAGAATTCCAACATCATCTGATTTTACTGACTTGTTATAGTCGTTGTATCTTTGGGTTGCAATGTGACCACCTCATTCACTTTGATTGCACTGCAATGTAGCAGAAACACTTGGAAACTTTAGTCATGACTCTCGCCTGCCATCGAAACCTTCAAAAAGAACTTGTAGACCTACAAGCGTACAACCTGCAGTAACCACCGATAGACCAAACCGCTGCACGACCAGCTCTACCCTCACCTACTGTATTCTCACCCATCCCTTGTAGATTGTGAGCCCTCGCGGGCAGGGTCCTCTCTCTTACTGTGCCAGTTGTGACTTGTATTGATTAAGATTATTGTACTTGTTTTTATTATGTACACCCCTCCTCACATGTAAAGCGCCATGGAATAAATGGCGATATAATAATAAATAATAACAATAATGACCAAAGGTGCCATGTAGCCTCAGCCTAAAGAGCGCTAAAAGAAACGATTTTTATTGTTTATCAAGTGTCAGTAATTCTTCTACCTTATATTCGGGGTGAGCCCCAAAAAACATGACCCTTGTATGGTTTCTGTAGTATAAGGCTTATCAAGCCTTACTATAAAAAAAAAACTTTTTTCGTTGCTCATGGCCATCCCTGTGTCATCAGAACTCAGGTGTTACTTTACCAGAGCAGTATAAGAAATGAATGAGGTCCTTCATATCTTTCCTTACAGGTTGAGCGACATTGTCTGCAAAGGGCAGTATTATTTTGGGAGTGTGTCCAACATGGTGCATTGAGTAATGGCTGTGGAAACAATAGAGCGCACAGAGTGTTATTCAGATAATAGTGTTACTGTGATGCAGGAACTAGGGACTGTCAGTGCTTACATGGTCCCTCAGACTAAGGGGCGCCCTAGACTTTCCCTGTCCCCCGGATTACCCCAAGAGATGGAGATGCCAGGTTCACGTACCTTGCTATGCTCCTATCTTAGCCACTATCTGTTTCCTCCCGCACCCAGGACGTGTGAGTCCGAAGTGTATAGGATTTTTCTAACCATACAGACATGGGAAGACAATATACAAAAAAGGTTGCACTCTATCGTGCTAAAGCATGTCATTGTGAAATATATGAATAGCAATATGGCTTTTGAATATTAGGAAAAAATGAATAAGACGCTTTGCACAAAATGTGGCCAAATAATGTCTGCCCATCAACCAACGTCAAGGTGGTCCCATAAGTCCGATGGGTCCCTATCCAATGTGAACAGCTCTCTAAGGCTCATGTCTGAATTCCTGGATGAATGTGGACACCTCTCTCAGTAAAGCCTGCATTTATGGGTAGATAGGAACCTGCTGTAATTAAAATCACCACGTGCTGAAGGGCGGAGTGTTCGGTCAGTAAGCTAACATAGAAATATTAGCTTACTGACTGAGCACTCCACCTATACTTTTGTTATACATGCTGTAAGACGCGCTTTATGTGAAATTTCAATTGTTTAAAAAAAAATTGGCTTGCTGCAATTCTACAAATTTGGTTGGTGAAAAATTGACTATTGTCATATATAGTGTAGAACCTGGTTTGTGTGAAATTTCATTGGTTAGAATTAAACGCAGAATATGCTCTGCTACAGGTGTACAAATTTGGTTATTTAAAAATTGACTATTGTCATATATACTGTAGAACTTTGTGTGAAATTTCGATGGTTAGAAACAAATACAAAATATGCTCTGCTACAGGTGTACAAGTTTAGTTGTTCAAACTTTGACTATAGTCATATATACTGTAGGACTTTGCTTGCATGACATTTATTTGGTTAGAAATAATTACAAAAATGTCTTGCTACAGGTGAACACATTTGGTCCCTTTGCACTTGGTCCCCAGCCGCCGCAATTTCTTATGGTGTGGCAACCTCGCTTTGTACCAGTCCATGTTCAGGAACATCGCAGGTGTCCTTACCAACGAGGTTGCTGTGATTGTCCATTTAATGACTGACATGTGGCCAGAGACGTTACATCTGCCTGACGGTGTAAAGGGATCTAAGGACTGGTACTCACCTTTAACCCTTTAAGAACCGACTTGGTACTTATTGTAATCTGGATATATGGTAATTGCTGTTATGTCCCTATATGCTGCTATGTTGCGGTATTTCTATGTCATTATATGTGCTGTACAATGTATATTGTTTGGTTTGTTTAATTTACTGCAGCATGTATAGCTTTATCCTATAATGCTTCTAGAATGTACATAATTGTTATGTTGTGAACCTGTTATTAGGGAAAGGATAGTACCCAAATTTTGTCACAAGATGGGGTGCATTATAGTTTCAGATATTGAATGGAAGATAGTATAGTAAATAGTTAAATATAGGAGGGATCAGCTGCAGCTAAGAGAGGGAGGATTTCCTGATAGGAGTCAGTCGCGCCAGGGTGCCCAAACCGCCTGCATGGGCTTAAGTGCCCAGAATTATAACAGTGACCATGCAATGTTAATTAAGGGAGAAGCCCAGCCATCCGCAGCACCAGGACTGTACAGTAGTAGGCTAGAACAGCAGCAGGAAAGGAAGCTTAAGACATAAGCAGTGACAGAATGGGGACGCAGGTGGCTCCATAATGTAGCAACTTATTGCATGGGCTGATGCCCTCAGATCCGGGGCAAAACAGCTGATAGAACTCTCAGGTGCAGTGAGTTTGCACCAGGAGGATGCTGTGTTACCGCAAGAGACAGAACAGATGGGCAGGTCGCTCGCCATGTGGCAACTGACTTCAGAGGCTGAGACTCTCATGTCTGGTGCAAAGCAAACTAGAGAAGGTCTAACTGTTGTAAAGCTGAACAGGGAGGACGCTGAGGAACCATGTGAGGTGGATCGACCCGGGTACATGCTGTGTGACAGAGAGAGAAGTTCAGGGAAAGAGGAAGAAATGTGCAATGTAAAACCTGTTGTAAATGCTGTGAAGAATATGGATGTTCTACGTAAAGAAAACAGTAAAGTTGTTCATTTGAAAGTTGGAATTGACTGTGTCTCTATTTATGTGGAACCGTCTGCAGCAGTGTTTCTCAACTCCTGTCCTCAAGACCCCACAACAGGTCATGTTTTCAGGATTTCTTTAGTATTGCATAAGCGATGGAATTAATGCTTGAGCAGGTGATTAAATTATCACCTGTGCAATACTAAGGGAAGAAATCATGACCTGTTGTGGGGTCTTGAGGACTGGAGTTGAGAAACACTGGTCTACAGGGAGCCTACAGCAGAGCAGAGAGGAGCCTGATGGCACAGAAAGTGAAGCCACAGGTATGCAGGGTAATGGACACTATTTTCATGTGATGGGAGGCCAGGGACAAATGCCCCGGTGTCCTCGGCCATGACTACGGCCCTGGCCCTCTCGCACAATGGCACACTGGATGAACATTGTGGAGGCCGGGCCGGGCCTGGCATGGCACATGTGCTACCGACACCGAAGATTGCTGGCTCTACTTCTATCAGGGTTTCCTCCACTTCCTACACCAGTTCCTGCACACCCTCTTGCTCATTCTCTATTTCCAATGTGCTATCTTAGAGCACATTGTCCACATCAGCAAGAAGCTGGAAGCTCTGCAGCACTGCTTTAGTGAAGCAGAAGCAGGCCCTGCTGAAGCTACTTTGTCTACAAGACAAACCGCACACCGTGGCAGAGTTATTGAAACGAATAACAGACCAGACAGACCTGTGGCTCTTGCTGCTGAACCTCCAAGCAGGCATGGTGGTGTCTGATTATGAGCATAACCTGGTGGCAGCTGTGAAGCATGGCAAGCTCACACACGTACCATGCTTGGCTCACGTGCCCAATTTGGTAGTTTAGCAGTTTCTGAAAACCTACCCACATTTGCCAGAGCTTCTGGTCATGGTACACCACATCAATGCCCATTTCCACAAATCAGCTACAGCTGTTACCAATCTGGCACTACTGCAGCAGCACATGCAAGTGACAGCTCACTGACTAGTGTGCAACGTGACCACTCGCTAGAACCACACACTGAACATGCTGGTAAGGCTTTGTGGGCTGCAGAGGCCAATTTTGGAATACCAGCTCCAACACGCCCTTCAGTATTCTGGTCAGGCTTCACACATAACAACTGAAGAGCGGGCATGTATCTGAGTCCTTCGGAGCCCCTAATTTTTGGCACTTCTTGCTTTCTTATCAAACTACATTTACATTTCCAATTTTTGGTTTATCAAAAAATAAATTTTGGTCTACTTAAGTTATTATTTAAGTTATTATTTTTTACAAATCCTTTTCACATTTTTCCTTATATACAAACATTTTCACTGGCTGCACCTCGGACCTCCTTGTAGGGTCTGCCAGGAAAATGCTTGAATTTCCCATTGACTCCCACTATACTCATTACTTGAAACTAGCACCTGAGCATTAGGAATTGCTTTGTTGGAGTAACGAGCATCCAAGCATTTTAGTGCTCGCTCATCTCTATTCTTGAAGTCTCATGAGACTACATAAAACACTCACAAAATGTTTTATCTAGCGTGGCCATTCTCCTTACATTCATAAGTGTGTCTAGTACGTCCATTCCTTAAATTTGTTTCCACATGGTTGTTTTAGCACCCAAAATCAGAACACTGGTTTCTACAAGGTCCATGTAAAACCATAAACTATGGGATAGATTTTTTTTCACTAGTTAATGGAACGATAAACCATGTTCTAATCTTCTTCAGTTAACAACATGCTAGTGAACTGATATTCTGGGACAATGTTAATTGGGAGATGGCCAAACAATACACTTCATTATTCATAATTTACCTGTAAATCCTAAAATAACAGTAATCCATTACCTTCATTTATCAGATGTGATTTTTCATAGAATCTGCAAACTAAAAGTAAATAGAAGCAAATTATTATTTTACTATCTCTTCATGTACTTTACAACAGCTTTACTGCTTTTTTTCAATGTATAACATTGATGAGAGCATCACACAGTGTCATTTCTGCCTTTTTTGAGTGCTACAGATAGATGCCCTGACATTCAACATTAGCTTGGAAGCGAGACTCTGGCGCACAGATTAGGCAACATCACTTTTTTTCAATTTTTAAGAACTAAATTTAAAAAAAAAGAATTTCAGTCTAAAAGATAATATTGTTCTATGTTTTCCCAATGTAATACCTTGATTACACTGCCGTCAGAGGCTCCTTCATCAGTTTCTTTGGATTTGACAGGAAGATTAATGCAGCATAAAAGACAAATAATGAACATCACTTCTTGACCCCAATGGACCTCATTATAAGTTAATGAAGCCCGCCGGGTGCCATTGTGGTCAGTTGTGTGACGGATTTTGCACTGTGTCACAGTCCAGTATACTGACTCAATTCCATATCCCCCTCTGTATGTGAATTCCAGACAACCCACACCAGCATGCAAATCAGTTCCCCATTGTACATAGAGGCCATTTTATATTGATAACCCCCCCTGCAGATCAGATGCCCTAATAATTGCAAAACCAGAACAATCCACTTCATATTTACAATCCCTCCACATATAAGTATATAATCCTCAAAAATCTGACTCAAGATTTGACCCTTCTTAAAATTAGAGATCCCTCCATGTATATATACATACCATCATGGCCAAAAGTATTGGCAACCTTGATATTGTTCTAGAAAATGAAGAATTTCTCCCGGAAAAATTATTGCAATTGCTCCTTTCTGTGTATTGAAGCAACAAAAAAAAACTGAGAAAAAAGGCAAATTGGATATCATTTCACATAAAATCCCAAAAATGGCTCGGACAAAATTGTTGGCATCTTTCCAAAATTGTGGTTAAACAACTTTATTTCAATCATTTGATGCTCATTCTTACTCATCTGTGGCAAGTAACAAGTGTGGGCAATATGAAAATCACACTTGATACCTGATAAAAGGGGAGGAAGTTGACTCAATCTTCGCATTTTGTGTCTGTGTGTGCCATACTAAACATGGGGAACAGAAAGAGGAGAAGAGAACTGTCTGAGCACTTGAGAATTTAAATTGTTGAAAAATATCAACAATATCAAGGTTATAAGTCCATCTAAGGAGGTCCTGATGCATCAATCATGTTCCAAAGAAATTAAAACTCTTGAGCAAGCTTAGGGTTCATCAGTGTCAGTGCAAACTATCTGTCGACATTTTAATGGAATGATAAGCTATGACAGGAGACCCAGGAGGACCCCACTGATGACACAGAAACGTAAGAAAGTTAGACTGCAGTTTACCAAAATGTATGTGAGTAAGCCAAAATCCTTCTGGGAAAGCACCTTATGGACAGATGAGAAGAAGATAGAGCTTTTTGGTAAAGCACATCATTCTACTGGTTACCAAAAACAGAATGAGGCCCACAAAAAAAAGCATACTGTACCTACAGTCAAATATGGTGGAGTTTCAAAGATATTTTGACATTGTTTTGCTACCTCTAGCACTAGGTGCCTTGACTTTGTACAAGGCATCAAGAAATCTGTAGGTTACCAAAGGATTTTGGGTCACAATGTAGTGTCAGAAAGCTTTGCATACTAGGTTATGGGTCTTCCAGAAGGACAATGACTTCAAGAGTCATCCAGAAATGGATGGAAACAAAGCACTGGAGTTCTGATGAGGCCAACAATGAGCCCAGATATAAATCCCATTGAACACCTCTATGGAGAGATCTTAAAATTGCTGTTGGAAGAAGGCGCCTTCAAATATGAGAGAACTGGAGCTGTTTGCAAAAGACAAGTGGTCCAAAATTCCAGTTGAGAGATGTAAGAAGCTTATCGATGGTTATAGAAAGAGATTGATTGCCGGACAAAGGCTGTATTTACGTTTTCTGGCGATGTGGTTTATGAGGACTGCAATAATCCAGCTGGACTTTAAATATAAACAGTTCCTGTGTCTACCTCTTTAAGAAACTAATAGTATCAAAATAGGTATCCTTACTAGATGCAAAGAAAGATGGTAAAAGGTCTTTTTCAAAAAAAGGAGATTAACAGAATAGTTGCATCTAAAATACTGGACAAAATTAATATAGTTCTACAATAGTTTAGATAGGAACATATAGACAAAAAACGTAAATTGAACCAAATAGAAAATGTATTAATAACAACAACAAAGCAAAACAAAAAGTATTTAAAAAGTAGCCATGAGTGTCATGTTCCCAATGGCAGGGAATTAAACACATAACACGGGCAAAAACAGGACGAGCTCTAGGGTGATGGAACCTGAGCTGACCGCGATCCTGAACCTCAACACTCAACTAACAGCAGCCGGGGAACGTTCCTGGGGGGACTCTAGACGTCTCGCGCCAGCCGGAGATCTAGCTAACCCTATCAGAAGAATCACAGACCTATCTTGCCTCCAGAGAAATATTCCCACAGAAATAGCAGCCCCCCACATATAATGACGGTGAAATGAGAGGAAGGCACAAACGTAGTTATGAAAACAGATTCAGCAAAATGAGGCCCGCTTAAGCTAGATAGCAGAGGATACAAAAGGTGAACTGCGCGGTCAGCTTAAAACCCTTCAAAATACCATCCTGAAATTACTTGAACTCATGTGCCAACTCATGGTACATGAGTGGTAATTTCAGCCCTCTAGAGCAACCAGCAGCAGAGAATTACATATCTGCAAGCTGGACTAAAAACATGAAAGCAAACATGAAACAGGGAAATCCAGACTTAGCTTGTCTTGAAGGCCTAGGAGCAGGTAGCAAAGGTAACAGAGACACACTGATACATTGATAGCCGGCAAGGGAATGACAGGAAAGCCAGGTTAAATAGGAAACACCCAGCCTCTGATGGACAGGTGGAAACCAGAGACTGCAACCCACCAAAGTCACCCAGTACCAGCTGTAACCACCAGAGGGAGCCCAAAAACAGAATCCACAACAGTACCCCCCCTTGAGGAGGGGTCACCGAACCCTCACGAGAACCCCCAGGGCGATCAGGATGAGCTCTATGGAAGGCGCGGACCAAATCAGTAGCATGAACATCAGAGGCGACCACCCAGGAATTATCCTCCTGACCATAACCCTTCCACTTAACCAAATACTGGAGTTTACGTCTGGAAACACGAGAATCCAAGATCTTCTCAACAACATACTCCAATTCTCCCTCCACCAGCACCGGAGCAGGAGGCTCAACCGAAGGAACAACGGGCACCTCATACCTCCGCAATAACGACCGATGGAACACATTATGAATAGCAAACGATGCTGGGAGATCCAAACGAAAAGATACAGGGTTAAGAATCTCCAAGATCTTATAAGGACCGATGAACCGAGGCTTGAACTTAGGAGAAGAGACCTTCATAGGGACAAAACGAGAAGACAACCACACCAAGTCCCCAACAAGAGGTCGGGGACCCACGCGGCGATGGCGATTAGCAAACTGCTGAGTCTTCTCCTGAGACAACTTCAAATTGTCCACCACCTGATTCCAAATCTGATGTAGCCTGTCCACCACCACGTCCACTCCAGGACAATCCGAAGGCTCCACCTGACCTGAGGAAAAACGAGGATGAAACCCCGAATTACAAAAGAAAGGAGAAACCAAAGTAGCAGAACTAGCCCGATTATTAAGGGCAAATTCGGCCAGTGGCAAAAAGGCAACCCAGTCATCTTGATCAGCAGAAACAAAACACCTTAAATAAGTTTCCAAGGTCTGATTAGTTCGCTCCGTCTGGCCATTCGTCTGAGGATGGAATGCAGACGAGAAAGGCAAATCAATGCCCATCTTAGCACAAAACGTCCGCCAAAATCTAGACACAAACTGGGATCCCCTGTCAGAAACGATATTCTCCGGAATCCCATGCAAACGAACCACGTTCTGAAAAAATAAAGGGACCAACTCAGAGGAGGAAGGCAACTTAGGCAAGGGTACCAAATGAACCATCTTAGAAAAGCGGTCACACACAACCCAGATAACGGACATTTTCTGTGAGACAGGGAGATCTGAAATAAAATCCATGGAAATGTGCGTCCAAGGCCTCTTCGGGATAGGCAAGGATAACAACAACCCACTGGCCCGAGAACAGCAAGGCTTAGCCCGAGCACACACTTCACAAGACTGCACAAAGGTGCGCACATCCCTTGACAAGGAAGGCCACCAAAAAGACCTGGCCACCAAGTCTCTGGTACCAAATATTCCAGGATGACCAGCCAACACAGAAGAATGGACCTCGGAGATGACTCTACTGGTCCAATCATCCGGAACAAACAGTCTTTCTGGTGGACAACGATCAGGTTTATCCGCCTGAAACTCCTGCAATGCACGTCGCAAGTCTGGGGATACGGCGGACAATATTACCCCATCCCTAAGGATACCAGTAGGCCCAGAGTCTCCAGGAGAGTCAGGCACAAAACTCCTGGAAAGAGCATCTGCCTTCACATTCTTTGAACCTGGCAGGTATGAAACCACAAAATTGAAACGAGAAAAAAACAACGACCAACGAGCCTGTCTAGGATTCAGACGCCTGGCAGACTCAAGGTAAATCAGATTTTTGTGATCAGTCAAGACCACCACACGATGTCTAGCACCCTCAAGCCAATGACGCCACTCCTCAAATGCCCACTTCATGGCCAAAAGCTCCCGATTACCCACATCATAATTGCGCTCGGCGGGCGAGAATTTTCTAGAAAAGAACGCACATGGCTTCATCACCGAGCCATCGGAACTTCTCTGTGACAAAACCGCCCCCGCTCCAATCTCGGAAGCATCAACCTCAACGTGAAAAGGAAGTGAAACATCTGGTTGACATAACACAGGAGCAGAAGAAAACCGGCACTTAAGTTCCTGAAAGGCCTCCACAGCCGTAGGAGACCAATTAGCAACATCAGCACCCTTTTTAGTCAAATCAGTCAAAGGTTTAACAACACTGGAAAAATTAGTAATGAACCGACGATAAAAATTAGCAAAACCCAAGAACTTCTGAAGACTCTTAACAGATGTAGGTTGTGTCCAGTCACAAATCGCCTGAACCATGACGGGATCCATCTCAATAGTAGAAGGAGAAAAAATGTACCCAAAAAAGAAATCTTCTGGACTCCGAAGAGACATTTTGAGCCCTTCACAAACAGAGAATTGGCCCGCAGGACTTGAAACACCTTCCTGACCTGTAAAACATGAGACTCCCAGTCATCAGAAAACACCAAAATATCATCCAAATACACAATCATAAACTTATCCAGATATTCACGGAAAATATTGTGCATAAAGGACTGAAAGACTGAAGGAGCATTAGAAAGTCCAAAAGGCATTACCAAATACTCAAAATGGCCCTCAGGCGTATTAAATGCGGTTTTCCACTCATCACCCTGCTTTATCCGCACAAGATTATACGCACCGCGAAGATCTATCTTAGTGAACCACCTAGCCCCCTTAATGCGAGCAAACAAATCAGTCAATAATGGCAATGGATACTGATATTTGACTGTAATCTTATTCAGAAGGCGATAATCTATACAAGGCCTCAGGGAAACATCTTTTTTTGCCACGAAAAAAAAACCTGCTCCCAGAGGGGACGAAGATGGACGAATATGTCCCTTTTCCAAGGACTCCTTAATATAATTCCGCATAGCAGTATGCTCTGGCACTGACAGATTAAATAAACGACCCTTAGGGAACTTACTGCCAGGAATTAATTCTATAGCACAGTCACAATCCCTATGAGGAGGGAGCGAATTGAGCTTAGGCTCCTCAAAAACATCCCGATAGTCAGACAAAAACGCAGGGACCTCAGAAGGAGTAGATGAAGCGATTGAAATCAGAGGTGCATCATCATGAACCCCCTGACATCCCCAGCTTAACACAGACATTGTTTTCCAATCCAGGACTGGATTATGAGTTTGTAACCATGGCAGACCAAGCACTAGTACATCATGTAAATTATACAGTACAAGGAAGCGAATCACCTCCTGATAAACGGGAGTCATGCGCATGGTCACTTGTGTCCAGTACTGCAGTTT
Source organism: Ranitomeya variabilis (assembly GCF_051348905.1). Lineage (NCBI taxonomy): Eukaryota > Metazoa > Chordata > Amphibia > Anura > Dendrobatidae > Ranitomeya > Ranitomeya variabilis. The sequence goes on along the minus strand of NC_135232.1, from coordinate 1,107,295,361 downwards.
ATTCATAGCCAATGGTGTAGAGTCAATTCCCTTCAAAGGAATAGGAACTTCCAGAGGCTCCAGACTAAAACCGCAGCGTTTGGCAAATGACCAATCCATAAGACTCAGGGCAGCGCCCGAATCCACATAGGCATCGACGGAAATGGATGACAGTGAACAAATCAGAGTTACAGACAAAATGAACTTAGACTGCAGAGTACTAATGGCAAAAGATTTATCAACCTTTTTTGTGGGTTTAGAGCATGCTGATATAACATGAGCTGAATCACCACAATAAAAACACAATCCATTTTTCCGCCTATAATTTTGCCGTTCACTTCTGGACTGAATTCTATCACATTGCATAGTCTCAGGTGCCTGTTCAGAAGACACCGCCAACTGGTGCACAGGTTTGCGCTCCCGTAAACGCCGATCAATCTGAATGGCCATAGCCATAGACTCATTCAGACCTGTAGGCGCAGGGAACCCCACCATAATATCCTTAATGGCCTCAGAAAGACCATCTCTGAAGTTTGCAGCCAGGGCGCACTCATTCCACTGAGTAAGCACCGACCATTTCCGAAATTTTTGACAATATACTTCCGCTTCATCATGCCCCTGAGAGAGGGCTAATAAAGCCTTTTCAGCCTGAATCTCCAGGTTAGGTTCCTCATAGAGCAATCCCAGTGCCAGAAAAAACACATCCACACTGAGCAATGCAGGATCCCCTGGTGTCAATGCAAATGCCCAATTCTGAGGGTCGCCCCGCAGGAAAGATATTACAATCTTGACCTGCTGAACAGGGTCTCCAGAGGAGCGAGATCTCAAAGAAAGAAACAATCTGCAATTGTTCCTGAAATTCAGGAAGGTAGATCTATCTCCAGAAAAAAACTCTGGAATAGGAATTCTAGGTTCAGACATAGGAGTGTGAACAACAAAATCCTGTATGTTTTGAACTTTTGCAGCAAGATTATTCAGGCTGGAAGCCAAACTCTGGACATCCATGTTAAACAGCTAAGGTCAGAGCCATTCAAGGGTTAAGAGGAGGTAAGAAGCAGCTAGACAGCAATTAAGGGCTAGGCAGCAAAACTCTGAGGGGAAAAAAAAAAAAAATTCCCTTCAACACTTCTTTTTCTCCTGCTTCAGCCCAAACAATTAACACTTTGTGGGCCGGCTATACTGTCATGTTCCCAATGGCAGGGAATTAAACACATCACACGGGCAAAAACAGGACGAGCTCTAGGGTGATGGAACCTGAGCTGACCGCGATCCTGAACCTCAACACTCAACTAACAGCAGCCGGGGAACGTTCCTGGGGGGACTCTAGACGTCTCGCGCCAGCCGGAGATCTAGCTACCCCTATCAGAAGAATCACAGACCTATCTTGCCTCCAGAGAAATATTCCCACAGAAATAGCAGCCCCCCACATATAATGACGGTGAAATGAGAGGAAGGCACAAACGTAGTTATGAAAACAGATTCAGCAAAATGAGGCCCGCTTAAGCTAGATAGCAGAGGATGCAAAAGGTGAACTGCGCGGTCAGCTTAAAACCCTTCAAAATACCATCCTGAAATTACTTGAACTCATGTGCCAACTCATGGTACATGTGTGGTAATTTCAGCCCACTAGAGCAACCAGCAGCAGAGAATTACATATCTGCAAGCTGGACTAAAAACATGAAAGCAAACATGAAACAGGGAAATCCAGACTTAGCTTGTCTTGAAGGCCTAGGAGCAGGTAGCAAAGGTAACAGAGACACACTGATACATTGATAGCCGAAACAACCGCCACAGTCAAGACATGGAATGCCAGAAAGAGTTGACCCACACAGAAGATAGATATAAAATAGCCTTTATTACAGTGAGTGGCAAAAAAAAGTTATATATACATAAAAAATTACAATAAAAATGCACAATAAAAACAAGTACGCGATTTAATTTCAGGACGATAAGAAATTTTTTAAAAAAAAATATATAATAATATATGGAGACCTCCAATCCTGGTTAATACAGATAGAAACCTACTTAAAAAAATAAAAACCTATAAAAAAAGAAAAAAAGGTGTAACCAGTGACCACCCAAATATCACCTCAAAAAAACGCATTAAAGTGCATAAGTGCAAAAATTATAAATGCTATATGATGGTTTAGATATAAAAATATATAATCTAATTCTTGAAATGACAAATATAGTGTTAAATATAGAAATCCCACCTTGTGCCACATATATGTTAATGTGTGGGGCCACAAAGTATAAGAGCGCACAGCTCAATACATGCAGAGCCACTCATGAAAGCAGCACATTGCTGCAAAGTAATCACACCAAAAAAGTGCAAAGTGCAGAAAAAATAACAATAATTATTGAAGTATTCTATCTGTAAACTACCTGTAAGGAGAGACGCCAGGTCCTGACACCGCGCACCCCGACGCGCGTTTCGGAAAACACTTTCCTTCGTCAGGGGGTGGCGCTTGTATACTAAAGGGCCTTTTTATACCATATTCAGTTCCGTTGTGATGACCCAGGTGTGACCGGCGCATGCGCCGTCAGGTGGACCCAGAAGTCCAAGCGTCCGAGTCACGTGCCAGCCCGCACAGGGACGGAGTACCCGGCGTTGCTAAGACACAGCGAATCGGACGCAAGGACTCCAGGACGCAGACGGCGCAGGCGCACCACCGGGAACACCGCAAGAGAAAACAAGACAGCAAGCCGGAGGTACTGTCTAACTAAGATGGAACAGCGACAGACATATATCAGAAATTATATACATATAATAAAGAAGAAGACAAAGTCTTCATATTAGCACTAATTATGTGATCCCAAAGATGGACTGAGTCTTTAAATCTATATATGGGCTACAATAAAGACACAAATATAATTAGATATACTCAGATAATGAGCAAAAAATAAATACAATAGAAAAACAAAAAACTAAATAAACTAAACTTATATTATTCAAAGTATTACACAAACTACTACAAGCAAAACAATAATAACACAAAAATTATAAGATTTGCAATGTCCAAAAATGTAAATAGGAATACATAAATGTTGCCAAAGAATAAAAATGAAAATTAAATAATATAAATAATATAATAATATTACAAAAAAATATATATATATAAGGATGTATTCCACAATGATATCAGTCCAATTTCTCTTTCAGGAATTATATCCATCTTGAGCGACGAAGAAAACGAATACTTCGTCCCTATTCATCTCTACCAGAGTTTTATTAGTCCGATCCATATATCTGACGTAAAGATGAAACCGGCGATAATACGTAAGTATGATTAGGCTAAAAAATAAATAACAATTATTAGTAAAAGCCGCAAAAATATACAAGTATTGTTAAAAGAATAAAAAAATATATATAGAAAATGCACATATAACTGACGGGTGGTGTAAAAGACGTAAAAATGGAAGCATAAAAAGAAGATATTATAAAAAAGGGGCAAAACTAAGATTTTCATTCAGTCCATATGGGGACACTGAATTCAACATCCATATCCATTTTGTTTCCCTCTGTGCTAATGTCGTACTTATTTTACCTCCCCTTTCGTTAGGTGTTATCATGTCTATGCCCTTGACTCTCAAAAGTGATGCCTCACAGTTGTGTTTCAATTTAAAATGCTTGGGAATGGTTTTTAATAAAGATATATCATCAATCTCTTTGGCTGCTTGGATCCCTAACACATGCTCACGGACCCTTATTTTCAATTGACGGGTGGTCATGCCCACGTAGATCAGTGAGCATGGACATGTGGCATAGTAAATGACGGCTGTAGTTGTACATGTTATTGCCTGTTTGATCTCATAATTTATCGTCCCCTCAGAATTACAAAAAGTCTGTGCTCTATCAATATTGGGGCATGCCACACATCTACCACATGATTTACAACCAGTGGTATGTTTAGTATTTGTTAAAAATGATGGTACAACTGGATTATGGGCATAGTGGCTCTTCACCAAATGATCTTTTAGATTCAAACATCTCCTATACGTAATATTTGGTCCCTTACCAATATATCGAGCTAAAATAGGGTCGGCCTTAAGAATTCCCCATGACTTGGCTAAACAGGATCTCATTAAATCACTTTGTCCATGATATCTGGTGATGTATCTGACTAATTGATTAGATTTAGGAGTCTTTTGACCATACAGCGCTTGATGTCTAGTAGTATTTTTGGCGCGGTTATATCCCTTTTTAATAGAACGTCTACTATATCCTCTTTCAATAAATCTTTTTTTGAGGTCCTGAGCTTGTTTTTCGAAATCAGTATCATTGGAGCAAATTCTCCTCAACCTCAAGAATTGCCCTATGGGGATAGAGCGTACCATTGCAGGGGGATGTGAAGAAGTACCATGTAAAAGTGAATTCACTGCTGTAGTCGTATCCTATTATGGGTGCGATTCATTGATGATGTATTTTTTATTTGGCGTGGATCGGAGGATTCATTACAGTCTTTTATGTCAGATTTGAATCAGAATGACTCTAATATACATCTGACATATGAATTTAACTCTAAATCTTTGGACTTCCTTGATGTACGTGTTTATAAGGGAGAAGATGACTGTTTAAATACTAATATTTATAGGAAATCTACAGCAGTGAATTCACTTTTACATGGTACTTCTTCACATCCCCCTGCAATGGTACGCTCTATCCCCATAGGGCAATTCTTGAGGTTGAGGAGAATTTGCTCCAATGATACTGATTTCGAAAAACAAGCTCAGGACCTCAAAAAAAGATTTATTGAAAGAGGATATAGTAGACGTTCTATTAAAAAGGGATATAACCGCGCCAAAAATACTACTAGACATCAAGCGCTGTATGGTCAAAAGACTCCTAAATCTAATCAATTAGTCAGATACATCACCAGATATCATGGACAAAGTGATTTAATGAGATCCTGTTTAGCCAAGTCATGGGGAATTCTTAAGGCCGACCCTATTTTAGCTCGATATATTGGTAAGGGACCAAATATTACGTATAGGAGATGTTTGAATCTAAAAGATCATTTGGTGAAGAGCCACTATGCCCATAATCCAGTTGTACCATCATTTTTAACAAATACTAAACATACCACTGGTTGTAAATCATGTGGTAGATGTGTGGCATGCCCCAATATTGATAGAGCACAGACTTTTTGTAATTCTGAGGGGACGATAAATTATGAGATCAAACAGGCAATAACATGTACAACTACAGCCGTCATTTACTATGCCACATGTCCATGCTCACTGATCTACGTGGGCATGACCACCCGTCAATTGAAAATAAGGGTCCGTGAGCATGTGTTAGGGATCCAAGCAGCCAAAGAGATTGATGATATATCTTTATTAAAAACCATTCCCAAGCATTTTAAATTGAAACACAACTGTGAGGCATCACTTTTGAGAGTCAAGGGCATAGACATGATAACACCTAACGAAAGGGGAGGTAAAATAAGTACGACATTAGCACAGAGGGAAACAAAATGGATATGGATGTTGAATTCAGTGTCCCCATATGGACTGAATGAAAATCTTAGTTTTGCCCCTTTTTTATAATATCTTCTTTTTATGCTTCCATTTTTACGTCTTTTACACCACCCGTCAGTTATATGTGCATTTTCTATATATATTTTTTTATTCTTTTAACAATACTTGTATATTTTTGCGGCTTTTACTAATAATTGTTATTTATTTTTTAGCCTAATCATACTTACGTATTATCGCCGGTTTCATCTTTACGTCAGATATATGGATCGGACTAATAAAACTCTGGTAGAGATGAATAGGGACGAAGTATTCGTTTTCTTCGTCGCTCAAGATGGATATAATTCCTGAAAGAGAAATTGGACTGATATCATTGTGGAATACATCCTTATATATATTTTTTTTTTTGTAATATTATTATATTATTTATATTATTTAATTTTCATTTTTATTCTTTGGCAACATTTATGTATTCCTATTTACATTTTTGGACATTGCAAATCTTATAATTTTTGTGTTATTATTGTTTTGCTTGTAGTAGTTTGTGTAATACTTTGAATAATATAAGTTTAGTTTATTTAGTTTTTTGTTTTTCTATTGTATTTATTTTTTGCTCATTATCTGAGTATATCTAATTATATTTGTGTCTTTATTGTAGCCCATATATAGATTTAAAGACTCAGTCCATCTTTGGGATCACATAATTAGTGCTAATATGAAGACTTTGTCTTCTTCTTTATTATATGTATATAATTTCTGATATATGTCTGTCACTGTTCCATCTTAGTTAGACAGTACCTCCGGCTTGCTGTCTTGTTTTCTCTTGCGGTGTTCCCGGTGGTGCGCCTGCGCCGTCTGCGTCCTGGAGTCCGAGTCGCTGTGTCTTAGCAACGCCGGGTACTCCGTCCCTGTGCGGGCTGGCATGTGACTCGGGCGCTTGGACTTCTGGGTCCACCTGACGGCGCATGCGCCGGTCACACCTGGGTCATCACAACGGAACTGAATATGGTATAAAAAGGCCCTTTAGTATACAAGCGCCACCCCCTGACGAAGGAAAGTGTTTTCCGAAACGCGCGTCGGGGTGCGCGGTGTCAGGACCTGGCGTCTCTCCTTACAGGTAGTTTACAGATAGAATACTTCAATAATTATTGTTATTTTTTCTGCACTTTGCACTTTTTTGGTGTGATTACTTTGCAGCAATGTGCTGCTTTCATGAGTGGCTCTGCATGTATTGAGCTGTGCGCTCTTATACTTTGTGGCCCCACACATTAACATATATGTGGCACAAGGTGGGATTTCTATATTTAACACTATATTTGTCATTTCAAGAATTAGATTATATATTTTTATATCTAAACCATCATATAGCATTTATAATTTTTGCACTTATGCACTTTAATGCGTTTTTTTGAGGTGATATTTGGGTGGTCACTGGTTACACCTTTTTTTATTTTTTTATAGGTTTTTATTTTTTTAAGTAGGTTTCTATCTGTATTAACCAGGATTGGAGGTCACCATATATTATTATATATTTTTTTTTAAAAAATTTCTTATCGTCCTGAAATTAAATCGCGTACTTGTTTTTATTGTGCATTTTTATTGTAATTTTTTATGTATATATAACTTTTTTTTGCCACTCACTGTAATAAAGGCTATTTTATATCTATCTTCTGTGTGGGTCAACTCTTTCTGGCATTCCATGTCTTGACTGTGGCGGTTGTTTCGTACTTTAGTGTTTAGTCACTATTTCTCACAGAGCACTGATATACAATATATATTCTTTTATAATTTTTTTAAATTTCTATTATTGTTTTAATTTCTATTGGTGCATCTGTGTGTTCTTACATTGATAGCCGGCAAGGGAATGACAGGAAAGCCAGGTTAAATAGGAAACACCCAGCCTCTGATGGACAGGTGGAAACCAGAGACCGCAACCCACCAAAGTCACCCAGTACCAGCTGTAACCACCAGAGGGAGCCCAAAAACAGAATCCACAACACATGAGTGCCTGAAAGGAGCCAAAATAGATCTTGGTGGCACCACCTTGGGAAAACAGGCAAGGCGGGTACTAACACAACTAAATGGCATGGAATGGCGATATTATACTAAGTGTCTATGACATAGACAAATAAATACATCCTGAAACAATTGGTAATCCATATCAATGGCAATACATAATTACAGTCGTGTGACAAAAGAATGAAGGTTTCAGAAACAATTAGTGCAAAGACGCCAATGCAGCCAGAAAAAGGATTGAAGAAAACCTTAAATGATAGTGAAAAATTGCCTTACCTAAACCCAGATGGTGGTGCCACATTCTCTACGCGCGTTTCGGCGGCGTGCCTTCGTCAGGGGCAACCTTGGTAAATATGATCATACTGACATATCTGTATCCAACATTTGGGGTATAATTAGCTAAGATATTTTGTGTCAAAGTGCAACCGGGTATAGCTGGCAGCAGATTGGTAGTGAACCTGTTGTGTCGTTCATTTATTTATACCTGCTGTCTGGTTAATCTATTTGTTATGAGGTGCTTATATATTTGCTCCTTTGCCTGGGGGGAATGTATGGCTCATCTGCCAGCTTTCTTGGGTTTTAAATGTTTTTAATATAATGTGCCTTGTCTTGTTGTACTTTGTATTGGTATTTAAAATAAATAATATTTTTTGAGGTTGATCCCAGTGGTATGCATATCTTTTTCTTTACCCTATATGTATTGTCTCTGTATATGCATATGGTTGATCCCCTATTTATTTATTTATGTGGTGCATGCTATTTTATTTTTCTTAGCTCTGGATTGGCCCTGGCCATGTCTCAGCTGACTGGTCATGAGTGTTTGGGGTGGAGCCTAGCGCTAGTGTCATTTATGTTTGTGTGGGTGGCTACTCGACCACTCTGCACATTTGTGTGTGGGTCTTTGCTCAAAGACTGCACATGTTGGCAGGCAGGTTGCACACTGATGCGGTTTTGTACCCTTGGCTCCACATCTGAGTCACTAGTCTGCTACATGCTTAGAGTGTCGGTCAGGCACAAGTTCAGTAGTGTCAGGACAGGGGTAACTAGCCGCTTGGCTTAGCACCTGTTTCGATAATGTGCACAACTGGCACAGTTCAGCTACAGAGCAAGCTCAACCCTTATGTTATACTGCTCTACAAAGGCTACAAGGTTTTCTACATAGCATCATAAGAGTTCCTTCTCTGGGCTCAGCATCTGCTTCATTCATGTGTGCGGTTAGCACAGTTTAGTTGCAGAAGCAAGCTCAATCCACGCGCTATCATCCCTGTGACATTAACAGGGTATAGTACATAGCATTCTTAGTGCCGTACCTCTCAGTGAAGTAACCAAACTTGGTACTCAGTGTTCCGATCACACTGTGTGGCGTTAACATGGTATAGTACTTGGCACTCTAAGTGCCGTACCTCTCAGTGAAGTAACCGAGCTTGGTACTCAGTGTTCCGATCACACTGTGTGGCGTTAACAGGGTATAGTACTTAGCATTCTTAGTGCTATACCTCGCGGTGAATTAACTGAGCTTGGTACTCAGTGTTCCGATCACACTGTGTGGCATTAGCAGGGTATAGTACTTAGCATTCTTAGTGCGGCACCTCTCAGTGAAGTAACTGAGCTTGGTACTCAGTGTTTCGATCACACTGTGTGGCGTTAACATGGTATAGTACTTAGCATTTTTAGTGCCGTACCTCTCTATGAAGTAACCGAGCTTGGTACTCAGTGTTCCGATCACACTGTGTGGCGTTAACAGGGTATAGTACTTAGCATTCTTAGTGCCGTACCTCTCGGTGAAGTAACTGAGCTTGGTACTCAGTGTTCCGATCACGCTGTGTGGCGTTAGCAGGGTATAGTACTTAGAATTCTTAGTGCCGCACCTCTCGGTGAAGTAACCGAGCTTGGTACTCAGTGTTCCGATCACACTGTGTGGCGTTAACAGGGTATAGTACTTAGCATTCTTAGTGCCGTACCTCTCGGTGAAGTAACTGAGCTTGGTACTCAGTGTTCCGATCACACTGTGTGGCGTTAGCAGGGTATAGTACTTAGAATTCTTAGTGCCGCACCTCTCGGTGAAGTAACCGAGCTTGGTACTCAGTGTTCCGATCACACTGTGTGGCGTTAACAGGGTATAGTACTTAGCATTCTAAGTGCCATACCAGGGCCGGCGTCAGCACCCGGCGCACCCGGGCAAGTGCCGGGGCCCTGAGCAGGCAGGGGGCCCACTCGAAATCAGGGACACTGGCACGCTATAGTGCCGACCCCACGAGTGGACCCCCCACCTGCTCCGGGCCCCGGCACTTGCGATACTTACCTCTCCCGGTTCCAGCACTGCAGCATCTTCCATCCTCTGACTGTGACTTTCAGGTCAGAGGGCACGATGACGTCACCAGTGCACGCCCTCTGCCTGAGCAGTTGCAGCACAGAGAGCAGGAAGACGCCGACGGTGAGGAGTCCAGAGCAGAGCAGCAACAAGCGGTGAGTATTTCATTTTTTTTTTTTATAATTGTAGCAATATATGGGGCTAATTCTATATGGAGTATCTTATGGGGCCAATAATATAGGGAGCATCTTATGTTGCCAATTCTATAGAGCATTATATGGGGCCAATTTAATATGGAGCATCTTATGGGGCCAATTCAATATGGAGCAGTATATGGGGCCAATAATATATGAAGCATCTTATGGGACTAATTATATATGGAGCATTTTATATAGCCAATTATATATGGAGCATTATATGGGGCCCATTACACATGGAGCATCTTATGGGGCCAATTATTTTTGGAGCATTATATAGGCCCATTCTGTATGGAGCAATATATGGGACTTAGTATACTGTATGGGGCCGATCATATACTGTATGGAGCATTATATGAGGCCCATTATATATGGAGCAATAGATGGAGCCCATCATATACTGTATGGAGAATTATATGTGGCTCACTATACTGTATGGAGCATTATATGAGGCTCATTATTCTGTTTGGCGCAATATATGGGGCTCATTATTCTGTATAGAGGACTATACTGTCCGGTTTCTGAGCTAACGTAGAATGTACAATAGATATCACTCATGTAATGTAAGAAGTAAGTGTAATTATTATTATTATTATTTATTTATAAAGCACCATTGATTCCATGGTGCTGTACATGAGAAGGGGTTACATACAAGTTACAGATATCACTTACAGTAGACAGACTCACAATGACCGACTGACACAGAGGGGCGAGGACCCTGCCCTTGCGGGCTTACATTCTACAGGATTATGGGTAATCTTTGGCATTGTACTATACCTTTATTTCTCTGCTGTATCGGTGCATTATGAATTGTGGTATGTGTTAAAGGGGCCCACTGGGACTTTTTCGCCCAGGGCCCATGAAAACCTGGAGCCGGCCCTGGCCGTACCTCTCGGTAAAGTAACCGAGCTTGGTACTCAGTGTTCCGATCACACTGTGTGGCATTAACACAGAGAGTTTAAGGTAACGCTCGCTGTTTTGTGCCGTCATTGTTCACACTAGCAGCAGGTTACATCTCTGCACTGTGGACCCCGGGTTGCGATTGCACTTTATTACATATTTTATTTAGTGCAATCCACCAACCCTAACAATAAGTCCCTGAGTTGTATGTTGATGTTTGTTTTCTAGCCTCCATCTGTCCGCTGTTAATATCAGCTCAGGTCACATTATTGCCCCCAAAATCTTGTGAAGAAACGAAGATAAATCTAATCCGCAATCAGAAAATAAAATTTGATTAAAACAAAGGAATATGTCTCGCTCCCCCCTCATCTGTGCGGGCTGGTATTGTACATACAATGCTGGGTCATGGATATCAGAGAGTTTTCTTTCTGACTTATTATTACTTGGTATACAGGCATGGAGAATGCCAGAAGGCGGCAGTGGGGATTTTATACCTTCTCATTGCCGTTCTTGTTTAGAATGTATGTTGATTGTCAATTTTTAGTTTGCTATTTCATACAGCATCACGCGGCTTTCTTCTTCTTTTCCTTTCATCTATTATCTACACTTGTTTATTTTTTTTTCTCTTCCGCTCGCCTTGTGACAGTCCTGACCCGCTCTGCAGCGTGATATTGTAGAAATGCATTGATCGATACAAAAGCGGCAGTGATCCAATGTCACAGCAGCTAAACCATACCTATCATGAGTTGTATTTCCGTTATGTAGGAAGTGTAACGCCATTTTTACATCACACTAGGGGTTGGAGGTCTGTTTAGCTCATACAAAGCTTTAAACTCATTGTCTACTGCAATACCAAATTTCAGCCATTCCTGGATTTATCTACTGTAGATGAGCTATAAATACTGTATATGATCAGACCTGTTGTTTCAGGTGAATTTTTAGGATGAATTGTTTTTTTTTTTTGCATTAGGAATATGCCCTATTTGTCAGGTTTTTTGCTGTCCTTCTTCTGATTGACCACTGGTGGCTGCTGTTGCTCACTGTGAGAAATTGTGCTGCATTTTCATTCTCTACCACTGGAGGTTGCTACTTTGTACCTAAACTAGCCCTAAAGAAGTTCTCCTCTTCCTCCTCCTCCTGTGATGCTACCCTCCTCCTCTTCTTCCTCCTCCTTCTCATCCTCCTCCTCCCATCAAAGTTTGTATCCTTTCAATATATTGCAATCACCCTATTAAATGGCACTGTGTGTCTACAATTGCAAATTTTTCCTTTCTAACCAGTTAATTCTTCTCTTTTCTCTGCTCTATGTAGAAACAGGAAGTCTTTGCTCCCTGCATGAATCATTCCGCTCTTCAACTCCAACCTTCTTGCTCCCTCCTCCCCCTGCCAGGGACTTTTGCATTTGTGATTCATGCAGGGGAAATTAATCTCAATTTGCAGATACAGCGTCTTAGGGTATTGCCCCTCATCAGTGCAAAGTATGAGCTCTGATTTGGCTAGGAGAGAGACTAAAACTGGAATCTAAGGGGTAAGGTTTCTCCTTGTGGAGAGTGATATGCCAGGTCTGGAATGCCAGTATGAGGAGACTTAAATGCCTTTCATGCTACTCTGGAAAATTAAATATGCAAATAGTCTCTTCAGAGAGGAAGAGGACTTGAACTCTGCACATTGGGATTCTGGTTTGGCTTTTCCCTAAGTCACATTACAAGGCTTGTTAAAAGGTTGATATCGACTTGTAAGATTATTTCCATTTCCAATAGGTGGTGCTGGAGTTCAAGTCCTTTTTCTCTCTGAAGAGACAACTTGCATATTTAATTTTTCAGAGAAGCATGCAAGGTGTTTAAGGCTATGTGTGTTAGGGGTCAAGTTCCTGCCTCTGCACACAGAGAATCTCGAGCCATCTCCGCTGTGGTCTCCCATTTTTCTCCTGCCGCAGTGGAGCCTGCTCAGCAGAGACATCGGTCCCAGTGCCATTGTAGCCAGTACTAGGCAGCGGCGAGCAGATGTTTTTGGGATTAAGTCCTACTTTTCCCCTTCTGAGCATGCCCAGGGTAAGATCTCCTGTTGGAGATCAAGGGTCACATGCTTAGATACTCCTGCAAATCCCATTGGTCCTCTAGGAAGGTCCTGAAGGTGCTCAACTTCTGTGGCAGCCTCCCATTAGTCCTTCTGGGAAGGTCCTGTACTTGCTGCAGCTTTAAAACTTTCACATGTGCTAGTATCCATTCATGTCATGAGTTTTGCGCCAATGTGGTCATTCATGTGTGTATTCAGGGCCCCGGCTGAAATAAGCCACTAGAATACCGGCACCTCCGGTGAGGAGATTGTGTGTATGCATTCAGGGCCCCGGCTGAAATAAGCCACTAGAATACCAGCTCCTCCGGTGAGGAGATTGTATGATTGCCTCTTTGACTGCGTGACCACAAACTGCTATCTGCTCGGCAGTTGCTGTGTACTCCTGTGAGCTAAACAGGACACAGTGCTTTCTTTATAGGCGACTCTGTGAAGTAACAGAGTTTGCTTCTACCGCCATATAGTGCCGCCATTTGCCAGCAGCAGGTTCTTTCCTGCTCGGTGGACCCCGGTCTGCGAACGCACCAAATATCATCTCACGATTTACTCGGTGCTTTCCGCCAGCCCTAACAGAATACTAGCGCCAGGGTCTGGCTAGTAAATGGCGGACGATCAGCGTCTACAGCGGTACATCCAGCAGCTGGAGGGTAGGTTGGTGGCTCTTGAATGCACAACCTCAGCTGTGGATGTTACCGCAGTCGCTGTTCAGGCTGCAAGTGTAGCTGCAGCCACTTTGTCCTCTGCCACCCCTGCTCCAACTTTATCCCATCTCCCACTTCCAGACAAGTTTGCTGGTGACAGTAAGCTATGTCGGGGATTCGTGAGTCAGTGCTCCATACATCTAGAGCTCCTGGCTGCACGTTTTCCTACGGAACGGGCGAAAGTGGGATTTATTTTATCCCTTTTGTCGGGCAGGGCGTTGGAGTGGGCAATGCTGCTGTGGGAGCGTGATGATCGTGTGGTGCAGAGTGCTCCTCTCTTCCTGGACTCTCTGAAACAGGTCTTTTTAGGACCTCATGTCAGCCACGATACCGCGCTCCAATTGTTGGCAATAACACAGGGTTCGTCCATGGTCAGCCAGTTCGCCATCCAATTCCAGACTCTGGTCTCAGAGCTGGAGTGGCCGGATAAAGTCCTTATTCAGGTGTTCTGGAAAGGACTGGCAGACCATGTGAAGGATGCCTTGGCCACCAGGGAGATTCCTGCCACACTGGAGGAGCTCATTACAATATCTACCCGCATCGACCTCCGTTTTAACGAGCAGAGGTTAGAGCGGACCCAGTGTAGTCAGAGGTTCCGGCTGGCTCCCACCTTCGCCAGACTTCTAGAATCTTCCGTTCAGGCGTCCAACTTCCATGAAGCCATGGAGGTTTCTCTAGCGGGATCTAAGTCCTGGGCCGCTCGAGTACCCGTGGTTTGTAAAAATTGCCAACAGTTAGGACATTATGCCAATAAATGTCCACGGTGGTCGGGAAACGATCGCGTCTAGAAACCATTGGAGGAGGTTCACTAGACACAGCAGCATTTTCCTCCAAGCGATTGTCCTTTAAAGGGACAATCACATTAGGCTCATCCACTCTAACAGTCAAGCTTTGTGTGGACTCTGGAGCAGAGGGGAATTTCATATCCTCTGCTTTTGCTCTGCGCCATGCAATATCTCTGGTGATGCTCGCCAAACCGGTGACTGTTAGAGTAGTGAATGGGTCGACACTTCCCTCACAAATCACACACCAGACTGTCCCTTTCACATTATCCAATTCCCCTTCTCACCAGGAGATTATTTCCCTTCTTGTCCTTCCCGAGGGAATGTATGAGATTCTGCTGGGTATACCCTTGCTCCGTTTCCACTCCCCACATATTGAGTGGACCTCTGGGAGGATATTGGGTTGGAGTGAATCATGTAAGGGCAGATTTGTGAGGGAGTGCGTTCAGGTTTCCACTACTGAGATACCCGCAGATCTTTCTTCTCTTCCCAAGTGCTATTGGTCCTATGCATACGTCTTCTCCAAAAAGGCTGCAGAGACCCTTATGCCTCACCGCCCCTATGACTGTCCTATTGATCTCATGCCTGGAGCAGAACCTCCTCGGGGACGGGTCGATCCCCTCTCTCTGCCGGAAACGGAGGCTATGTACCAATACATCCAGGAGAATTTGGCAAGAGGGTTCATTAGGAAGTCAGTGTCACCTGCAGGGGCGGGGTTCTTCTTCGTGCAGAAGAAGAATGGAGAATTACATCCATGCATAGATTACAGGGGTCTTAACGCCATCACAGTTAAGAATAAGTACCCGTTGCCCCTGATTTCTGAGCTCTTTGATAGGCTACGGGTAGCAAAGGTATTTACCAAATTAGATCTGCGGGGTGCTTATAACCTGATTCACATCCGTGAGGGGGACGAATGGAAGACGGCTTTTAATACCAGGGATGGGCACTATGAGTATCTGGTCATGCCCTTCGGGCTCTGTAATGCCCCAGCCATTTTCCAAAACTTTGTTAACGATATCTTCCGGGATATGCTCTCCACCTCGGTCACAGTCTGTCTGGATGATATTCTCACCTTCTCTCCAGATATTGACTCCCACCGGAGAGATGTTGGCAGAGTCTTCAACCTCTTACGGGCAAATTCCCCCTATGCAAAGTTGGAGAAGTATATGTTTTAGCAGGAGTCTTTACCTTTCCTGGGCTATTACATCTCCGCCCACGGATTGGCAATGGATCCTGCCAAACTACAGGCTGTGATGGACTAGCAAGAACCCCATTCTCTTAAAGCGGTGCAGCGCTTTATGGGGTTCATTAATTACTATCGCCAGTTCATTCCCCACTTCTCAACTTTGGTAGCTCCCTTGGTAGCCCTCACCAAGAAAGGAGCAAATCCCAAATTGTGGTCTGAAGAAGTCACCAAGGCTTTCTCTTCTATTAAGTCTCATTTTGCTAGGGCTCCCATCCTACATCGTCCCAATGTTGTTAAGCCGTTTATAATGGAGGTGGATGCCTAATCCGTTGGTGCTGGAGCAGTCCTCTTCTAAAAGAATGCTCAAGGTCGGAAGCATCCTTGCTTCTTCTTCTCCAAGACCTTCACACCAGCGGAGAGGAATTATTCCATTGGGGACAGGGAGTTGCTAGTAATGAAGTTGGCCTTCTTGGAGTGGAGACATCTTTTGGAGGGGGCTCGCTTTCCCTTCCAAGTCTTCACGGACCACAAAAATTTGGTATATTTACAAACAGCCCAGCGGCTAAATTCTCGTCAGGCCAGAAGGTCCTTGTTCTTCTCCCAGTTCCACTTCACCCTCCATTATCTCGCTGGAGAGAAGAACATTCGTGCTGATGCCCTCTCTCACTCCGTTGTGTCTTCTGAGGAGGAGGAATGGGAGCCTTGGCTTATTGTCCCTTCTGAGAGAATGAGAACAGTAGCTCCGGTTTCGCTAGAGTCGGTGCCTCCGGGCAAGACTTTTGTACCCATAAATTTGCGACCGGAGGTTCTCTCTTGGGCTCATTCATCCAGGGTGGGTGGACATTTTGGGACAAAGAGGACATCTGAGCTTCTTGCGAGGACGTACTGGTGGCCGCATATGGTCCGTGATGTCGGAGATTATATTCGGGCGTCTGTCTCCTGCGCCAAAAATAAGTCTCCTCGACAACGGCCAGCTGGGTTACTTTATCCCTTGCCGGTGGCAGACAGGTCCTGGGAGATGGTCGGGATGGACTTTGTGGTGGGCTTGCCCAAGTCTTGTGGCTGTACCATCATTTGGGTTATCACCGATCATTTTTCTAAAATGGTGCACTTGGTGCCGCTTCCACAGCTACCTTCTGCACGGGCCTAGGCAGCGTTGTTTATAAAACACATCTTCCGCCTACACGGTATACCGGACAAAATTGTCAGTGACCGGGGTCCCCAGTTTGCGTCTCGGTTCTGGAGAGAGCGTTGTCG
Source organism: Ranitomeya variabilis (assembly GCF_051348905.1). Classification (NCBI taxonomy): domain Eukaryota; kingdom Metazoa; phylum Chordata; class Amphibia; order Anura; family Dendrobatidae; genus Ranitomeya; species Ranitomeya variabilis. The sequence continues at coordinate 1,107,278,481 of NC_135232.1, read as the reverse complement.
TCTTCTCAGCATTGAGTTGAATCTCTCTTCTGCATATCATCCCAAGACAAATGTGTTGGTAGAGAGGGCCAACCAGACCTTGGTCACATATCTGTGACATTTTGTCTCAGCTAGGCAGGATGACTGGGCATCCTTGCTATCATGGGCGTAGTTTGCGCTGAACAACACCGTAGCCAACACCACTGGACAGACCCTATTCCTCCTTAACTATGGTCAGCATCCGCGGGTACCTGTGCCTATGCCCATGCCTTCCGCCGACTCCAGGGTGGCAGACTGGGCTGCGGAGGCATGGGACATTTGGGATCGCGCTCAGGATGCCATTTGGACCTCCAAGGAGAGAAAGAGGTCCTCCGCCAATGCACATCTGTGCCCCGCTCCGACCTTTGCTCCTGGCGATTTAGTGTGGCTCTCCACCCGTAACATCAGGCTGCGAGTTGAGTCCACTAAGTTTGCACCTCGCTACTTGGGCCCTTTCAAGGTCCTCGAACAGGTTAACCCTGTAGTCTACTGTCATCCTGTAGTCATCTGCCGGGACATCGGGTTCGTCTACGGATGATTATGAGGTGAGCGCTATTTTGGGGCGCAAGGTGGTAAGTGGCAAAAGATTTTATTTGGTAGACTGGAAGGGTTATGGTACTGAGAACAGGTCCTGGGAGCCTGCTGAGCACATTTGGGCTCCGCAGCTCATTGCTGCCTTCGAGCGTTGCGAGGTCCAAGGAGGGGGGCCCTAGGGGGGGTAATGTTAGGGGTCGAGTTCCTGTCTCTGCACAGGGGGAATCTCGGGCCATCTCCGCTGCGGTCTCCCATTCTTCTCCTGCCGCAGTGGAGTCTGCTCAGCGGAGACGTCAGTCCCAGCATCTCGCTCAGTCTGACTCTGTGCAAAGGGTTACTACTGCCTTTCCAGCTTCTGCCATTGTAGCCAGTACTGGCCAGCGGCGAGCAGATGTTTTTGGGACTAAGTCCTACTTTTCCCCTTCTGAGCATGCCCAGGGTAAGATCTCCCGTTGGAGATCAAGGGTCACATGCTTAGATACTGCAGCAAATCCCATTGCTCCTCTAGGAAGGTCCTGAAGGTGCTCAACTTCTGTGGCAGTCTCCCTTTGGTCCTTCTGGGAAGGTCCTGTACTTGCTGCAGCTATAAAAAGTTTGCATGACCGCACGGCCATGCGCTAGTATCCATTCATGTCTTGAGTAGTGTTGAGCGATACCTTCCGATACTTGAAAGTTCAGTATCGGATAGTATCGGCCGATATCTGAAAAGTATCGGATATCCCCGATACCAATACAAGTCAATGGGACACAAGTATCGGAAGCTATCCTGGATGGTTCCCAGGGTCTGAAGGAGAGGAAACTCTTCTTAAGGCCCTGGGATCCATATTCATGTAAAAAATAAAGAATTAAAATAAAAAATATGGATATACTCACCCTCGAACGAGCCCTGGACCTTACCGATGTAACCGGCAGCCTCCGTTCCTAAGAATGAGGAGTTTAGGACCTTCGATGACGTCGCGGCTTGTGATTGGTCACGTGACCGCTCATGTGACCGCTCACGTGACCAATCACAAGCCGTGACGTCATCGCAGGTCCTAAACTCCTCATTCTTAGGAACGGAGGCTCCTGGTTACATCGGTAAGGTCCAGGGACCGCCGGAGGGGTGAGTATATCCATATTTTTTATTTTAATTCTTTATTTTTTACATGAATATGGATCCCAGGGCCTGAAGGAGAGTCTCCTCTCCTCCAGACCCTGGGAACCATACACTGGGAACTTCCGATTCCGATTTCCGATATCACAAAAATATCGGAACTCGGTATCGGAATTCTGATACAGCAAATATCGGCCGATACCCGATACTTACAGTATCGGAATGCTCAACACTAGTCTTGAGTTTTGCGCCAATGTGGTCATTCATGCATGGATTCAGGGCCCCGGCTGAAATAAGCCACTAGAATACCGGCTCCTCCAGTGAGGAGATTGTATGATTGCCTCTTTGACTGCGTGACCACAAACTGCTATCTGCTCGGCAGTTGCTGTGTACTCCTGTGAGCTAAACAGGACACAGTGCTTACTTTATAGGCGACTCTGTGAGTTCGCTTCTACCGCCATATAGTGCTGTCATTTGCCAGCAGCAGGTTCTCTCCAGCACGGTGGACCCCGGGCTGTGAACGCAGCAAATATCATCTCACTATTTACTCGATGCGTTCCGCCAGCCCTAACAATGTGCACACGTTGCGGACTTGCCCGCGGATCCGGAACGTTTTTGACGCTCCGGATCTGCAGCAGTTTTCCATTTGGTGTACAGTACCATGTAAACCTATGGAAAACCAAATCCACTGTGCAATGCAGCATTGTTTTTTCCGCAGCATGTCAATTCTTTTTGTGTATCTGTAGCTTTTCTGCACCCTTTGACTTCCATTGTGTCAGGCCAATCCGCAACAAAACCGTAGGTTTAAAAAAGGTCTGCGGATTTGCTGCGGAGTTGGGTGCGAGAAACTCTGCAGATCGGGAGGGGGAAGAGTGTGTGGGGAAAGTGTGTGCAGAGACTGTGTGTGGGCGGAGACTGTGTGTGTGGTGAAGATGTGCGTGTCTGTGTGCGGGTGTTTGTGTCTGTGGTGGTCTGCGGGGCTGTGGGTGTCTGTGTGTGGGGATCGCGGGGCTGTGCAGGGATCGCGGGGGTTTGTGGGGATCGCGGGGCTGTGTGTGTCTGTGCGTGGGTGTCCCGTCATCCGGCTATTCCTGCTACAGTGACAGGTAGCCGGATGATGGGACAGTATTGTCCCTTCATCCGGCTACTGTGTTCAAGTGTAAAAAAAAAAACACATACACCCATATAAACTTACAGTACATACAACATACAGAACATACAACATACAGTACATACAACATACAACATACAGTACATACAACATACAGTACATACAACATACAGTGCATACAACATACAGTACATACAACATACAGTGCATACTCACCATCACCTTGATCCCCGAAACCATTGCTCACCTGTAAAAAATATTAAAATAATAAACAAACAATATGCTCCCTGATCCGCAGAAATCCAATTAATACGAGTGTCCCACGACATCAGCTGATGCGACCGCTCTCCAGGGGTTCCGGGATAAAATGACGGAAGGTATCCATCCGCACTGTATCCCTCCACCGCTGTGAGAAATAGTTCCTAGTCTCACTTGCAGCACTGCTGTGTGGGAAAATTCCCACGCAGCTTTGCCATAAAGTGAGACCCTGAACTCAGGTAACCTCTTCAGTGATGCACTGCAGGAGCCATTGTCTCCTGTCAGTGTGTCACTGGAGGCCCTATAGAGCGGTGACATCACCCGATGTCACGGTTCTACAGGAGAGATTGTCGTGGTTTATTATTTTTTATTTTTTGCCGGCGATCGAGTATGGTAAGTATGGTGAAATTAAGAATATTAAAATACTTTATTCTGGCTGTGTCTTTTTTTTTTAACTCTTTCACTACTATAGGATTAATAATGGATAGGTCTCTTATTAACGCCTCTCCATTATTAACCGGGCTTAATGTCACCTTACAATACAAAGGTGACATTAACCCCTTATTACCCCATATCCCATCGCTACACGGGAGTGGGAAGAGAGGAGCTAAGTGCCGGAATTGGCGCATCTTACTGATGCGCCATTTCTGGGGCGGCTGGGTGCTGGTATTTGTAGCTGGGGGGCAAATATCCATGGCCCCTCTCTAGGCTATGAATATCAGCCAGTAGCTGTCTGCGTAGCCTTTCTGGCTATAAAATATAGGGGGAGCCCAAGTCATTTTTGGGGGGTCCCCTATTTTAATAGCCAATAAAGCCTGGGAAGGGGCCATGGGTATTACCCCATTCCCAGGCTACAAATAAATATAGTGCCCCTGGCCGTCGGCTTTCTACCTCGCCATTTTGTTTCCCGCTTTTTTCAAAAATTAAACATATTCTTCATTAATAAACATCAGCCTTGCTATTATGTATCTATGGATATATCTATAGAGATAGATATGTATATATCTATTGTAAGATTGAACTTACTGAGTGTATTGGGTGACACTCGCTTAGCACAGGATTCAAGCACTTAGGCACGGTTTTTCTACTTAAACAGTCCACACTGGTTTATTATGGCATCATAAACCTGCTTATGCACAGTTCATCATATACATTTCATAGAACACAATCTGGTGACATTAAGTTGCAGCTTTATCTTGAGACACTTCATATTCGGCTTTATCTCATGGACACTAAACATGCTGGACCTCTCACTTCGTCCAGTTACCATGGGTGTCCATACGTCGAACAGTTCATCAATGTCCCTAGTCATATAGCGCACATGACATTGGGTCGCGGTCTCTAAACATGCTGATCCTTATCTGACCAGTTGCCGTGGGTTACCGCACAGCACCCCATACGCTGGGTTACCTTCTAGGAGCTCCTGCTCCATACGCCCACTCCTGTCAGTACTCTCTTTCTCAGGGAAGCTGCTGAACTGGGATCACCGTTCCTGGCAATGCCTTGCACACCAGGCCACCTGACAGTCCAGATCCTCAGACAGGCTGTAGCTTCCCCAAACGCAGTGCCATCACGGACTCCGTACACGCATCCTGTCTGTGCGCTATTCAGGACATCCATCCCCATCTGGGACCATCCAACACACAGGCCCCCAGGTCCAAGGCCTCCCCCATGTGCTCTTCAGGGATCTAGTCCTACTCACATGACCTCCCAACACAGAGGCCCTCCAAGACCTGACACACAGTCCACTCAGGTCCATCCATCTTTTCCCCATGTGACCCACATGGCCACATTATATACTTCTAGCCATTCCCTAGGTGGGAGGTGTGTGTGGCTAGTTCAACCATTACAACTACAGATATGCCTCCATGCATATCCTGAGGAGCACATGCAGTGCCCCCTAGCTGTAATAGGGGTCACTGCATCACACTATCTATAGATATATCTATCCATATATCTATCTACATCTATCCATAGATCGATCGATCTATCTATCTATGTGTAATGGAGTGTGGGTTGGACAAATGTAAAAGAGGAGGTTGGACAAGAAATGACATCACAAATCTTTTTTTTTGTTCAATAAGAGATCTTTATTAAGCTTTCAAAAACGCATACAAATCCTCATCAAGAACACACCAAAACCACATCAAAAACACACCTGCGTTTTCTGACAAGAGGTTTGGATTCAGTGCTGAAAAATCCTCAGGCAAATACGCAATGTGTGCACATAGCCTAAGATTTCTCCTACTGGCATGCCAGGCCTGGCATGTCATGCTCCACAAAAAGAAACCTTACCTCTTAGATCCAAAAAAAAGTCACCTCACCATCGATTTCCCAAGAAAGGAAGGCCTGTTGTGACCCTACCCTTCTATGGCATGGTGTTTTGGGGTGACATCTCCATACTGTCATTCTGCCTTGACTAGAACAGGATGTTATAATTTTAACCCCTATCCAGGAGAACCTCGACCAGCCACAAAAAAAGCATAAAAAAGCATGAGGTCAACAGCAAGTCATCATCATCTTCATTTTCATCAACGTTGCACAATGAGGCACAATGCAAGCAAATTTAGGGCGCAATGCACACTGATTAACAGTTTATCACAGTTTCGGACAAACATAGCAAGATGCCAAACAAAGAGATCGAGAAAAATGAATTAAAATGGTAATACTTTATTAATACATGTTAAAAAAATCAAGGTGAACAATAAGACATGATGTGACAACAACTAGAGCGCCCTAACTAGGGTGGACACAGTGCTTTGCTACAATATCCTATATAGTATAATGAAACAAGTTGCACAAAAATAATGGAATAGCATTATAGCTAAGGTTAAGTGACCTCCAAAATGGAATATACGTGCATCCAGTGTGTTTACTACTTAACAAAGCAAAGGCTATAGTAGCATGCAGGTATGTAGATGTAAACTACACATACATATTACCACAGTAATGGTGTAAAGCACAGCCGTAGGAAGTCCTCAGTGTCCCTCCTCACCCCGACGCACGTTTATCATCCAGCTTCTTCCAAACTGGTAATATGCCCTAGTTAGGGTTCTCTAATTTTTGTCACATCATCTCTTATTGTTTACCTTGATTTTTAACATGTATTAATAAAGTATTACTATTTAATTCATTTTTCTGGATCTCTTTATTCGACATCTTGTTATGTTAGTCAGAAACTGTGATAATCTAATTTGAGGTGCCAGTCACTTTTCACCTTGTGGATATATTACTGATTAACAGTTTGCCTACTAAATGAATAAATCCAAGGAGATCAATCAATCTCACAATTTCAGTATCTAATCAATTCTGACAAAAATACAAATGTAGCTATGCATATTTCTCATCTACTTTTTTCAATAGGACATTGAGAAAATCAGGAAAAGTTGGCAACAGGCATGTGACCGTTGGCATGCAAACGTGACCACTCGCGTAGGCAAACAGCCCAATCCTGACACTATGCCTACTGTACTTTCATTCTTTGCTTAGGGCTACATTCAAGTCTTTCCCAGCACAGTTCAGGAATTTTAGGGCATAATCAGAAGGCCGTATAAATCGAAATGAGATTGGACCACAATACATGGACTGACCGGTGGCTGTACTGCCCCGAACGTCACAGCTTCAAAATTTTCTATGCAGCTGTCACTCTCGAGTTGGGAAAGCTGTGGCCAGTCTGATTTGCTGTCCGATGTCGATTTGATTTATTCAGTTGTCTGACTGCACCCTTAAACAATCTGTGATGTATTTATGTCTATCGAGAGCGCTTAAAATATGGATGCATCTGCATTCCATCAGTGTTTCATCAGCATTTGATCAGCTCACATTAGCCCCACATACACTGCATTCATTAAAGACAGATTTGAACCGTGAGTTCAGAGAAGAAAATTCCGATAACTGAGGAAAAAAACATTTTCCAATAATATAATAAGATATATTATAAAGTTTTTTATCTTCTACAGCACTAGTTATTTATATGAAAGAATGTTATGGCCATGTTTTGAGACCTGTGCAGAGGTCACTGTGCAGGGATTGAAGGTCAGCTGTGACCATTGAGGTCCCCTGACACAAGGTACACCTTGTCGCGGTTGGATGGCTTTTATGCTTTTTTTTAATCAAAAACAGCAGTTTACTAAGTACCCTGTGTTATTCATATATTCTGTTACTATTTACTTACAGCACGGTATATGTTCATTTTCTTTCTAGCTTCGATTTTGTCTGTTAAATTGCCACGGTATGAACATGCTCTTATACGTTTCATATATACCATTTATGTCTGACTCATTTCTTTGGTTTTGGTGTTGTTTTTTGCACTTTGTACAATCAGGGTCGTGGACTCCCTTTTTAAGCTGGGTATTTCATCTATATAGCTTCCCGCGGGCAGTCAAACCTCGGTCCTTTTCTTCCTCCATCTACATTGAGGTCATCGGACACAAGGTGAAAATTTAATATTAGAGGATAGGACTGTCCCGATTTGGGTACACCTTGTCGTGGTTGGATGGATTTGATGCTTTTTTGATCAAAAATAGTGTTTTCTTAAGTTCCCTATGTTATTTATATGTACTATAACCATTTACTTACAGCAGGGTGATTGCTCATTTTGTGTCTATCTTAGGTTTTGCCTTCTCAAAGATGGAGTAAAGCATATACGCACTGGATCAAGAGAGAATCCTGCGACTTGAATCTACTTAATTAATGCACCCAATATTCCTGTCTAAGAAAAATTTATGAAATATGTCACACAGATGACGCATAATATTATATAGGACATCCTTTTACACAGATGTTTGGCTCAGTCCTATACTTCTTTCTATCAACAGGAAACATGGAGGCTTTCCTTCCAACCCAATGTTATCGGTAACACTGAAATGAATGATAAAGTTAGTGAACCACTACATTGGAAACATAAAGCACTGGCATTGAAGTCTGAAAAAATAAAGTAATGAAACAGGATGTCCCTGGAAGGGTTTCCTTTGATGTATAAAGGAAAAATTAGGGACAGAGCTGAGCTGTTATCTGCCCTTGTATATGATTCAAATAAAGGGCTGCTGCCAACCCTTCTCTAGTGAGATAATGAATGTTATCTACTCGGAGTTACACCCATGATAGCAGCCCTAGAGGTGACCTTTGAAACAAGTCAATGGACAAAAACATAAAATTGAGTACTATCCTCTACAGATTCCTTTGATTGTTCCTCACCATCTTCTTCCATAACTCTTTTAGGGTAAATTCACACTAGGTTTTGTTTTTCAGTATTTCTTTTTCTGCAGCAAAACCTGATCTCTTGGCAGGAAAAAAGCTGCAGAAAAAAATAGCTTTGCTTGTTTTTTCTTGCGTTTTTTGGTGCATTTTTTGTGCGGTTTTGGCATGCTAGATTTATCTCTCGTGCATGCTGATAAGGTTTAGTGCAAAAAAAAAAAGTCCTATCCTACAGAATCAGGTTTTGGCACAAAAAACGCAGCAAAACCTGATACCTGCATTTTTATTGTGGATTTTCAGCATTTCTTGACCACCCATTCATGTTAATGGGTGAAAAACGCTGAAAAAAACATGGAAGAAGTACCATGCTCCATTGTGAAAAAAAAACATGCAAAGCATAAAATACTGATAACAAATAAACCAAGGAGTGCGCAGGAGATTTCTAAAATCTTATAGACATAGCTGCTGCTGTAAAACGAAGCTGAAAATTTGCTGAAAAAACGCCTAGTGTGAACTTACCCTTGTTGTCTTTTTCAAAGGTTCCACTAAAACTTGGCATTTTGACATGACACTAATCCCTGGAACTGTGTGGTTAATCCCACTTCTTCTATTTGAATCTCTGCATTATTCACTGCTGCAGTTGTACAACACATTACTGTCTGAAATATTTAGCCAATGTTTTGTTTCTTTTTCTCAATCTCTTTTAATAAGCAGTGAGTTTTGATGTCCTCTCACTATTGAGATTCATTCACCCTAAAATCGCTGCTGCATTCCCTACATCGACTTTTATGTGACGTGGCTTTATGGGGTAACCCATATTGCTCAGGTGAGCATTCTGTGACTTACGTAATCTTCAGCCTTGTGTAAAATGGTGACAAGCATTTTTCTGTCAATTCACACGACTTGAAACACAAATTGGCCGAATTCGATGAGTCCAGCACAAATTCAAATTGCATCATTCATCTCTATAAAACACAAGTAAAGCAAAATAAACCATGCACATCAAATAAGCCATCAAAAAGTCTATATCATCAGTAAGCCATCAAGAGTCCATATAGCAAATCTAAATCTTGATATATATTGATATTCCACATGGTCATTGGTGAACTTCAAATGGGCCTGGACATGTGCTGTCATGAGCAGAGGGACCTTGCGTGCCCTGCAGGATTTTAATCCATGATGGTGTAGTGTGTTACTAATGGTAGTGTTTGAGACTGTGGTCCTAGCTCTCTTCAGGTCATTGACCAGGTCCTCCCGTGTAGTTCTGGGTTGATTTCAGACCTTTCTCAGAATCATCCTTACCCCACAAGGCGAAATCTTGCATGGAGCCCTAGAACTAAGAAGATTGACAGTCATCTTGTGTTTCTTCCATTTTCTAATAATTGTGCCAACAGTTGTTGACTACTTAACAAGTTGCTTGCCTATTGTCCTGTAGCCCATCCCAGCCTTGTGCAGGTCTACAATTTTGTCCCAAGTGTCCTTAGACAGTTCTTTGGTCTTGGCCATGGTGGACATGTTGGAGTGTGATTGTGTGGACAGGTGTCTTTTATACAGGTAATGAGTTCAAATAAGTGCAATTAACACAGGTAATGACTGCAGAGTAGGAGGCTTCTTAAAGAAAAACTAACAGGTTTATTCAGAGCCAGAATTCTTGCTGATTGGTAGGTGATCAAATACTTATTTCATTATTTGCAACATCATTTTGTAAAAACCATACAATGTGATTTTCTGGATTTTTTTTTAAAGATTTGTCTACCACAGTTGAAGTGTAACTACAATACAAAATTTCAGACCTCTCAATTCATTGTAGGTGGGAAAACGTGCAAAATCAGCACTGTATCAAATACTTATTTTCCCCACTGCATATATTGCTAAAAAAATTAAAGAAGATAGGAAAATAGAAGCCTTATAGAAGTAACAGTGGGAAAATAGTTTGAGTAGCCCCAAAAAATTAAAAAAAAATACATTGAATTTCCAAATCAAAAAATACAGTAAATGTAATTGTTTTAATGTTCCTACAATTTAGCCATGTTACAATGAAAGAAAAAATAAAAATAAATAATATACATACCATATATACTATATCTAATATATAAAGCTGAATGTGTGTGTGTGTGTATGTATGTATGTATGTATGTATGTCCGGGATTGGCATCTGAACCGTAGCAGCTACAGCCACAAAATTTTGCACAGTCACACGTCTGGACCCCGAGAGCGTCATAGGCTATGTTGTGAGGTGAAATTTTAACCCCGCGCTTTCCAATTCACCAAACAATTTTGCCCCTATCTACATAATGGGGAAAAAGTGAAAGGAAAAGTGTTGGAGGCGTCGCAGCTACAGGCACAAAATTTTGCACAGTCACACGTCTGGACCCTGAGAGCGTCAAAGCTATATTGTGAGGTGAAATTTTAACCCCGCGCTTTCCAAGTCACCAAACAATTTTGCCCCTATCTACATAATGGGGAAAAAATGAAAGGAAAAGTGTTGGAGGCAAATTAACAGCTGCCAGATGTGAACAAGGGGGACTTAAAGAATGACAGCGATGGCACCAAAGAGTATATACTGTACAGTTGCTAAGGTGGGGCCCCAACATGGGATAATCACACCACCACGGGGATATGAACACACACACAAAATGCGCCACACACTACCACGTGCTCGAACACATATACCACCCTCAGTGCACATTTCACCACACATACACCAACCTCGCCACATAAAAGTAGAAACACAAAAGTCGCCGCTCAAAACTCGCCACGCGCAAAACTCTCCACATGCAAAACTCGCCACACGTGCAAAACTCGCCACACGCAAAACTTGCACACGCAGAAAAATTGCCACACGCAGAAAAATTGCCACATGCACAAAAGTTGCAACACATGCAAAAGTTGCCTCACACAAAACTTGCACATACTCAAAAGGCACCACACATAAAACTCGCCACGCGCAAAACTCGCCATGCGCAAAACTTGCTGCACACAACTTGCTACACTAACCTGTCACATGCAACTCGACACACAAAAAGTTGCTACACGCATGTCGCCACACAAAACTCATCTCACAAAAGTCCCTACATGCATGTCGCCACACGCAACTCAACACACACAACTTGACACACGAAACTCGCCCTAAAACACACACAAGTCTGGTATCCTTCAAAAATAAAAATCTGATTAATAAGCAGACAAACTACAAGAGCAACAAATGTACCATATAGGAATCCGGCAGCTGTCAGTCACATGACCAGTCTATTATGTGTATGTGTGAGCTAATATATACTGCCAGGGGGTGGGCTTACTGTTGGCTGGGGATTTATCAGGCTGCCATTTTAGCTTACAAATACTGAGGTAAAAATACTGACCAAATAACGTGTGAACGAGGGCTAATACAGGAGGAGATGGCATACAGCTATATACTATATACAGGAGATGACACACAGGTATATACTATTTACAGGGGAGATGACACACAGGTATATACTATATACAGGAGGAGATGACACACAGATATATACTATATACAGGAGAGATGACACACAGGTATATACTATATAGAGGAGGAGATGACATACAGGTACATACTACATACAGGAGGAGATGACATACAGGTATATACTATATACAGGAGGAGATGACACACAGGTATATACTATATACAGGAGCAGATTACCTACAGGTATATAGTATATACAGGAGGAGATGACACAGGTATATGCTATGTATAGGAGGAGATGACATACAGGTATATACTATATACAGGAGATGACACACAGATATATACTATATATAGGTGAGATGACACACAGGTATATACTATATACAGGAGATTACATACAGGTATATCTAATATATAAAGCTGAATGTGTGTATGTATGTATGTGTGTATGTCCGGGATTGGCATCTGTACCGTCGCAGCTACAGCCACAAAATTTTGCACAGTCACACGTCTGGACCCCGAGAGCGTCATAGGCTATGTTGTGAGGTGAAATTTTAACCCCGCGCGTTCCAATTCACCAAACAATTTTGCTCCTATCTACATAATGGGGAAAAAGTGAAGGGAAAAGTGTTGGAGGAAAATTGACAGCTGCCAGATGTGAACAATGAGGACTTAAAGAATGAGAGCGATGGCGACAAAGAGTATATACCGTACAGTTGCTAAGGTGGGGCCCCGACATGGGATACTCACCACACACGGGGATATGAACACAAACACAAAATGCGCCACACACTACCACGTGCTTGAACACATATACCACCCTCAGCACACATTTCACCACACACACACACCAACCTCGCCACATAAAAGTCGAAACACAAAAGTCACCACTCAAAACTCGCTACATGCAAAACTCGCCATATGCAAAACTAGGCTCACGCAAAACTCGCCACACGTGCAAAACTCACCTCATGGAAAACTCACCTCATGCAAAACTTGCACACACAGAAAAATTGCCACATGTACAAAAGTTGCACCACATGCAAAAGTTGCCTCACACAAAACTTGCACATACTCAAAATGCACCACACATAAAACTCGCCACACGCAAAACTCGCCATGCACAAATCTTGCTGCACACAACTTGCTACACTAACCTGTCACATGCAACTCAACACACAAAATGTTGCTACACGCATGTCGCCACACAAAACTCATCTCACAAAAGTCGCTACATGCATGTCGCCACACGCAACTCAACACACACAACTTGACACATAAAACTCGCCCTAAAACACACACAAGTCTGGTATTGTCCTTCAAAAATAAAAATCTGATTAATAAGCAAACTACAAGAGCAACAAATGTACCATATAGGAAATACGGCAGCTGTCAGTCACATGACCTGTCTATTATGTGTATGTGTGAGCTAATATATACTGCCAGGGGGGAGGGCTTCCTGTTGGCTGGGGATTTATCAGGCTGCCAATAGCAACCAATCACAGCTCAGCTTCTATTTTGCTACAGTTAATTAACCTGAGCTCTGATTGGTTAATATAGGCAACAAAGACATTCTCAGTATAACAAAGCTAATATATGTTGTGAAATGCTTCTATTTGCTTAGTTTTTGCCTTTTAATAATTACATTTCTATCTATTTGTTTTGTGGTTTTTGTGTGCAGAATAAATTTTTGTTAACACATTCTATTTTGCTAACAGCAGTCATTAACCCGGGCGAAGCCGGGTAGTACAGCTAGTATATATATATATATATATATATATATATATATATATATATATATATATATATATATATATATATATATATATATATATATATATATATATACACATATATATATATATAACTATTTGGTCTTGCACAATTTGGTTTTGGTTTGCACAATTTACGTATATTACAAGCAAAATAAAATTTCTACAAGAAAAGAAGATAGTCTTGGGTATCAAAAAAAATGGAAAAATTGTTTTGGTAGCTCAAACATATTAAAAAGTTATGTTTATCAGACCACCACATGCTGAAGGGTGTCTAGTCATTTAGAACAAAAACAACCTGGTGGTTTAAAGGTTAAAAACAAATGTGTGTGTTCATGGGCAGTCATGTTACAGTGAAATTCTCCAATATGATAGATGGCAAATAACATTTAGGAGGATTCTGTCAGTTGTAGATTCTTATACACTTCGTTCTCAGTGATGCAGTATTTGGCATTTTCCCCATGTCAATCATTTTAACATCAGATACAAATCTCTTGCCGGTGTCTTTTTGTGACAGAGAAAGGAAAAAGAAAACTCCCATGAGAGAGAAGAAATGGGAATAGATATTGTGAGTTGTATCTGATAATACAAGAGATAACAAGAAGGGGGAAATGAGTAATCAATGTCAAAATGGGTGTGGATTCAGACGAAAGTTGGAAAAAAAACTGACAATACATCCTGCCAGCAAAGTACCCTAGGGAACGGTGACAATGAAGAGTCTGGAAAAAGGTTACATGAAGCCAAAAAAGACAGAATGGATCCGGTTTGGCTTTTGTCTTTTTCACTGTGACACTTTCCATTATCTCTTACATATAAGTATGCGCTGATTTATATGAGTGCTTTTTCAATTTGCATTGCTAAATTATTATTATTCTCATTATATTTATATATAAAGCCACAATATAGTACACAGAACTTACATAAAACAAGGAAAAATAACACAAAAAATTAGCTATTATTTACATAAAGGAATTCTATAATATAATTTATACTTGTGTCTGCTAGCGCTCAATAATTGTATGTACAGTAAATCATGACTTAGATAAGACTTTGAGTTAGACTTTGCACTTGTTGGCAAGGTTTTTTTTTTTCAATTGCATAACATTATTCCTAATATAAACCTTTAAGAAACAGCCATAGAGTCAAGGCTAAGTCAAGAAAACTTGAAAAAGTGGTAACAAATATACAGAAATAAAAATCTACAAAGTGACTACACTCATGGATAAAAAAAATATATATTTTCTATTAACAATATTGCATTAAAATAACATAAAATATATAAAATAGAGATGATCAAGTTGTCAAAAAACGTGAATGGGGTCATGGTAAAAAATAAGTATCAACGATAAAGATATTGTTACGGGGTTACTGCAACAGAGAGGAGCCAGAAGACCACAGCATCTGATTGCTCCTACTTCTGCGCTGAAAAGAAGGACTTCACCTTCTTTTTAAATGGTGATACTTTCTTTGTGTAGAACAGGGGTTAATCAGCCATATTGGAGCTCTGGGAGTCTGAGCTCTAAGCTGAGCTCAGTTAGCCACTCCCATCCCCTTTATAACCTGGGTTCTGATTGAAACCTATGTCAGAGCTAGCTTTTGCTGCATGGCTTGGTGAATAGGTGTTTATATGAGGAGTTTGGAGGAGATATCTGTGACTGCTGCAGGGGTTTGAAAGAATTATAATTCCCTTCCTTCATCTTTGTTTTTCCCCATCCTCCACTCCCCGATGCATTCCTCTGTTATATGTGAGTGAATATTTGTATGCCTGCTATTTTCAGTTCCCCTTGTTCATGTTGCCTTGTTCGTCAGGTTGGTGTACTGCGGTGCATGGCAGCTCCCCTCTTTGCTGGGTGGAGGAAGGGAACAGACAGAATTCAGGAGATAAGGCAAGGGTGGATGCCCCGGCATCTTCACCTTCAGAAGTATCCTGGGGAATAGGGCAAGCTAGGGCACCCTCTAGTGTTAGGGACAAGGAAGCAGCCCCTGGGCCCAGGTCACCCGACAGCTGAGTCATGACAGACAGTTTTAATGCAAGAATTCCCCAATTCAATCATAAATGTACTTAAAAAAAAGTTGTCCACCACTTCGACAACTCCTTCTTGTACCCCATGCTTGGCCCCTGACAAAATAAAAAGCTTATACTCACTTCTCGTGAGCCAGGCTCACTTGTCATAATGACTGCATGAGAGCCCCCAGAACGCTAGTGCCGACACCGCTGGAATCACACTGTCACGGGACGTGCTTTTTTTACTCTATCGTCTCCAAACATTTAGATCAAGAAGGTCTTGTCCTAGTAGCGCACAACCCCTTTAATGTTGTTGAATAGCAATAAATATGATAAATATTATAAAGTACAAGAGATAATAACTGTTGGTATAAAGTATAGTAATTAGAGATGAGCAGATCTTTTGATATTTGAATTTGCTGGCATTTTTAAATTTTTCACAAAAATTTGATTTGTGGCAATACTGGAAAGCTTGTATTTCCTTGGAAAATAAATGTGAGGGAAGGGAGAGAGAGAAAAAGACATTGACTATAAGAGCTTACACTCTACAGGAGGGAGAGATAGGACCCAGCTGACCATACAAACTTACACTGTAGAGGAGAGAGTGAAAGAAAGAGAGAGAGGACTCAGATGATCATAAGAGCTTACACTCTACAAGAGAGACTTAAAGTACCGTCACACTCAGCAACTTTGCAACGAGAACGACAACGATCCGTGACGTTGCAGCGTCCTGGATAGCGATCTTGTTGTGTTTGACACGCAGCAGCGATCTGGATCCCGCTGTGATATCGCTGGTCGGAGCTAGAAGTCCAGAACTTTATTTGGTCGTCAGGTCGGCGTGTATCGTCATGTTTGACATCAAAAGCAACGATGTCAGCAATGTTTTACATGGAGCTAACAACCAGCGAGAACGATAAGTGAGTCGCCGTTACGTCACAGGATCGCTCCTGCATCATTCTGGAGCTGCTGTGTTTGACGTCTCTACAGCGACCTAAACAGCGACACTCCAGCGATCCGCTCGTTGTCTATATTGCTGCAGCGTCGCTGAGTGTGACGGTACCTTTACCCGTGACTCTTGAAATGGAAATAGACTGTGTTACACTGGGAACCGCTGATCCATGATGGCCCCAGGTACTGACCACCACAGTACAAGGTATGATAGTCTGCAAGATGTTACAGCTGCAGGGAATTTGGGGAAAGCTGATGCGGTCATGCAAAATAACGTTAGCCCGCTTTCTGCTGGGCAAGTTTAATTTTTGTGAACTGCAAATCAAGTCTCAAAATATTCAAATTTGCATGAATCTGCTAATTTCAGTAAATTACTAAGAATAAATAAAATATCCTATAATATTATAAATTTGGATATATTAACCCCTTCACCCCCAAGGGTGGTTTGCACGTTAATGACCGGGCCAATTTTTACAATTCTGACCACTGTCCCTTTATGAGGTTATAACTCTGGAACGCTTCAACGGATCTTGGCGATTCTGACACTGTTTTCTCGTGACATATTGTACTTCATGATAGTGGTAAAATTTCTTTGATATTACCTGCGTTTATTTGCAAAAAAAATGGAAATTTGGCGAAAATTTTGAAAATTTTGCAATTTTCCAACTTTGAATTTTTATGCCCTTAAATCACAGAGATATGTCACACAAAATACTTAATAAGTAACATTTCCCACATGTCTACTTTACATCAGCACAATTTTGGAACCAACATTTTTTTTTGTTAGGGAGTTATAAGGGTTAAAAGTTGACCAGCAATTTCTCATTTTTACAACACCATTTTTTTTTAGGGACCACATCTCATTTGAAGTCATTTTGAGGGGTCTATATGATAGAAAATACCCAAGTGTGACACCATTCTAAAAACTGCACCCCTCAAGGTGCTCAAAACCACATTCAAGAAGTTTATTAACCCTTCTGGTGCTTCACAGGAATTTTTGGAATGTTTAAATAAAAACGAACATTTAACTTTTTTTCACAAAAAATTTACTTCAGCTCCAATTTGTTTTATTTTACCAAGGGTAACAGGAGAAAATGGACCCCAAAAGTTGTTGTACAATTTGTCCTGAGTACGCCGATACCCCATATGTGGGGGTAAACCACTGTTTGGGCGCATGACAGAGCTCGGAAGCGAAGGAGCGCCATTTGACTTTTCAATGCAAAATTGACTGGAATTGAGATGGGACGCCATGTTGCGTTTGGGGAGCCCCTGATGTGCCTAAACATTGAAACCCCCCACAAGTGACACCATTTTGGAAAGTAGACCCCCTAAGGAACTTATCTAGAGGTGTGGTGAGCACTTTGACCCACCAAGTGCTTCACAGAAGTTTATAATGCAGAACCGTAAAAATAAAAAATCATATTTTTTCACAAAAATTATTTTTCGCCCCCAATTTTTTATTTTTCCAAGGGTAAGAGAAGAAATTGGACCCCAAAAGTTGTTGTACAATTTGTCCTGAGTACGCTGATACCCCATATGTGGGGATAAACCACTGTTTGGGCGCATGGGAGACCTCGGAAGGGAAGGAGCGCCGTTTGACTTTTCAATGCAAAATTGACAGGAATTGAGATGGGACGTCATGTTGCGTTTGTAGAGCCCCTGATGTGCGTAAACATTGAAACCCCCCACAAATGACACCATTTTGGAAAGTAGACCCCCTAAGGAACTTATCTAGAGGTGTGGTGAGCACTTTGACCCACCAAGTGCTTCACAGAAGTTTATAATGCAGAACCGTAAAAATAAAAAATCATATTTTTTCACAAAAATTATCTTTTCACCCCCAATTGTATATTTTTCCAAGGGTAAGAGAAGAAATTGGACCGCAAAAGTTGTTGTACAATTTGTCCTGAGTACGCTGATACCCCATATGTGGGGGTAAACCACTGTTTGGGCGCATGGGAGAGCTCGGAAGGGAAGTAGCACCGTTTGACTTTTCAATGCAAAATTGACAGGAATTGAGATGGGACGCCATGTTGCGTTTGGAGAGCCACTGATGCGCCTAAACATTGAAACCCCCCACAAGTGACACCATTTTGGAAAGTAGACCCCCTAAGGAACTTATCTAGATGTGTTTTGAGCGCTTTGACCCACCAAGGGCTTCACAGAAGTTTATAATGCAGAGCCGTAAAAATAAAACAAAACTTTTTTCCCACAAAAATTATTTTTCAACCCCCAGTTTTGTATTTTCCCGAGGGTAACAGGAGAAATTGGACCCCAAAAGTTGTTGTCCAATTTGTCCTGAGTGCGCTGATACCCCATATGTGGGGGGAACCACCGTTTGGATGCATGGGAGGGCTCGGAAGGGAAGGAGCGCCATTTGGAATGCAGACTTAGATGGAATGGTCTGCAGGAGTCACATTGCGTTTGCAGAGCCCCTAATGTACCTAAACAGTAGAAGCCCCGCACAAGTGACCGCATTTTGGAAACTAGACCCCCCAAGGAACTTATCTAGATGTGTTGCAAGAACTTTGAACCCCCAAGTGTTTCACTACAGTTTATAACGCAGAGCCGTGAAAATAAAATTTTTTTTTTTTTCCCACAAAAATTATTTTTTAGCCCCCAGTTTTGTATTTTCCCAGGGGTAACAGGAGAAATTGGACCCCAAGGGTTGTTGTCCTATTTGTCCTGAGTACGCTGATACCCCATATGTTGGGGTAAACCCCTGTTTGGGCACACGGGAGAGCTCGGAAGAGAAGGAGCACTGTTTTACTTTTTCAACGCAGAATTGGCTGGAATTGAGATCGGACGCCATGTCGCATTTGGAGAGCCCCTGATGTGCCGAAACAGTGGAAACCCCCCAATTATAACTGAAACCCTAATCCAAGCACACCCCTAACCCTAATCCCAACAGTAACCCTAACCACACCTCTAACCCTGACACACCCCTAACCCTAATCCCAACCCTATTCCCAACCGTAAATGTAATCTAAACCCTAACCGTAACTTTAGCCCCAACCCTAACCCTAACTTTAGCCCCAACCCTAACTGTAGCCTTAACCCTAGCCCCAACCCTAGCCCTAACCCTAACCCTAATGGGAAAATGGAAATAAATACATTTTTTTTATTTTTCCCTAACTAAGGGGGTGATGAAGGGGGGTTTGATTTACTTTTATAGTGAGTTTTTTAGCGGATTTTTATAATTGGCAGCCGTCACACACTAAAAGACGCTTTTTATTGCAAAAAATATTTTTTGCGTTACCACATTTTGAGAGCTATAAATTTTCCATTTTGGTCCACAGAGTCATCTGAGGTCTTGTTTTTTGTGGGACGAGTTGACGTTTTTATTGGTAACTTTTTGGGCACGTCACATTTTTTGATCGCTTTTTATTCCGATTTTTGTGAGGCAGAATGACCAAAAACCAGCTATTCATGAATTTCTTTTGGGAGAGGCGTTTATACTGTCCCGCGTTTGGTAAAATTGATAAAGCAGTTTTATTCTTCGGGTCAGTACGATTACAGCGATACCTCATTTATATTTTTTTTTATGTTTTGGCGCTTTTATACGATAAAAACTATTTTATGGAAAAAATAATTATTTTTGCATCGCTTTATTCTCAGGACTATAACTTTTTTATTTTTTTGCTGATCATGCTGTATGGCAGCTCGTTATTTGCGGGACAAGATGACGCTTTCAGCGGTACCATGGTTATTTATATCTGTCTTTTTGATCGCGTGTTATTCCACTTTTTGTTCGGCAGTATGATAATAAAGCGTTGTTTTTTGCCTCGTTTTTTTTTTTTTTTTCTTACGGTGTTTACTGAAGGGGTTAACTAGTGGGCCAGTTTTATAGGTCGGGTCGTTACGGACGCGGCAATACTAAATATGTGTACTTTTATTGTTTTTTTTTTTATTTAGATAAAGAAATGTATTTATGGGAATATTTTTTTTTTTTTTTCATTATTTTGGAGTATTTTTTATTTTATTTTTTTTTACACATTTGGAAATTTTTTTTTTTACTTTTTTACTTTGCCCCAGGGGGGGGACAATACAGATCGGTGATCTGCCAGTTTGCATAGCACTCTGACAGATCACCGATCTGCGAGAAGTGCAGGCTGCTTCACAGTGCCTGCTCTGAGCAGGCTTCTGTGAAGCCACCTCCCTCCCTGCAGGACCCGGATCCGCGGCCATCTTGGATCCGGGTCTGGAGCAGGCAGGGAGGGAGGTAAGACCCTCGCAGCAACGCGATCACATCGCGTTGCTGCGGGGGGCTCAGGGAAGCCCGCAGGGAGCCCCCTCCCTGCGCGATGCTTCCCTGCACCGCCGGCACATCGCGATCATGTTTGATCGCGGTGTGCCGGGGGTTAATGTGCCGGGAGCGGTCCGTGACCGCTCCTGGCACATAGTGCCGGATGTCAGCTGCGATAGGCAGCTGACACCCGGCCGCGATCGGCCGCGCTCCCCCTGTGAGCGCCGCCAATCGCGCTGGACGTACTATCCCGTCGGCGGTCATACAGGCCCACCCCACCTCGACGGGATAGTACGTCGGATGTCAGGAAGGGGTTAAATAAAGAGAAAATTATAAAAACATATCATATATTATATATACTGTACAAATATGTATATCTAGTTAGAAAGAAGTGAGATAATAGATAGATGATAGATATGTAGATAGATAGATAATAGACAGATAGACAGATAGACGATGATGTTCGTCCTTCATAGTCGAAGATGACCATCACTTCAGGGTTAGAAGAGAATTAGTAGCTATGGGTCCGGAGGTGGCTGATGAGGCCAATCCGGGCCCTGAAAGTTTACCCACATACTTAACATAAGGAAGCAGACGTTCACAGTACACCAGATTCTGCTTGTGCCTTGTGGAATGCACGCTTTCTTTTTACGTCCAAGATTTTCCTATCTTCTGCTGCACGTGCTCCTTAAGTTATCCTGCCCCGCCAACCTGGACGATCCAGGGCCAAGCTCTTCCCATTCATTGATGTTGGCTTCCTGGTTTTTGAGAGAAACCTTAAGGCAGTCTTCATAGCGCTTCTTCTGCCCCTCAACTGCTCGCTTTCCTTGGCACAGTTCTCCGTACATTAGTTGTTTCGGTAGTCAGCTGTCAGGCATTCTGACTACATGTCCAGCCCACCTGGCTTGGAATTTCAGCAGGAGAGTGTAGACGCTGCAGAGCCCAGTTTGTTCCAGAATTGCCATGTTTGGGACATTGTATTGCCACCTGATGTAGAGGAGTCTGCGAAGGCAACTCGTGTGAAGCTGATTATGCTGTTTAGCATGCCGGTTGTAGACTGTCCAGGTCTAACTAGCATAGAGTGAATAGTGAATATCTTACCTTATTGGATGCAGTTTAGTAGTCTCTTTTTCTTTATTATTCCTAATATAAAAAAGTTATTTCTTTTTTTGTTTTACTGCTTATTTTGATTATTCATCTTGCCCCCCTCTGTAATATTTCATCATTTCAAAGCCGACTTCTATGGTCAGACTGGGAACTAGACATTTAGATAATTAAGGGGAAGGAGTTCCCAAATTTCATCCTTTAACCTCTATAAAGGGATTTGCATTTTGCTGCAGGACAGCAAAGTTGCACCTGGAGAGTAGCTTCTGACTAGTGGAGCGAGATGAGGGAAGAATCTATCAAGTCAGGTTAAAACCACAAGAAACACTGCCACTCGTAATGCAGCTGCATTGAAAAAAAACAGATGAAATCAGGTGAAGATAATGGTTTATACTGTGTTAAAGCAGTGCCGGCGCCCCTGCACGTGTTCTTCCTTCCCCCCTGCAGGGATGCCGGCGTGTGAACTTACCTGTTCATGCATCCTCAGCATCTGCTCTCTCCCAGGACCTGCACATGGCATTCAGGTCTCCTGAGAGTGTGCTTAGGGAGGGCACGCTTGCATGCCAAGCCTCTTAAAGGGCTAGCATGCACATTGCTAAAAACGTCCCCAGGCAATAACTGGGAGACATTCGGTATAAACGGCATCCTCACCTATTGGGAGGTGCCTTAGAAACTTTAGTTATTCAGTGTGTATCCTGCTAGCTGGTTGTTAGGTCCCTCTTCCTATGCCCTCTGATCCTGGCTGCATCTGTTCCAATCCATCCTGCTGAACCTGTAGCTGAATCTGCCCTGCCTGTTTCTAGTTCTGATCCTGATTCATCTAACCCACACCTGTGCCGCTGACCTCACCTGCCCAGTCTGAAACTGCATCTGTGATCCCATACTTGTGGCCGTCCCTTGTCCTTGTGCCAGTCGTGCTTGTGCCTGATCCAACATCCAACACTCGTCTTCCAGCCATACCATCCTGCTAACCGGTTCCTGGCCAATCCTGCTTCCCTGTCCCCCTTGGGTGGTCAGCTGCCATGGCTCTGTGGGTTCAGCCTGGAGTAGCACCTGGCATTCACCTGGAGCAAAGCTTACCCCACCATCACTGTCTCTAGCAAAGAGTCGGTTGCTTGCTTAGTTACGCCCCTTCAGGTGTCTCCCCAGCCAGTGGCACAGTGATTCCACAACTATGTGTGTAACATACTGTATGTGCTTCACTTGAACTGACCACAAGGTTTCATGATCATGCTCATGCAGCGCCCCAGAGTCCTGGTCATTGCAGTACTGTGGCTCCGCCACTATGGGGAGCTATGGTGCGTCCGATGGCACTGAAGGAGTTCATCTGATCAGGTATCACAGACACCAATACATTTCACAGCCGGGCCTCCGGGGGGAGCTAAGGGTGCTATTCATTAGGCCACTCCCCACCATAGTGGGTAAACTGGGGGTCAGGCAGGAAGTTAGATCAGAAAGCTGACTGGGTTGGAACCAGGCAACACCTTGTGGCAGAGGGTGTTGTAGGGGAAGATACAGTAGGGTCTCTGTCAGGGGTGGGATCCTGACAGAGGCTTGGCAACGAGAACGAACGTAACGGGACCGTGCCTGCTCCGGGTAGCGGTGGTGCCCAAGAAAGGATTAGAAGAGAGATAGATTGTGCTGAGTGAGAAACGGGATCATGCAAAGGAGAAATACCAGTAGGAGTCGTGCTGTAAGATCGAAGCAACATCCTACTGAGGCGCACTACCGGTGGCCGGAACGCCGAGGGAGTAGAATAACATTCAGCTTCAAGCAATACTCCAAACAGCGGCAGGACAGTCAGTCTCAGGCGGGCTGTCTAACTCAAATCACCTATGAAGTCTTGGGAGGCAATTGTGGGAGAGGGGCGTCTCTAGGGTCCCGGAAGAACTCCAGGCCTACCCGTCAAACGGGTGCCGTTCCTACCCGAACCTCAGGGAGGGACGGAGGATTAGCAGAACATCATCTAGTCGAGTTGTGAGGGAACTTAAGAAACAGACACAACAGTTGTGGGGTACTTTCCGTAAGCGCAGCAGGGAAGGACTACAACACATAGCGCTAGGGGGAAGGCACAGATTTCCTCCTGTGAAGAGAACTCTGGAAGTGTCATTGGACCGGCCGGACTTGCGCAGCCTGGTGAGCCGTATTCTGGACTGAGGACTCAGAGATCTTCAGTAAAGAGGTAAAGAGACTGCAACCTGGTGTCCTCGTTATTTACCGCGACCTGCACCCCACAACTGCACCGTTACAACACCACTTATTGCACCGGACGTCCCCCACTGACAGACAGGGCCACGGACCGGGTCTAGCCACCGTGACAACCCCAGAGCAGAGACTCAGAGGCCCGGCTCCGGGTACCCCTCGGCCCTGCGGCGGTGTGGGGGCGCTCCAACTTGGCGTCACGAACAGGATGTACTTAAGCCTGAAGAATCAGGTCATGTGTGCCTTGGAACTGTGATTTGTTGTGCTTGGACTGTACTTTATTGAGAGACTGTGTATTGCCATTGACCCAGAGAAGTTCCCGCCAAAAGCCGCCGCCATTGCTACGCCAGAGAAGAAGGAGGGCGTGCCATGGGAGGAGACTACCAGAGTGGCGCGAGAAATGGCTACCGCCCCCTGCGCTTCTGGCTGCAAAGTGAGGACCTGCCTTCAAGCAGAGGACGACCCCCTGATTTGCAACGGCGGGAAGCAGGAGATGGAGAAGTTCGGCCCCGGAGAAATGGCGGAGTCCGATGCATGCATTGCCACCGATCAGCAGATCATGATGAAGAACAGCGAGTGCCGGAACGGGGAAGGAGCAGTCCCAGTTTACCCTCGTCTATCGGAGGCAGACTTGTGTCCCCTGCAGCCGGAGGATCCGAGGCCCTTGGAACAGATAGCGGAGCTGAGTCCACCAACCCCGACCCCAGGGCCAGAGGAGGAGGAGCCGCGGTCCGAGCTGCAGCCGACTCCAGCGTTCTTGTCAGCGGACCGGATCGACATCGGTGGAATCACATCAGGAGCAGGTATGGAAGACGCCCCTGCCTCCACGTTCGATACTGCTCCCGTGACCGATCCTCCCCGCAACAGTAATCCTTCGTTCACAATCGAGCGAGTGGTCCTCGGCCCCAGTGCAATGGGGAAGTTATTACCGCCACTACCAACCAAGTGGGGGGAGCCCATAGATGTGGGCCCGGACGGAGTGATGTTCCGGTGGGACACCCCCTGGGTTGAGCAGGATGGGGTTCCGGTGGATGGTCTCACCATCGCAATACTTACCTGGGACCAGTACAATCAATGCGTGCTCCAGCATTGGAAACAGCGAGGTGAAGTTGAACAACGGGAGACGCAACGCAAGAAGTTTGTACATGGTGGGAAGGACGTGGTAAGGCGGGGAACTGTGTCGGCCTTCCACCACAGGAAAGGATGGGGCTCTATACAGGAACCGGGTCTATCGACTGGCATCTTTGTTGCTAGTTACGACGTGGAAACTCCCTGCTGTGATCGGGATGGCGAACCATTACGGGAAGGGGATCAGGTGACGTACACCCGTCACCAGAATGCACAAGGATGGCGTGCCCGGAATGTTCAGCGATGTGAGCCTGAGAGAGTGTCACCTGTGGCTCCAATTATGGTTGATCCAGGTTTGCCAGATCTCGTTACTGTCACCACTGTGCGCTTTGTAGTAGCTCCCGAACTCGCCAGCAGGGTCAGTCTTCAAATTCAGACACCGGGTGACCTGGTGGTCCCTGCGGGGCCTGCCGCTGGTATCCGTGCCACAGTAGTCGGGGGCCCGGAGCCAAGGCCACCCGAGTAAGGATAAACCTCGGAAACCTGAAAAATGTAAATAGTTCTTCCCTTTAACTGTTTGTTCCTGTTTTGCTGCTGAACCCGTCTAGGGTTAACTTTTAAAGGGATCCCTTTGTTGACCCGGGATCCCAATTGTTTGGTTTGTTTTTCCACTTCTTGTTTCCTGTTATCAAGAACTGCTGCAATCATGAACAGTGCATGATACAAACTTATTGTAAATAGTTGCACCTTCTTAAAGGCGCTCCCTACTGGTTTTACTTCAAAAAGGACTCTTTGTGAAGATACCACACTGGAACCTTTGCTGAGTAAGGACTGGTAGCTTGAGAAGAAATGCTACCTCATAGAGACTTGGTCCCTTCTTAAAGGGGATGTTCAATTGTTGCGCTTAAACGGTGATATTGCTTTAAGACAGGTAGCAATAATGTTTGATGAAAGAGAGTGATGATAATGTGTACATGAGAAAGTTATATGTATCCAACCAGTTAATTGTGAAGAAATGATGATGATGTTTCTCGGAAGGAAAGGGATGATTGATAATGCTGATAGAAAGTGGGGATAGAAGGTAAACCCTGAGTCCTCCATAGAAAGTTAGTTTATTGTAAAGAAAGAATTAATAATGTGTTACAGAGGACAGAAAGTGAACCCGTAGGGGTTAGGTAGTGAGTCCTCCTAGGAGCCATACGTAGATGGCTCAGTGCTTCTAAAACTGAAAGTAATGTTATGATCTATACTGTGTATAGAAGTTGAAAAGGCGGTAGGCCCTGGCTGAACGGGGCGGTCCTGTAACAGAAAGGAGAGGCAGTAGGTCTGGTGCCGATAGGACAGGCGGTCCTGCAGATTTAAAGAAGGAGAATGAAAAAGCTAAATTACCTTATAATGTGATTATAGGAAGGTCTTTAGTGGATACAGAGTGTATGTCCTTAAAGGCAACGTTAAAGTATTGTTCAGCAATTTTTGCACTTAGTAGAATACCCGGTTGGGTAAGAAGAGTTATTTATAGCATGTTGCTATGTTATTTAACCATGTTTGTAACGTTCAAGTGTCCTTACCTCCCATAAAGGGAAGCCTGTTCAAGTATACTTATTGTTATTGCACTCAACAAAATTGTATGTCTTTTTGCTAAACTTGTATTGTTGTTTTCTTCTCAGTCCCGGAGTACTGAGTTTAACCAGGGGGGAGTGCAGCGCCCCAGAGTCCTGGTCGTTGCAGTACTGTGGCTCCGCCACTATGGGGAGCTATGGTGCGTCCGATGGCACTGAAGGAGTTCATCTGATCAGGTATCACAGACACCAATACATTTCACAGCCGGGCCTCCGGGGGGAGCTAAGGGTGCTATTCATTAGGCCACTCCCCACCATAGTGGGTAAACTGGGGGTCAGGCAGGAAGTTAGATCAGAAAGCTGACTGGGTTGGAACCAGGCAACACCTTGTGGCAGAGGGTGTTGTAGGGGAAGATACAGTAGGGTCTCTGTCAGGGGTGGGATCCTGACAGAGGCTTGGCAACGAGAACGAACGTAACGGGACCGTGCCTGCTCCGGGTAGCGGCGGTGCCCAAGAAAGGATTAGAAGAGAGATAGATTGTGCTGAGTGAGAAACGGGATCACGCAAAGGAGAAATACCAGTAGGAGTCGTGCTGTAAGATCGAAGCAACATCCTACTGAGGTGCACTACCGGTGGCCGGAACGCCGAGGGAGTAGAATAACATTCAGCTTCAAGCAATACTCCAAACAGCGGCAGGACAGTCAGTCTCAGGCGGGCTGTCTAACTCAAATCACCTATGAAGTCTTGGGAGGCAATTGTGGGAGAGGGGCGTCTCTAGGGTCCGGAAGAACTCCAGGCCTACCCGTCAAACGGGTGCCGTTCCTACCCGAACCTCAGGGAGGGACGGAGGATTAGCAGAACATCATCTAGTCGAGTTGTGAGGGAACTTAAGAAACAGACACAACAGTTGTGGGGTACTTTCCGTAAGCGCAGCAGGGAAGGACTACAACACATAGCGCTAGGGGGAAGGCACAGATTTCCTCCTGTGAAGAGAACTCTGGAAGTGTCATTGGACCGGCCGGACTTGCGCAGCCTGGTGAGCCGTATTCTGGACTGAGGACTCAGAGATCTTCAGTAAAGAGGTAAAGAGACTGCAACCTGGTGTCCTCGTTATTTACCGCGACCTGCACCCCACAACTGCACCGTTACAACACCACTTATTGCACCGGACGTCCCCCACTGACAGACAGGGCCACGGACCGGGTCTAGCCACCGTGACAACCCCAGAGCAGAGACTCAGAGGCCCGGCTCCGGGTACCCCTCGGCCCTGCGGCGGTGTGGGGGCGCTCCACTCACACACTCACACTGGTAACATAGGAGGGAAAGAACTACCAAAGAAAGAATCTGCATCTGGTCCCGGAACAGAATAGAGAAGACTGTAGCCACATAATGAAACAGACCTCCTTGGACCTGGCTCCCTAAAAGGCAGGGGAGGTGTTTCTAGTACCTTTGAAGAACCAGAGGGGAGGCCACAACAGAAATCCAACAAAGGTAAAGGAAAGCATGCAGGGAGACATGAGAACCCAGGATGAGAAACTAAAACAGATAGATAGACAGGATAAATTAGGAGAACCAAAAACAAACAGAATAATTGAAATCTCCAAGATCCCCAAACATGGAGAAGAAGGGCAAGGTGCTGGGGAGGAAGACTCAGAAATTTGCAGCAGGAATAAAAATGGGGCTTACCAGACAAAGTAAACCCTTAACTGAGGAGCTGGAACTGCAAATAATAATCTATATGTAAGTATAGCCAGCAAGTGAGACAAGTGAAAGGTGAACATATAAAGCCCAACCCAAAATGTGATAAAACAGAGCCAAAAGAGAAATTGGAAAACACTTGGAGAGAAGTCAACCAAGAAAGGAAAACCAATACAAAAGAAACTATCAGCATTTTGACAGATGCGAAAAGGACAGAAGCCCAGCAGAGAGGTAAACCTACAACGTAGCAAAAGGTTACAGGTTCGAATCGCGAAAATGAGCCATGACACAAAACTAACAACTGCATCAGCAAACAGATGAATTTGTGGTCTTTCCGATATACCATCCCTTCTAACATAGCCTCTTTGGTTCTCCAATGAGTGAGCGTTCCAATATAAATAACTAAAGACAATATAATACAGCTTCTCCAGTCCGGGGAGTACAAGATATGCTGTAAATCACATTCCGCCTCGATCAATTTGTATTTTTAATTACAGTCATTACTGAAAAGTCATTTACTTAGAATCAGATTTAAAACTGCATCGTGTGACATTTCAGTGATTTGTACTGCGGAGAAACCTGGGTTTACTGCCTTCGAATACTTGACAAGCCAATTTACCAGATGGATCATTTAAAAACTTTAATTGACCTAAAAGACATTTGCGTTACTTTCGAGTGCACATCCCCTCCCAATGATAATGTTTATGTTTTACTGTGGGAGAATACATAATTGGCCTACAATAGATATTTTGTGCCAAGACAGCACATTTGCATCTTAAGAACCGTCTTGTTCTTAGGAAAAACACTTGTACAATTCTGCCTTGGTCTGGTTCCTGTTAATTCAATGAGTTGATATACCGAGAACTTCTGGATAAGGAACTTGTGTTACAGGCAGATTAATGTAAACCTCCGTCTGTATGCCAAGGACATGTGATAACAATACAAAGCACGCTCAAACAATTAGCGGCTTTTAACCCAGAAGAAGAACTGTACAAGTTTGCATACATTTTCTTTGTGCTGTTATAAGTTGGGAGCAATATAAATATATATATATATATATATATATATATTATAATTTTCTAACTATTGCTGTAAATGCATAGTTATTATTCCAGGGACAGGTGAAGATTTAGACACTGCAACATTTTATAATTCATGTTACTAAAATCATTATAGTGTTTAGAGGTAATATATTAGCCATTGTCGACCATATGACACTGAATATCCATAATGATAGCTATAAACTTATGTAATCATCAAAGGGGCTATCGGTAATAAATGGAGTCCCCCACTTGGGACTTCGAGGGGCCAGAATGGAGAGTGGGAAAGATCAAGCTTATTCTTGTATAATACAGTTGGAAAAGGATGACCAGATGCAATTTTCCTAATAATATTTGTGGGCTAGATAATTAGGATTTGGGGTAATCAGTTGATTGCCAACTTTTATTCAAAATGGGGTGTCTTAAATACGATCTGATGCCAAGTCAAAGATGGCCAATTTTTATTCTAATTTTATTCTTGCTGGTTCTCTGAGTGTAATGGTTTTTTTTCTTTTTTTATATCTGGCAAATTTTTCCAAAAATATAGGACTTTATATTAGTTCATTTGCACTAAACAATGTAAAAGAGCTCATATCTCCAGAACCATAAGGCAAATTAAGAAAGTATTGCTCAGAACCAGTGGTAATAAGCTATTAACAAAACAATGGCCACGTTTGCTCTATCGACAGATCCCCTTTAAAGCATTTGTACAGGATGGATGTTTTTTTTATATCAGTTTACACATTTTATATCAGTCTTCTGATGCTTTTTTCTAATATATTGTATTATTCATAATCCCGTGGATCCTCCATTCTCATTACGGGACACATCACCCTTGAACAAAGCATCTCAGTATGAAACGCGCGTCGGGTGTGATGGGTCCCTGGAGATGTATCTTTAAAGGGAACCTGTCACCAGGCAAAACGCTATTAACCTGCAAATATAGGATTGATCTGAAGGTTAATAGTGTCATTTACCTGCCCGGTTCCTGCATTTATCTGAACGCTGCAGGAAGAAAATTAAGTTTATTCCCCCCACAGCATTCTGGTTTGAGTTACGGGGGTGGTGCCGGGGCTGGTTCTGTCACCACTGTAAGGAAAGAGTCAGCAGTAATACATCGTGGCCCGGTCATTTCTTTTGACATTTCCTATACTCTATTTAGGTTTATGACACTATTACTGCTGACACTTTCCTATGGTGGGCTTATATATTTCATGCAGCTCTCATTAAGGTATTACTTTATATTCCTGGCATCGAGCTCTTTATGGGATATCGATAGGTATTTGTTCAGCCATCCATGCTATGTTAGCTCATTATATGTATTGAATGCAGCTTGTATTTTTTGCATTGGTATATGATTTCTCATGTACAGTAGATTGGCTTTGCTTGCTTTAGGGCTTGTTATTTGCTATACCTCTTAAGTCCTCACTGACCTGACATGCTCTTGGACGGAATCTAATAATTTATGTTATATACACGCTATTTGTTTCTTGACTATAACTTCAATATATAGGGATATTGCTGACACCATATGCAAATACTTTCCTTGTGGTCCGGGATTTATTAGTGTTATTGTCCATACGGCAGCATAAATTGATATTATTGCTTCTATCTCCTTTGTGGTCATCAGATTGACGGGACTTTTGCTCTATTGTGGGTTTCTATGTGTTTTTTCATATCATGTTTGACTTTGTATTAATAAAAACTACAATTTTATGGTGATCCCTAATTATGTACTATACATTATACCATTTTCTGGTATTTATTTCTGTATAATATAGATGATCTTGATTAACACATCTATCATTGATCTGCGGGATTTTGTATATCATACGTATTATTTTTAGAGATATTCACACTCCTTTTCCAGGTGTACCCCCATCTTTAGTCTCATATGTGCTATCTTGTTATCTTTATATGAAATTTGCTTGAATAAATAAATAAATGATTGTATATTTTACTTGGCCTAAGGAAAAGTTTTTCCTTTAATGCAGTATTATCCATAATCACATGGATTTGCCATTCTCATTATGGGTCACATGATGCTAGGTCCCCTCTTCGGAGAAGTGCAGACCATATGTCATGTACATGACGTATGTCTGCTCCGATGTATCAGTCATTATGTGATGTCCAGTGCATGGTCACACTGACGGCTCTCATTCATAGATCATGCACAGCTTTCGAGCCATGCAAGCGCTATGAAGAACTTTGCTTCAGACAACTCCTGTACGTGACATCATATATGTTGACTAGAGATGTGCAAAGTTATTAGCGTGGTATCGATCACTCCTTAAATTTTGTAAAAATTCGTATTGCGAAGAGTTCGGATCTTCTATGTCATGATCTCTGCAGGCAGAGATCATAGCAAGCCTATAGAGGGACAAGCTCTCGGAAGATGGAACTATACTGACCATGAACTAAGCCTGCCGCGCAACTAGAAATAGCCAGGTAGCATTTCCTATTTATCGCTAGATGCCCAGCTCTGGCCTAAGACCTAAATAGCTAGCAGAGGGAAATATAAGACCTGGCTCACCTCTAGAGAAATATTCCAAAGAAGACAGTAGCCCCCCACATATAATGACGGTGAGTTCAGATGAAACAACAAACGCAGCAGGAAAATAGTCTTAGCAAATTTGAGGTCCGCTTACTAGATAGCAGAAGACAGATAGTATACTTTCATGGTCAGCAGAAAAACACTAACAAAACACCATCCAGAGATTACCTTAAACTCTGGCATTAACTCATAACGCCAGAGTAGCAATCCCTGATCAACGAGAGCTTTCCAGACACAGTAACAAAACTTCAGCTGTGAACTGGAACAAATAGGCAAAACAAAACATGGACAAAAGTCCAACTTATCTAGTAGTTGTCTAGAAGCAGGAACAAGCACTGAGAGGCATCAGATAACATTGTTGACCGGCAAGAAACCACCAGAGAAATGAGCTTAAATAGCGACACCCACTACTGATGGAACCAGGTGAAACAGGAAAGAGGATGACAAGTCCAATTCCACAAGCGGCCACCGGGGGAGCCCAGAATCCAAATTCACAACAGTACCCCCCCCTCAAGGAGGGGGCACCGAACCCTCACCAGATCCACCAGGGCGACCAGGATGAGCCCTATGGAAGGCACGAACAAGATCAGAAGCATGAACATCAGATGCATTGACCCAAGAATTATCCTCCTGGCCGTAACCCTTCCAGTTGACCAGATACTGGAGTTTCCGTCTGGAAACACGAGAGTCCAAAATTTTCTCCACAACGTACTCCAACTCACCCTCAACCAACACCGGAGCAGGAGGCTCAACTGAAGGTACAACAGGTACCTCATACCTGCGCAATAACGACCGATGAAAAACGTTATGAATGGAAAAGGACGCAGGGAGGTCCAAACGGAAAGAAACAGGATTAAGAATCTCCAATATTCTATAAGGGCCGATGAACCGAGGTTTAAACTTAGGAGAAGAGACCCTCATAGGGACAAAACGAGAAGACAACCACACTAAATCTCCAACACAAAGCCGAGAACCAACACGACGATGACGGTTGGCAAAACGCTGAGTCTTCTCCTGGGACAACTTCAAATTGTCCATAACCTGCCCCCAGATGTGATGCAATCTCTCCACCACCGCATCCACTCCAGGACAATCCGAGGACTCCACCTGACCGGAGGAAAATCGAGGGTGAAACCCCGAATTACAGAAAAACGGGGACACCAAGGTGGAAGAACTGGCCCGATTATTGAGGGCGAACTCTGCCAATGGCAAAAAAGCAACCCAATCATCCTGGTCAGCAGAGACAAAACACCTCAGATATGTCTCAAGGGTCTGATTAGTCCGCTCGGTCTGGCCATTAGTCTGAGGGTGAAAAGCAGACGAAAAAGACAAATCTATGCCCATCCTAGCACAGAATGTCCGCCAAAATCTAGACACAAATTGGGTACCTCTGTCAGAAACAATATTCTCAGGAATACCGTGCAATCGGACAACATTCTGAAAAAACAGAGGAACCAACTCAGAAGAAGAAGGCAACTTGGGCAGAGGAACCAAATGGACCATTTTAGAGAAACGGTCACAGACCACCCAGATGACAGACATCTTCTGGGAAACAGGCAGATCTGAAATAAAATCCATCGAGATGTGTGTCCAAGGCCTCTTAGGAATAGGCAAGGGCAACAGCAGTCCGCTAGCCCGAGAACTACAAGACTTGGCCCGAGCACAAACGTCACATGACTGCACAAAGACTCGCACATCTCGTGACAGGGAAGGCCACCAGAAGGATCTTGCCACCAAATCCCTGGTACCAAAAATTCCGGGATGACCTGCCAATGCAGAAGAATGTACCTCAGAGATGACTCTGCTGGTCCAATCATCCGGAACAAACAGTCTATCAGGCGGACAACGATCCGGTCTATCCGCCTGAAACTCTTGCAAGGACCGCCGCAGATCAGGAGAAACGGCCGACAAAATTACTCCCTCCCTAAGGATACCTGTGGGTTCAGAATTACCAGGAGAGTCCGGGTCAAAACTCCTAGAAAGGGCATCTGCCTTAACATTCTTAGAACCCGGTAGGTATGACACCACAAAATTAAAGCGAGAAAAAAATAAAGACCAGCGCGCCTGTCTAGGATTCAGGCGTCTGGCAGTCTCAAGATAAATCAAATTTTTGTGGTCAGTCAATACCACCACCTGATGCCTAGCCCCCTCGAGCCAATGGCGCCACTCCTCAAACGCCCACTTCATGGCCAAAAGCTCCCGATTCCCAACATCATAATTCCGCTCTGCGGGCGAAAATTTGCGAGAAAAGAAGGCACAAGGCCTAATGACGGAGCAGTCGGAACCTTTCTGCGACAACACTGCCCCAGCTCCGATCTCCGAAGCGTCAACCTCAACCTGAAAAGGCAGATTCACATCAGGCTGACGCAACACAGGGGCAGAGGCAAAACGGCGCTTAAGCTCCTGAAAGGCCTCTACAGCATGAGGGGACCAATTAGCAACATCAGCGCCTTGTCTGGTCAAATCAGTCAGTGGTTTAACGACATCCGAAAAACCAGCAATAAATCGGCGGTAAAAGTTGGCAAAGCCCAAAAATCTCTGAAGACCCTTAAGAGAGGAGGGCTGAGTCCAGTCACAAATAGCTTGCACCTTGACGGGATCCATCTCAATGGAAGAGGGAGAAAAAATATACCCCAAAAAGGAAATTTTCTGGACCCCAAAAACGCACTTAGACCCCTTCACACATAAAGAATTAGACCGCAGAACCTGAAAAACTCTCCTGACCTGCTGGACATGAGAGTCCCAGTCATCAGAAAAAATCAGAATATCATCCAGATATATTATCATAAATTTATCCAGAAAATCGCGGAAAATATCATGCATAAAAGACTGGAAAACTGAAGGGGCATTAGAAAGACCAAAAGGCATGACCAAATACTCAAAGTGGCCCTCGGGCGTATTAAATGCGGTCTTCCACTCATCCCCCTGCCTGATCCGCACCAAATTATACGCCCCACGAAGATCAATTTTAGAGAACCACTTAGCACCCTCTATACGAGCAAACAAATCAGTAAGCAATGGCAATGGGTATTGATACTTAACAGTGATCTTATTCAGAAGCCGATAATCAATACATGGTCTCAAAGAGCCGTCTTTTTTTGAGACAAAGAAAAACCCAGCTCCCAAGGGAGAAGAAGATGGACGAATATGTCCCTTTTCCAAAGACTCCTTTATATATTCCCGCATAGCAGCATGTTCCGGCACAGACAAATTAAACAAACGACCCTTTGGATATTTACAACCCGGTATCAAATCTATGGCACAATCGCACTCACGGTGCGGAGGTAACGACCCAAGCTTGGGTTCGTCAAAGACGTCTTGATAATCAGAGAGGAACTCAGGGACTTCAGAGGGAATGGACGACGAAATAGAAACCAAAGGTACGTCCCCATGAATACCCTTACATCCCCAGCTCAACACAGACATTGCTCTCCAGTCCAAGACTGGGTTGTGAGACTGCAACCATGGCAATCCCAGTACCAAATCGTCATGTAAATTATACAGCACCAGGAAACGAATAATCTCCTGGTGATCCGGATTGATACGCATGGTTACTTGTGTCCAGTATTGTGGTTTATTATTAGCCAATGGGGTGGAGTCAATCCCCTTCAGAGGAATAAGAGTCTCCAAAGGCTCTAAATCAAAACCACAACGATTGGCAAAGGACCAATCCATAAGACTCAGAGCGGCGCCAGAGTCAACATAGGCGTCCGTGGCAATGGATGACAAAGAGCAAATCAGGGTTACAGACAAAATAAACTTAGACTGAATGGTGCCAATGGAAACAGACTTATCAAGCTTCTTTGTACGCCTAGAGCATGCTGATATAACATGAGTAGAATCCCCACAATAGAAACACAATCCATTCTTCCGTCTAAAATTCTGTCGCTCGCTCCTGGACAGAATTCTATCACACTGCATACTTTCTGGCGTCTTTTCCATAGACACCGCCAGATGGTGCACCGGTTTGCGCTCCCGCAGACGCCTATCAATCTGAATAGCCATTGTCATGGACTCATTCAGACCTGCAGGCAAAGGGAACCCCACCATAACATCCTTAACGGCATCAGAGAGACCCTCTCTGAAAGTTGCCGCCAAGGCGCACTCATTCCACTGAGTAAGCACAGACCATTTACGGAATTTTTGGCAGAAAACTTCAGCTTCGTCTTGCCCCTGAGATAGTGCCATCAAAGTTTTTTCTGCCTGAAGTTCCAAATGAGGTTCCTCATAAAGCAAGCCCAAGGCCAGAAAAAACGCATCCACATCGCGTAACGCAGGATCCCCTGCTGGCAATGAGAAGGCCCAATCTTGAGGGTCACCCCTGAGCAAGGAAATCACAATCCTAACCTGCTGAGCAGGGTCTCCAGCTGAACGAGACTTCAGGGACAAATAAAGCTTACAATTATTTCGGAAATTCTGGAAGCTAGCTCTATTCCCTGTGAAGAACTCCGGCAAAGGAATTCTCGGCTCAGATACCGGAGCATGTACCACAAAATCTTGTAAATTTTGTACTTTCGTGATGAGATTATTCAAACCCGCAGTTACACTCTGGAGATCCATTATTGTCAGGTGCACACAGAGCATACAGAGATTAGGAGGAGAGAGAGAAAAAAGACTGCAGCAAGGCAGACTGGAGGAAAAAAAAAAAAAAAAAAAAAAAAAATTCCAGCAGACTTCTTATAACTCTCCTTTCTCAACCTGGGTCTTTAACACTTTATTGGCCGGTCAAACTGTCATGATCTCTGCAGGCAGAGATCATAGCAAGCCTATAGAGGGACAAGCTCTCGGAAGATGGAACTATACTGACCATGAACTAAGCCTGCCGCGCAACTAGAAATAGCCAGGTAGCATTTCCTATTTATCGCTAGATGCCCAGCTCTGGCCTAAGACCTAAATAGCTAGCAGAGGGAAATATAAGACCTGGCTCACCTCTAGAGAAATATTCCAAAGAAGACAGTAGCCCCCCACATATAATGACGGTGAGTTCAGATGAAACAACAAACGCAGCAGGAAAATAGTCTTAGCAAATTTGAGGTCCGCTTACTAGATAGCAGAAGACAGATAGTATACTTTCATGGTCAGCAGAAAAACACTAACAAAACACCATCCAGAGATTACCTTAAACTCTGGCATTAACTCATAACGCCAGAGTAGCAATCCCTGATCAACGAGAGCTTTCCAGACACAGTAACAAAACTTCAGCTGTGAACTGGAACAAATAGGCAAAACAAAACATGGACAAAAGTCCAACTTATCTAGTAGTTGTCTAGAAGCAGGAACAAGCACTGAGAGGCATCAGATAACATTGTTGACCGGCAAGAAACCACCAGAGAAATGAGCTTAAATAGCGACACCCACTACTGATGGAACCAGGTGAAACAGGAAAGAGGATGACAAGTCCAATTCCACAAGCGGCCACCGGGGGAGCCCAGAATCCAAATTCACAACACTTCTATCAATTCTCTCCTCAAGAGGGGAAGGGGTGCAGATGTATGGAATTAGTTGGAGGCCCGACATGACAGGGATTGACTAGGAGGGATAGTTTAAAAAAAATTAGGGCATTATAGGGGTTAATTAAGGGTTGGAAAAGGGGTGGAGTATAGGGGGTATATAAAGAAAGTGCGGGAAGGTGGCCATTTCGGCATACTCTTTCACCTATTAAGCATCCACCCCCTACAACACCCACTTTATGGCTGATTTAGAGCCCCTCTTGGGGCAAATTCGGGCTGCTGGAAGTAGAAGCATGACTGGAGGGTCAGGTTGCGGGCATGCTGGAAGGTGAACAGAGGCAAGACTCTCCTGATTGGTCCTGCCAACGTTCAAGGATTATGAGGACGCAGGCGCATGCTTAGGATTCCCTCCAGGGACCTTGTAGGCGGTGAGGGCCAAAGGACTGCCGCTTATTGGCACCTGAGACCCTGCAGAAATCAGTGTAGGGGTTGTATTCTCCCAGGTGCGTAGGAGGAAACAGGAGACATGTTTTCTTGAAAGTCCATGTGGGTTTATTTGCGTCATAAACCATCGTAGCACCAACAAAAGGTAAACAGTCTTTTCATCAGGCAGACAAAACATCAATGTCCACAGCAGGACTCTGCTCCCTCAGCCCTGTGGGCACACAGGTTGAGGTAATGTTCAGCACTCAGGCTCGGTCTGGAGCCACACACGCAGGAGGCCTTCTCCCTCCCAACACACAGACCATGTGCCAAACAACAGCCTCCATTACATAAGCTGTAAAAACACCCACCGGTGAGGTATGTGGGTAGCCAGACCCGCCCATCTCTCATCGCTACCCGCAACCCAGACCCAGGTACACTAAACGACATCTCAGTGCTCACGTACACTAAAGCAAAATAGTTGGATTGCAGGGAGCAGCCATCTCTGCGACACATACCTCCCATGGATTACACGGCCATTAGCCTCCTTACAACAGGTACGCTGAACTTTCTGTGCCAATTTTCCTCTTAAACTCGCATTAGGAGCAGAAATTCCACAGGTAATAAACGCATAGAATCTACACAAGACTGTATCAATAAGGTTTTGAAAAAGCCAAATACCAGGAAGCATCAAAAACAAAAAACACTATTTAAAATATAACGTTACCAAAAGGGAACAAGTATGCAGCATCAAAATCATAATAAAAACACATGTAAAAAAAAAGCGCAGTGAAAAATTGCATGCGACCTAATTTATCTAATAAGTGCAGAAATGCTAAAGAAAATCTGCAACGTCAAATGCTCAGGGAAAGCTCATTGCAGGAACGCATCCTTATACAGATCAGTGTCAGGTATCTATCTCAAATTTTGTATGCTCAGCCAGTAAAACGGACCTGTTATATTGTCATAAACTTTCCTATAAGTTATAATGAGGTGATAACGGCCAGTTTTATTGTAGGCTGTAAGACAATTGGCTTTTTATATGTGTTTTTAATATACGCTGTCACTGACATCTAGTGGCCAATATGAAAAGCTGCAATATAAAAAAATGAAAAATCTTCGTTCATCTCCTTTAACAAGTCAGAGAAACAATCCAGCAGATAAAGAATAAAAGTGCCTTTTGATGAAACCATGCTCCTACTGTAAAAGAAGCAACTTTAGATTGAAAAAATAAGTGAAAATAATAAAATATCTTATTCCTAATAATGCAGGAGTTGTAGTGTACAGTAGGAGCTTCATTCGATGCTCCACCAGTGGTGCTGTTCTTCTAGTAGACATAGACCACGTCTGTAAATTTGTGGGGTGGTGGGGGGGCAGCACCTCCACCGGCTGAGCACCCACCCACGATTATTAATAATAATAATAATAATAATAATAATAGCGCCAACATATTCCACAGCATTTTAAAATTCAGCCCACTTCTGTGAGAATAGTTGGAGACTGCACGCAAAGTTGCTTATGACCCTCTGACCATCATTTCACTCACAGACGACTACTACTTGTCTGAGAAAATCAGTCTGTGCCGCATCCTCTCTGTGCATAGCGATCAAAGTTCTTATCCTCTTAATATATTGCAGTCATCATATTATACAGCACTGTGTACTTACAATTGCTCACTTTGCCTTTCTACCCAATTAATTCTTCTCTTTTCTCTGCTCTATGTAGAAACAGGAATGACCCAGCTGCTCCACTTCTCCCTCCTGCCAGGAACTTTTGCAGTAATGTCTCATACAGAGAAAATTGACCTCCAGTTGCTACATAGAGCTTAGAAGGTGTCAGCTAGTCCATTTTTAATCACGTGATGTCATAGACCTAATGGAGAAGAGAAGAATTTTCTAGAAGGGCAAAATGAGCAAGTGTAAGTACACAGTGCTATATAATATGATGACTGCAATATGTTAAGAGGAAAAAAAATTATGGGAGAAGAGGGAGGAGGAGGACAAGGGGAAGGGGGAGTAGGAGGAGTGCTTCTTTAATCATTGCGCTGGTTAATAGTCTGCAATGTAAGATAATTGTCATTCCTACAAAAAGTTATTAATTTTTATCATCATCCTGCTAAAATACAGTCCTCAGTGCAAATTGGACAGTACGATGATGATCAGGAGATTGTACAAAAGCCAGTATAAGATTATCGAAAATGCAATAAATGGGCTAATATGGCAAAAGCATAAGGATCAGGATTGTGATATGGATGGTTATAAAATAAGCAGGTTTCACTTGTTCTGTTGACAGTGCCAGTGTGTAATTCTGCATTTCCTCCAGTAGTGGCCACTATAGATAAATTGTATTGCTAGCTGCAGGTTCTGCTACTCAAAATGGAAATAGACAAAACAACGCAAAAAGAACAAACACAAAAATAAGCAAAGAACATTCTATTAAAGGGAATATGCCTATAATCTGTAATCATATTTTTGCTATGTAATCTGATAGCAGCATGATGTAGGGACGGAGACCCTGATTCCAGCGATGTGTTATTTATTTTACTGGGAGCATAACAGTTTTGCCAGCTGCAGATCTAGCAAAGCTTAGAATCCTGAAACCTATTTAACCCGCCCCACCACTGATTGGCAGCTATGTACTGTACATTGTATATTGATAGAAAGCTGGCAATCAGTGATGGGTGCGGGTTTGGACCAGTTGACACAAAACATCTAGTCCAGTAGTGATAATCTCTTGCTGATAAAACACTGATTTTGTTGAAACAGCAAAACACAGCCCAGCAAGTGACACATCCCTGTAATCAGGGTCTCTTCCTCTATAAAATGGTGCTCTCAGATTACATAGCAAAACCCTGCTGACAGATACCCTTTAATGCATTACACAATAATGATTTAATGATGGATAAATCAGTATTCCCAAATTATGATCTTGCTGCTTCTCTAATCCCGTCTATTATATCACTTTATGCTAAAATGCTGAAATGACCCATCCAACTGACTTCCCAATGGGCAACAGCATTAATATAAAGTGTGTATTTGTATGTACTGATAAAAGTTGCAGAGCTTCAAGCATGTCATACAGAGAGAGAGACAGAGATGGACAACCGGTGCAATGGCTGGCACAGGGTACAGAGAGAGAGAGAGATGGACAACCAGTGCAATGGCTGGCACAGGGTACAGAGAGAGAGAGATGGACAACCAGTGCAATGGCTGGGACAGGGTAGAGGCATTGGTGTAGCGGTTGGAAAAGTATATGATCCCAGCTTCTGCATTCAGGACAGATTGGAGAGGGGACAGTTTAGTAAGAGGAGATGGATTAGTAGAGAGTTGGACTAGTCCAGATAAGAATGCATAAGAGCTACAGTAGGAGTTTTTGCAGAATCAAAGGTAAAAAAAGGTCTAATTCTAGAGATGTTTTTGAGATGTAGGGGACATGAGCAAGCGAGTGATCGGATGCAGGAGGTGAAGGAAAAATCTAAATCAAAGATGACCCCAAGGCTGTGGACATGTTGCTGGGGAATAATGGTAGAACCACACATGGAGATGGCAATATCAGGCATAGGTAGGTTAGTGGAGAGAGGAAACATAAGCATTGCGTTTTTGACAGATTCAGTTTTAGATAAAGTGTGTACATGATGTTAGAGACATCAGAAAGACAATCATTGGTATTTTGTAGAAATGCGGGGATGATGTCAGGAGATGTGTATGTTTTGGTGTCATCAACATGTAGATGGTACTGAAAACCAAATCTACTGATTGTTTGTCCAATATGGGCAGTGTATAGAGACAAGAGGAGGGGGCCTAGAACTGAACCCTGAGAACCCCGACAGTATGAGGAAGAGTAGAGGAAGAGAAGCCAGCAAAAGATACAGTGAAGGAGCGGTCAGAGAGATAGGAGGAGAACCAGGAGAGAACGGTGTCCTTGAGGCCGATGGAGCGGAGCAAAGTGAGGAGGAGCTGATGATCCACAGTGTCGAATGTAGCAAAGAGATCCAGGAGAATCAGCAGGGAGCAATGACCATTAGGTTTAGTTGTTAGTAGATCATTGGAGACTTTAGTAAGGGCAGATTCAATAGAGTGTAGGTGTAGAAACCAGATTAAAAAGGGTCAAGAAGAGAATTATCAGAGAGATAGACTGAGTGGACAAAACATTCCAGTAGTTTAGAAATGAAAGAAGATTATAAATAGGTCTTTAATTAGCAATGCAATTCTGGTAGAGGGATACTTTTTTAAGTAATGTGTCATGTCGGACGCTGTTCATACTAGGGCGTTCGACAGACAGCGGTAATTCCGCTTTTGTCCACTATGCGCTCAGTGGCGTCGGCTAGATTTTGTCTAGCTGGTCCGGGGTTAATTTAGCTGGTGCTCGGATTGGAAGCTGGGTCACGCCCACTGCCTTTAAATTGTTCTTCTGAACATTGGGCGTCGCCGATTATAGCTTCTGTCTTGTGCTTGGTTATCTCGGTCTGGAGTGGTGGTCTAGGAAAAGGAGTATCATATCTGGTGGTGTATATTTCCCTTTGTCATATTTTCCTCCTTCCTATATTTGTATTTGTTTTGCCCTGTGCACTTATTGTGTATTCCTGAGTGACTGCGGCGTGGTGTATATTTTCCGTTATCCTTGTCTGTGCTAACTGTGGGTATTGGTTAGTGGTCTCTTCACTGGGTGGTGGGTGGAGGTTTCAGCCTAGGGTTGAAACAGGAGACAGGGTGAGGGTGGAGGCCCAGACATGCAGTGTAAACTCTGGGAGAGGGTCAGTCAGGGTTTCCCAGAGTTGAGGGAAATCGCAGGGGCCTGGGTTATTAGCTCTTGCCTACCTAGGTTTCCGGTGACATTATAATCGGCCAACATTATTTGAATTCCATGGATCCCATGACTTCCGTAAACCGCCGGTTGAGGGCGCTGTTCCTACAGGTCACTGAGTTGAGGGGGGCAGTGCAGCAACAGGGACTAGCAGTATCTAATGTGCAAGCTGGAGCGGCAGGTAGAGTTGCTGAGCCTAAGTTTCCTTTGCCTGAAAGGTTTGCTGGGGAACGCAGTAAATTTGTTACTTTTTGTGAAGCTTGCAAACTTTATTTTCGTATGCGCCCGATCTCCTCAGGTAATGAGGCTCAGCGTGTGGGTCTGGTGTTGTCATTACTAAACGGGGATCCTCAAGCATGGGCATTTTCTTTACCTTCTGATTCTGCTGCATTTAACTCAGTGGAGAGTTTTTTTTCTGCTCTTGGAGACATTTACGATGATCCTGACAGAATGGCTCTAGCAGAATCTAAGATATGCGCTATACGCCAGGGGGAGCATGTTGCTGAGGATTACTGTTCTGAATTTCGCCGCTGGGCGGTCGACACTCAGTGGAATGATCCCGCGCTGCAGAGTCAGTTTATTCATGGGGTTTCTGGAAGGGTTAAAGAAGCCCTCCTGATGTACGAGGCTCCTGCTTCTCTGGATTCCGCTATGAGTCTTGTTGTCCACATTGACCGCCGTTTGCGTCAGGGGGAGCCTGAGATGCCGCCTATGAGAGAAGGTGTAGGTTCACGTGAGGTTGCTGCAAGTAAGCCCACGGAGCCTGTGCAAATCTCAGGGGTGTCACATGTTAAGCATCGAGACCCTGTGCTCAAGAAGCAAGGAGCCTGTTTTTACTGCGGTAAAACTGGTCATTTTGTTAACATTTGTCCTCTGCTGTCTAAGGAAAAACGCAACGGTGGAAAACTTCTAAGCTCAGAGGGTGTGGAGGAGACCAATCTGAGCTTATGCATATCCTCCATGGTGGTTTCTCAATGCATGCTCCCTGCCAAAGTTATTATCGCTGGCAGTGAGCTGCCAATCACTGTTTTTGTGGATAGTGGTTCTGCCACAAATCTCATTGATGAGGAGTTTGCACGCACAGCAGGTTTTAGGATTGAAAAACTGCCTCATCCTATCCGCGTGGTCACCATTAGGGTTGAGCGACTTTCATTTTTTTAAGGTCGAGTCGGGTTTTGTGAAACCCGACTTTGTCCAGAGTCGAGTCGAGTGCAGTCGGCCGATTATCGCTAAAAGTCGGGGATCGACCGAAACACGAAACCCAATGCAAGTCAATGGGGAAGCATAGTCGACAGTGAGTGGAGGCCAGGAAAACACCTACAGTGCCCATTTTAATGCCAAAAACATCCATTCTTGTTTCTGAAGCTTGTCAATCTTAATTAACTTTATAATAGTTGTTCAATGGAACTTGGGGGTCATTTGGCAAATTTGTGGGGGGTAGGGCTGGTTCAAGGTTTTAGTGGGCCCAGGAATCGTGGACTACGTCACGGCGGTGGAGCAGGGAGAGGAAAGTATTTCAACGTTGCAAGTGCTGTGATCCTGAGCAAGCAGGGGGGCACACT
The DNA here is from genome assembly GCF_051348905.1 of Ranitomeya variabilis. NCBI lineage: Eukaryota > Metazoa > Chordata > Amphibia > Anura > Dendrobatidae > Ranitomeya > Ranitomeya variabilis. Next base: position 1,107,234,400 of record NC_135232.1, on the reverse strand, counting down.
TGTTCGCATTGGCACTGGCACAGGGCCCCTCAAAGTACAGCGGTGTGTTTGCACGGCGGGGGCGCCTCCCACCAGCAGCGACACTTTTGCGTACTCTGAGGGGCCCTGTGCCAGTGACATCGCCAACGAGTATGCCCCCCCCACCTGATGAAGGAACCTGCACTTTCATCTGCACCTTCCTCTTTGTCCCTGTGCAAGGTGGTATAACATGCGGGAAGGGGAACCTTACTTTCAGCAGGGTCAGATTCTGGCTGTGTAGAGTGCAAGGGGAATGTAGTGGTCTAGGTCAATGTACCAGCAGACTCATCTAGCAGTGGCTGGGCAATGGGCAGGATGAGGAGGAAATAGATATAGGGCCAAAGAATAAAGTAGGCTAAATGCAGTTCAAAATTGGTAACAGGACAAGACTAAACAGGCGGCATTGCTTTGTTCAGTGGAGCAGCAAACCCAGGAGCAGCAGACACTGTTTTAAGGGCCCAACCACACTAGTAGGCCAAATGCAGGTTAATATCTGATACTATAGGCCCA